>NC_061513.1:100152697-100285541 GCF_022539505.1 Lolium rigidum
TTTGGACGTATCACTCATCTCCACTTTATCAATGAAAAACTTGAGTCCTGTCTCACCATAAACAATTTGTGAAATCCCCCGGTATGCCGGGTGGTAGGATGTAATACACTCTTGTCCTTTTGGTGCGTGAAACTGCTTAGATTGCTAGGTTTGGCATGTTTGAACCTCGTTACATTCGGTATGTTAAACCGGTAAGTTTGGTTTGATGGAGAATGAGGATGATGAGGTAACTTTATAGGAGGAAGCTGATCCGCCGCGCCGTTGGATGAAAAGATGAAGTTTTTTTTAGCCTTACACGTGTTTCAAGGGGTAAACTGGTCTTATCACCCCAAAATAACCGGTTGGAGTTATCGCGCGCGTGCCGGAAATTACGGAGGACGTGTGCCCCCCACTTGCGCAACGTGTCGATGGTGCAGAATTTTGGACCCGTGTTTCGGTGAAGTGACAAGAGCCGTGGTTTCCCAAGGAGGCAATCGCGGCTATCGTCGCAGTGATGTCATTCCAAAGAAAACTTTGAGTGCTTCTATCAAATATGGCGACAGGAAAATCTCGAGTGTTCCAACAAAGAAACTTCGGGAGCCTATGTTCAAATACAAGCATTTGTTCATATGCTCGGGGTTACTCTTATCAGAAGTATTGTTCATACTTCTGATAAGAGGACAAGGTGACAAAGAAAAAGATAGAGTTGGTGAAAAATAGCAAAGACTGAGCCTACAACCAAGTGCAAACACTTGGCTGTAGCCTCGGGGGCTACTCTCATCGGGAGCGCTGGTCGCGCACCTGATAAAAAGAGAGGGAGCAACAAGTAAAAAAAGAGAAGAAGAAAGGAAGGTCAACAAAATAGCGATAAGACAATAGAAGTTGAGCCAACAACCAAGTACAAGCACTTGGCCGTAGCCTCGGGGGCTACTCCCATCGGGAGCGCTGGTCGCGCACCCGATGAAATATGAGAAAGAAGTATCATCGTACATTTTCGAGTTATACATAACTCTTTATGTACTCCCATCGGTAGGTCAAGATACTATGTCATCATATGACTCGAATAAATATACCATTGCAGCGAAGTCGACGGCACTCAACAATATATTCTCGGAGCGCGTCCGCCACGATAAAATCTCTCGAATGCCGTAATATTTTACGAAGGTAAGTCCCCGGGATCCGTCTCGTGCGGCGTGAGATCGCACCCTAATGCGCTCTACTATTTTATCCGTGTCACCGGACGCGAAGAAAAATCCTAGCGGACGCGTTAGGTACTCGATAAAATTCAACTCGGAATTCGGCATATGGTAAGACCTTAAGCGGCGCATGTAGAATTAATCCGAGTATCTCAAGGTCGAGTCTAGGGACTTGACCTTGAAGTAGGTTTTTGCGGGATTGCCACAAGAGCGATTAATCGGTACTCGATCCGTCAGATGAACCAGCCCCATCTACTGTTATCCCTGTACAAGATATAAATACTTCGAGCAAAATATTATAAATATTCATAGAACTTATGGATTGTTTCTACAATGGAGATTTCACTCGGCTCTACGATTCAAGCAAAATCTCGGGAGCTACTGACATAGGCATCCCAGATGGGTTTGCCGAATAAGGTACCCGGGATAATCGAAGGCCCACGACCCGAAGATTATGAAGCTTGGAAGCCCAATAAGCATCGATATGGGAAGTAGAGATAGATTAGGAATAAGAGGCTTGAATCAATACGGGAAAGACTCGAATAAGTCTCCCGAACTTTGTAACTTGCACGATACGAAAACCTCGGCTCCACCTCCTATATAAAGGGGAGTCGAGGAAGAAAAAAAGGATCTAATCATTATCAACACACACCCTAGTTTTTTCATAGTCGAGCACCTTTTCGACGGAAACCTTCGAGATCTACTTGCCATCTACTTTCCGCGAAATCCTAGTCTACAACTTATAGGCATTGACAAGTTAATACCTTGTCAGTTATCAATTACCAAGGCCACCGTCCTCTTCTTTGTGAAGAGTTGAAGTTATTTGGACTTAATTGAGCTTTATTTGCCATTTATGTGTTCTTATGAGAAATCACTCATGTTATTGTAAATGTGAGTGATCATGCACCATCTAAAGTTTGAGCTCTCTAAACTCAAGCCTATCCTCATCTAGAAACACTTATATCTAGCACACAAGTCTTTTCACTCAAAACTCGAGGCTCAGGTGGGGTGGTGGAGGCCGAATATTCTTTGTTTTCCACATCTTTTTGGCAAATTTGTATTCTATATGTGCCATGGCACTGATCATGTTGTTTCACATACATGATTTTCAAATATTCAACAAAGATGGCTCAGATATTTTTGTTCCCTGAATTTTTTAGAGGATCGGATAATTCGGATCAATTGGAGTACGAATATCCGGGGAGGGGGGATTATCCGGCCCCTGTAGGGCTTGTTTGGTACTAGAGTTTTAGTGTGGATTAGCGGGGATAATCCGCTCCAAACATTAAATCCGCACTTATCTCTAAGGAGTCGTTTGGTATCCATCATTTGGGTCTGGAATCCTGGAATTCATTTTGGAATTCCATAGGTGAGCTGTTTGGTTGCCACAGAATTGGGCCGTCATTTCATTTAGGAAATCCAGCAAAATGACACCATGGGTAAACACAATTCCAAGTTGAGACCTCTCATTTGCGTTTCTCTATGGAAGCCATTTACAAATTCAATAGTGAATTCTGCTGTCATTTGCAATTCCTGTGGCAACCAAACAAGTGTCCATTTCTGAAATTACAATGTAAATGAAATGAATACATGTATTCATTTCAAAATGCTACAAACGAAATGAAAGCCTGGCTTCCAAACGAGTTCTAATGCATATTTGGTGCTAGAGTATGAGCGAGTTTAATCCCCATTAATCCCCATTTTTCTTTAAATTTTAGTGTAATTTTTTCAACCTCCAATATTCTACCTCTACCTAGTGGATTGTGGATAAAATTTTGTGGGGATTCGATGACAGTAGAATTCACCCAATACTTTAGAATATTATCCTCTCTAATCTCCACTAAAATACTAGTACCAAACATTAAACAAGGCAGTAAGGTTCACAGAGTTGAGAGTTTCGAGTGCCGATTTCGAGAATTTCGAGTTGGAGGTCCGTTTTAGCTTTTGCATGAGTTCAGGGTTTATTTTGAACCTTCTCCCATGTACTGCGCCGGCCTTCTGATCATCAGGTGCTCATGCCTTGCTAGACTAGAACGTCAATGACGCGTGGGTCCCGTGTTAGTCCAGTACCCACTGTGAGGTGGAGACGGGCGCAGAACCACCAATCCCCACAAGCATAAAACTGCTCGCCCAACCCAACGTGCTAATCAATCAATCAATCCCGAATCTCTTCCTCCCCGCAGCAGACGCCATGGCCTCCGCACCGACGCCGCAGCCGTTGCTCCCGGTGACCAACCCCTCCTCCGGCAGCGGAGGCTCGGCCCCGTCCTCCGGCAGCGGCTTCTCCGACGCGGCGCTCGCCACGCCGGCCTTCCGCCTCTTCCTCAGCAGGGTGTCCGACACGGCGCGCCGCTCGCTCGAGGACCGCCGCCCCTGGGCGGAGCTGGTCGACCGCTCGGCCATCTCGCGCCCGGACTCCCTCTCCGAGGCCACCTCGCGCCTGCGCCGCAACCTCGGCTACTTCCGCGTCAACTACGCCGCCGTGGTGGCCGTCTCCCTCGCGGCGTCGCTCCTGGCGCACCCCTTCTCCCTCCTCGTCCTCCTCGCCATCCTCGGCGCCTGGTGCTTCCTCTACGTCTTCCGCGCCCCCGACCAGCCCGTCGTGCTCTTCGGCCGCACCTTCACCGACCGCGAGACGCTGCTCGGCCTCGTCGTCTCCTCCCTGCTCGCCTTCTTCCTCACCTCCGTCGCCTCGCTCATCATCTCCGGCCTGCTCGTCGGCGGCGCGCTCGTGGCGGTGCACGGCGCCTTCCGCATGCCCGAGGACCTCTTCCTTGACGACTCCAGCAACGCCTCCGGTGGCAACACCACCAACAGGCTGCTCTCCTTCCTCGCGTCGCCCGGATCTGGGGTTTGAGGCTGCGCAAGATCTGGTAGGGTTTCCTTCTTTCCTGGACTGAAGAGTTCATTTGAAGTCTGAATTCGTATAGATCTGGTTCAGTGACTGTAGCTGATCGCTTCTCGCTACCCGGCTGGTACATAATTTCGACTAGGTGTGGATATGCATATCTGATTTTGGTTTTAATATATGTACCTCCAGTTCTGCGAATATCTCTGCAAGCGCTGTACTCTCTTAGATACCTCATGTGATGATTGGAGAGCATTATCAAATTGATCACTGTGACCTTTGAGACAATTGAATATCATGACAGGTTTTATGGTTTTCCCATCACTGTCGGTGCCGTTTGCAACCTTTTAATATATATACTTGTTCAAACCCGTTGTCATACCTGAATTTCGAGGTTGTGCTGGAATGTTTGCTGTCCTTCATTCAATTGTATGCGCTGTGTTGTTCAACTTTTCAAGTTGAGATAGTGGATGCTAGAGTGCTAGGTTCAACTCTTGTAGCTTGAAATAGTGGATGTTAGAGTGTTAGGTACAACTCCTGCAGCTTGACATAGTGGATGTTAGTGTGCTGGCCTGGTAGGTACACTTCTTGCAGCTTGAGGTAGTGTATGTTAATTGTTAGTCACAACTCTTGCAGGTTGAGATTGTAGATGCTAGAGGGCTTTGTACAACTTGAAGTATTTTTTCGTGAAAATGCATGCGAAGTATTTAAGGCTAAACTCTTGCAGCTTGAGATAGTGGATGTTGGAGTGCTGGGTACAACATGTTAATTATGTTGGGGTGATATCTACAACTATGAAGGTGGTTTCATTGTTCTTGCCTGTTTAAAGTTAGTGGACGTAGCTTTCTGTAGCTTTCTTCAGCACAGTTGATTCTGATGGCTGAAACCAATTTGACGTGGTGGTTTGAACTGATCTAAAATTTCTGCTGAGAACTGAGATAAGGGCATGAAGTTTATCTTAGGATTGTGTCTTCTTTTCCGGCGCCACTTATATTGTGTTGAATCATGGAGTAATCATTGCATCGGATAGTTTGCCTATCTGTAGAAAATGGTTTGTTGTTCTCAAACTCTTGTTGGTCTTATCCTTAATTGAACAAATATCCAGAAGTTTGGCCATTCTTTTGCAGTTCGTAGGAAAATGTAGTTTCCGAATAGTCTTCTCTCTAGTCTGATCATTACCATTCCCTAACGTGACATCCTCATCACAGTTCAATTCTGAACGTGATGCATCAAAATTTGATACAATTGAATATCATGACAGGTTTTATGGTTTTTTTCCATCATTGTCACTTTGTCAGTGTAGTCTTGCAGTTTTGTATCAACTTGTTCAAACTCTCATTCATACCTGAATTTTGGGGTTGTGGTGGAATGTTTGCTGTTTCATTCGATTGTATGTGTTGTGGTGACTGGTGAATGATGAGTGATGTACTGATGTACAACTTTTCATCCTGAGATGGTGGATGTTAGTGCTAGGTACAACTATGGCAGCTTGAGATAGTGGATGTTAGAGTGGTAGGAACAACTCTTGCAGTTTGAGATAGTGGATGTTAGTCCTGGCCTGGTAGGTACTGTATGCTAATTGTTAGGCACAACTCTTGCAGCTTGAGGTGGTAGTGTATGTTAATTTTTAGGCATACTTGTGCAGGTTGAGATTGCAGATGCTAGAGGGCTAGGCACAACATGTGAATTATGTAAAGCTAGACTCCTGCAGCTCTGAGATAGTGGATGTTAGAGTGCTGGGTACAACAGGTAAATCATTTTGGTTTGCTATGTCCAACTATGAAGGTGGTTTCAAGGTTCTTGCCTGTGTAAGCCACCCATGGCGAGGCTTTAGAGCATCTCCAGTCGCGTCCCCCAAACCGTCCCCCAAACCGCGCCGGATTGAGCGTTTGGGGGACGTGTTTCGTTCGTGCCGCGTTTGGGGGACGTCGCTCCCCGCCGCGTCCCCCAAACAAAATTTCGCAAATTTTAAACTTGACTAGATTCGATTAGATTCGTCCAAACTTACATAGATTCGAACGAAATTTGACTAACTTTAAAACTAAACCTAATCTAGAACCACTTGCGGCGGCCGGAGGCGTCGTAGTACTACCGGAAGTTGTACATCTCGTCGGTGACGACCTCCCGCTGACGCGCTCGTCGACGGGCTCGTCCACGGCTCGTCCTTCACCAAGCCGCTTGGTCTCGCCTCGCCGTCGTCGGTGAGGTCCACCGGCCGGCTTGCCGGAGTCGCGGATGGACATGGCGATCGCCGCGTCCGAGTTGCCCCTCCAGGCGTCCTTGTCGTCCATGGACGCCGGGAACGCCGCCCGCGGCCTCGGGCGGTCCTCGGGGTCGCCGGCCGCCGGCGATGAGCCGCTGGCGCCGCTCGTACTCCGCCAGCCGGCGCCGCCCGCGACGCTTCCTCCCGCTCCTCCTTCACCTCCGGCTCGGGATGAGCGAGGCGCCGCCGCGCCTCCCTTGCCGCCGCCCGCCGCCGCTACCGCCACGCCTCGTGTTGACGGGCGTCGCCGGCTCCTCCTTGACCTCCCGTTTGGGAACGGTGTACGGCGCCGACCGGTACGACGAGGACGGCGTCGATCGCGCCGGCCCCGAGGAAGAAGAGTGCGAGGAGGACGAGTACGTCGTCCTCCTCGGCTGCCATTGAGGAGACGGCGGCGGCGACGACGGCATCTCCGGCCTTGGAGCGCCGTTGCGGAGGCCGCGGATGACGTTCTCGAGGGTGCGCCCGGAACGCCCGGCACGAGGCGCGGCCTTCCTCGTTCCAGCCGTTGGGCCCGCCGATGAGGCCGGTGGTGCCGTGCATCTCGACGTCGTACTTGGCCTTGAAGTACGTGACCCACCGCCGTCGTTGTCCTTGGCCGCCCATGTCGGATCCGCCCGCTCCTCGGCGGTGAGTTGAGCCCGACGGGCCTTGATGGCGTCCCGCCATTGCCGCGTGTCCGGCTTCGGCCGGCGGCGGGATGCCAATGCCGTTCACGGCCATCTTCCGCCCGCCGCCGCTGGCGGCCGCATGTCCGGCGGGACCGGATACCGGCGTGGTACGGCCGCCCACGCCTCCGCCACGGTGAGGCCGCCGCGGCCGGGCCGCTCGCCGCGGCGATCTTGCGGGAGGACGAGCTCGACATTTTTGAGCGGCGAGGAGAGGATCCGGGAAGCGGGAGGCGGCGGCGACGAGAAGGATTATGATGAGCGGCGATAACCGGAGGGCGTCTTAAAACAGCGGCGGCGGCGGGTGGTTGCACGCAATAACTCCGGCGCGGACGGCCACGCGGCCATGCACGACGAGACGCGTCCCTGCGTCGCCCGGGGAAAACAGGGACGCCATTAACGTCGCTTGACCAAAGGTAGGCGACGGGGTTTTAGCCTTCCGTGCCGCCGACGCGTCGGGCCCGCGTCGGCTGGCCTCGCGTTTCGTTGTGTCCGGCGTCCCCGGAGCGTCCCCTGTGGGACGGGGACGGGCTCGGGGCGCCGGACACCGTATCGGGCCGCGCCGAACAAAAATGGGCTTTGGGGGACGCTGCTGGAACGCTTTTTTTGTCCGGCGCGCCCCAAATCGCTTTAGGGGACGGTTTGGGGGACGCGACTGGAGATGCTCTTAGATGTTTGAAGGTTAGTGGATGTAGCTTGTTGAGCTTTCTTCAGCACAGTTGATTCTGATTGCTGAAACCGATTGCTGTGGTGGTTGGCTGATCTAGGAGCATCTCCAGTCACGTTTCCAGCAGTGTCCCCCAAAGTCGCTTTTTTGTCCGGCGCGGCCCGATACGGTGTCCGGTGCCCCGAGCCTATCCTCGCCCCACAGGGGACGCTCCGGGCACGCCGGACACAACGAAAAGCGAGGCGAAGTCGACGCGGGGCTGACCCGTTAGCGGCACATTGAATTTTAACCTAACCGTTGCCTACCTCGCAAAGGAAGTTATTCACGCGCAGTGATACACGACGACATCTTTGCCTTAATGGCGACGGAGGGCCTTAATGGCGACGGAGGGGCAGACGAGACGTCTCGTCGGTGCTGCGCAGCCTCCACGTGTCGCCGGCGTTCGCATGCCACCGCATGTTCCCGCGCTTTCTTCCCGCCTCTTCCCGACGCCGGCGTCTATAAAAGGCCCTCCCGGCTCAATGGCAGCCACCACAACCGCCGGCAACCCTTTCTCCGCCCAAGCACAGCCCTCGTCGCTCCACCGCCGTCTCCTCCACCACCAGTGCGCAATGATGAACCGCCCCGGCGATGGCCAGTTCCCTCCACCGTCGTCTCCTCCACCACCACCTCCACCACCGGATCCGCAGTTCGACATCGACGTCGCCGCCCGGGAAGAGTGGTGGCGGCGAGGGTGGAGCTTTGGCGTGGACATCGTCAGCTGCGGCGGGAGGCACTCGAGTAGTAGGCCCGCCAGCAGCGTGAGGCGGCGCATGCGGCGGCAGAAGCGGCGTTCTACGCCCCGGACCCCGCAACTGACGAGAGCGTGGCGGCAGCAGCGTGGCAGGAGGAGGCGCTGGCGGACACCATTGCGGCGTTCGACGCCTCCGCGGCAGAAGAGGCACGGCGGCGCCGGACGGAGGAGATTGGCGAGCGGTGGGATGATGATCGCCGTCGCCAGCACGAGGAGCGGAAGGCGCAGTACCGCGAACGGCGAGAGGCGATCGAGCGCCGGCGGTGGGAGTCGATGGAGCGGTCGCTGCAGCTGGCGGCGGAGGAGCGTGAGCAGCGGGAGGCGGCGCTGGCGGCAACGGAGGCGGCCTGGGGGAGGCGGGCGGATGCATTGGTGGCGGAGGCCGACACATTGGCGGCGCGCCCGGAGGCGCGAATGGAGGAGGAGGGGGAGGAGACGGAGGCCGAGGCGGGGGAGGAGGAGACGGAGACCGAGGCGGAGGAGGAGGAGACATAGTAGGAGGACAACGACTTCGAGTGGTCCGACGACGACGGGCCGCACCCGGACGAGACGGCCGATCAGCAACGCGCTCGTCGAGTCCTTCGAGTCGGAGAAGAAGCTCCAGGACGCCGCCCGTGCCCGCGGAGAGGTGCAAATTCACCGCGCCGTCGAGCTCTCCCACCAGACGGCGCAACAGGGGAGGGTAGGCGACGACGCGCTGCTGGAGCAGCGGCGTCCGGCCACCGCCTTACGCATGGAGAGGCGGCGCGCGCAGCAGGAGCTGTGGCAGAGGGATGGCAGAGGGAAGGCGACGACGGGGCAGGGCCGTCGAACGCACCGCCGGGCGGTCAGTAGGCTAGGGTTTAGATGAAATGTAGCCATTTTCATTCAAACTTTGTAATATATAATCAAATTTGAATGAAAACTTTTATTTTTCGTGTACTAATATTTATTTGGGGATTTTGTTTGGGGGACGCGACTGGGGAGCGACTACGCGGCACGAACAAAGCACGCCCCCCAAACGCTCAATCCGGTGTCGTTTGGGGGACGCGACCGGAGATGCTCTAAATTGTCTGCTGAAAACTGAGATTCCGGCACGAAGCTTTATCTTATACCGTTTCTTCATTACCACTACTTATATTGTGTCGAATCATGGAGTATTCATTGCGTCGGTTTGTTGCCTATATGTAGAAAATGCTTTGTTGTTTTTAAAACTCTTGTTTATCCTATTCTGCATTGAAGAAGTAAGGTAAAACTTAACATTATCCAGTAGTTTGGCCATTCTTTTGTAGTTCGTAAGAATAGGTAGTTTGCAAATAGTCCTCTCTATAGTCTGATCATTACCATTCCCTAACGTGACTTGCTTGTCACAATTCAAACCTGAAAGTGATGCATCAAAATTTCTTGGTCCTTCTGTTGTGACATTTGACAGCATTGATGGTGTTCAGTCCTTGGCATGAGTTCGTTCCGATTGGATCTGTCCTTGAGAATCAGTGGGCTTGTGTGTTCGATGTTGAAAAATAGTCAGATCATATTGTATGGTCTCTTGTCGATGTTCTGGGAGACGGCGATATTTTGAGCTAAGGGAACAAGGAATTTGATGCAGTTGCTCTACTCCCAAATTAACCTTCGAATCTGTGTCTCACTGCTCTTGACTGAATTCTGCTTAGTTTGTAATTCCCGCATGTGAATGGTGACTAACTATTGATATTTGGATTTTGTTTCATTGAGACACGTACGTTATTTTTTTGTTGCACATCTGCAGAAGTTGCCTAGTTTGCAGAAAGGAAAAAAATGCAGTTATTGCTTGGACTACACTTGCTATTAAATAAAAGTTCACTTCAAATAATAAGCTGATGAATCACTGAAAATTACACAGATTTACAGGGGACTGTTACAAACCATGATGCAAAATCAAACCCCCTAGAAATGTAAAACAAATCTTCAAAAAACAAGAAGATCACAAATACCCCAAAAGGCAGCTACTAAGAATAAGAATAGAACATGAGCAGCCTTCAATATTGGTAGTGCTGTATCTCTGCTGGTCGTTTACTCATTAACACATTGGAAGATCAACTGGAGGCGCCTCCAGCGACTCCAGCTCGCCGTACCCATCCTCCACCAGGAACGCCATTGCCAGGCCCCATGTTATGTGCACGTCGAGATGGCAATGCATGAGCCACACCCCAGGGTTATCGGCGCGGAACCGGATGACCGCCCAGCCGTTAACCGGCACGGCGACGGTGTTCCGCTGCGGCGGGTTTTCGAGGTTGAACTTCTGGGCGTCCTTCTCGGCGTCGTAGTTGCCAAAGCCCTCGGCGAGTATGAGGAAATCGTAGCCATGGATGTGGATAGGGTGGTTCTCCGGCGTGACGATGCTGGTGTCCTGCAGGACGATCTGCACCACGGAGCCGAACCTGAGCTTGTACAGCTTCGTCGCCGGGATGGGCTGCCACAGGCTGCGGCTGACGTTCCCCGTGTAGTCGAACTGCACCGGCGGGTAGGCCGGGAAGTCGGTGGTGAAGACGCCGGGGATGTCGTAGTAGTGCGCGTGGAGGAGGGAGTCGGTCTTGGGGAAGACGAAGGACACGTTGTTCATGCTGGCCGTGAAGCGTGTGTTGTTAGGCCCGCCGCACTGCTGCCCCGGCTTGCAGTCGAACAGGCCGAGTCCGACGGTGAAGAAGAGGTTCTCGTCGACGGGGCTGGGGATCTCGACCTTCTTGGGGCTCTTGATGCCCGCGGCGAAGGCCGTGGCGGCGCCGGTGTCGTTGAACGCCGGGAGGGTGGGGAATGCCGGCGGGATGGAGGGGCCGAAGTCGGTGTCACAGCCGCAGTCGTACTCGATGACGGCCGTGGTGGTGGTGTTGTCGAACGCCACGCCCTGCGCGCTGATGTAGGCGCGCGCGGCGACGTAGTACCGCGTGGGCGGCTGGTCCATGGTGACGAGCACGTCGGTGGTCTGGCCCGGCGCGATCATGAGCACCGAGGTGGCGAAGGGCTTGGTGTAGGACGCGTCCACGCCGACCACCGTCATCTTGTGGCCGGCGATGGAGACGAAGAGCTCGTGGTTGAGCGCAGAGTTGATGAACCGCAGCAGCGCCGTTTCCCCGGGCTTCACCGAGATGGCGGTGGTGTCTGCATGCAGAACGCGCATCGTACGTTAATGGCGATTGCTGGCGCGTGTCGGCGTCAAGCGGAATGGCATCGATCGACCACGAGACTAACTCGTACCTTGGCGGGAGCAGTTGTAGAGGTCGCCGGGCTGGCCGTTGATGGTGAAGGCGTCGGAGACGTTGGGCCCGCCGCCGGTCCTCTGCGCCTCCCTGATGACGTCGATCGGGTTGGCGTTCCACCACTCGCCGAGCAGGAGGGGCACCTCCCGGGACGGCTTCTCGAATGGGTAGTCCTTGCCCTCCCTGGGGCGGATGACGAGCGCGCCGTAGACGGTGGCGCGGAGCCAGGAGCTGTGCGCGTGCCACCACAGCGTGCCCTCCTGCCCCTCGATGGTGAACTTGTACTTGTAGCTGCCGCCGGGCTTGATGGGGCACTGCGTCACGAACTCCGGCCCGTCCGCCCACCCCGTCCTGAACTGCCGGATGCCGTGCCAGTGGATGGTGACGTTGTACTGCGCGTGGTTGACGACGGTGATCACCAGGGTGTCGCCCTCCCGGACCTCCAGCGTCGGCCCCGGGAACTGCCCGTTCACCGTGATGATGTTGTGCTCGTTGCACAGCCTCTTCACCGGCGTCTCTTGGACCTGCATTAGTCGGCCAGATTGCCACGCCCAAAAATGGTCAGCCTCTGTACACGGAGCATCATGCGACGCCATGAATCCGCTGCTAGGAGGGAGGTGTAGAGGGGCAGAGGGCCACTTACGATGAACTCGTGCTCGTGCACTTCGGCGCCGGCGAGCAAGGCGAACCCGAGGAGGCTGAGGAGAAAGAGTCGTATCCCGGAGGACGCCATGCCGATCGTCTCGAGCTACCGTCGATCGCCTGGTAGCCCTCGTGGACGGTCGGCGCTCTCTGCTCACCGAGTGATCGAGGGGTAGTAGCTAGGAGAAGGCTTTGTTAACTCTGAATGCTTCCGAGTTGGCGATGAGACTTCCAGGTTCAGGGCACGGTATATATAGCGTTCGATAGAACAGGGTTCAAACTTCAAACTCTGCTTGTCATGTTCCTGACGTCCGGCCTGCGGGTTGGTCGATTAGGTTGTGATTTTCTGCACTATTAACCTTTCTGCATGCATCAGAGTGACCTGCTTCGAATCGAGTCCCCGTGCTAATTCAACCCTGCAGATGGTTTGGTGCACCCACTGGCCTGCCATGGTTGGCGCATGTAGTAGTTTCACAGGGCAAGCTACTACGAGAATGACAAGCCTCTGGGTACAGGTGGGAAGTGTTTATCACCGTACTTTGATGTCACAAATCGTTCCGTTATACTAATTGCTTAATTTGCGTAGAGTATCGGAACATCATCGTCCATGTAACGGTCTGCAAATAGGCTACTGAATGAATTGGGAAACTTTAACTAACTGACACTCCTTGTAAAATTCTTGTCATAATATTCCTAATACTTGTATCTTTATGAAAGTTTTCATCATATTTGTGTTCTTGTAAACTAATAAATTTTCACCATATCGTGCAAGACTGCAAATTGAGCAGTCATCCGGTGCAAAATCAAATTCTCTACAAAAATTATGTTTTTTCTGAAATTTCCCATGTTATTAATTTTGTCAAATTTAAAAAGAGAAATATGATGCACGCTCCTACTGCGTCAACTCAGATACATCTCTAAGACTAGACATAGTGCAAGTAACTTTAGTACGTAGTAACTTAGGATCCAAACTCATCAGGGTTTATGAGGAAGCGCTAGAGCCGGCAGCTAAGCCACGGGAGTCACAATTATTTGTTGAGGTTGCGATCCTGGTCGTCCTGAAAAATCTGACTGTTCGTCTATCGAAATCAGTTACTCCGGGTTTTCCTATTCCATCATGTTGTCATTTTAAATAACTTTTTCTTATATTTTGAGATCTAAATTCTTTCCTCTAAGGGTATGTACATTCCAGAGCGCTTGGAGAGGCGCTTAAACAGTTGAAATCCCAGACAGCCCAAGCGCCTGGCGCTAGGAGCCTTATTTTGTACTTGCTTTTTAAGCGCCGGACTCATTCTTTTGCATCGACGCTCAATAAACGACTGTACAGGACCAGAAACTTTGTTGTAACAGTCGAAAGAACAGGGATTATTTTCCTAGTGCCCCTAGCTTAGCGCCCGTGTTGTATTTGCCCTAAGGGCATGTACAATGCAAGACTTGCGTAGGCGTTTAGCAGCAAAAAAAATTGATTTTATCTAAAATATAAACACAAGAGTCTGCTTCTCCAACTCAAAGCGCTAACTGAGACGCTAAACGCGATTTGTTTTCCGTGTGGGAATATCCTCCGCAGCTGGGCAAGGCCGTTTTGAGCAGGAAAAAATCGCGGAGCGCCCGGCTCCTCACTGCATCGACGCAAGCGAATTTCCTAGGATCGGGTGGGATTCAACTGTAACTACCGGGAAATAAAGCCTGGCGCCCGTGCTAAGCTTCTGAGTTGTACATGCGTCATTTGTATTAGAGGGACTGTTAGGAACACGCTTAACCTACGAAATCAATATGACCGCACATATAATGGAAGTCAAAACAAGATAAGTGAAAGCCGAAAGAACAGAGCAAACCACTTTCGAAGGATCATGGTCATCCTCTTACGGGCATCTCTAGTTTCAAACGTACAGAGGTCAGCAGAGTTTGTTCACCATCTTTTTCCTGATCAGTTAACCTGCCGCTGTCAGAAGCTATATCAAGGCAGGATATAAGAGCTACATTTCAGACCATACTTTGCTAAAACTTGTGAGCAAGGCAACTTGTTGTTGAAATTCAGTAATCAGGAGTCAACCGTCACATTTTCTACTATTCATTTCTGTCCTATGAATGGTTGGCCTATGGTCACTTTGAAGATAACGATTTTTCGAAAATTTCCTAAGTTTTATTAAATTCCGTCAAATTCTCAAAAAGAGAGAGAGATTAGGTTGCAATAGCACACGGCTCCTCCTGCATCATGTCAGATACATCCCTAATGAGTACATCTCCGGCACTAGTTTCCAGAACTCATTTAGCTATACTCACTTCATATGAATCGTTTTCGAAATTTTTTGCTACAGAGATTAGGTTTTGTTCATTTGACGCAAGGGGCGGACAAGTAGTAAATAATAAGATGATTTGGAAGATGGAGATACCGTTGAAGACTAACGTTTCCGCGTGGTATCTTCGTCGAGGTGTTATTCTCACTAAAGATAATCTTACAAAACGCAACTAGCAAGAAAATAATAAGTGTGTCTTTTGTCATCCCGAGATAATAAAACCCTTACTATTTCAACGCCAGTTGCAAGATTTTTATGGTCAATTATCCAAATAAGTTCTACCTTATACCTGCCATGTAGCGTTGCCAACATTTTCGGTAATTGGCTTAATGGGGTGGATATGTTGGGTGGGAGTACTTGCCGTTATTTGGTCGCTTTGGCTATGTAGAAATGATAAGATGTTTAATGATAAAAAAATCTTCTCTTATGCGGGTTGTTATCTATCGGTGCACCACTTTTCTCCGTTCATGGTCTTCTCTTCAGCATATGGAGAACCGCGACCTCTTTACGGAGATGTCTACACGGTTGAAGGGCACGACAAGTCAGCAACCGGCTTATTATCCAACATGGGTGGCAACATAATTTCAGGATTGAACATTCACCACGCTAGAATTGGATATAGTTTCATGCTGGTTTCATGTATCGAGCCTTTACATTATTTTTGTATTTGCACTTGTATATTGAACGGTTGTGTGCATCTTAGTTATGCAGATACTGGATGCAATGCTTAAAATTTAAGTAATAAATCCCTCTATCGATAAAACTGAGTCGATTTTGGAAACATTATGGTTTAGTAAACTGTCTCTGAGTAGGGGCTACCTGTTGATGCGACAAATAGATGTTTCTCTATGGGTAATTATTTTTTTCGCGAAAAGACCTCAGATCTGTTCATCAAACCGACCATACAGACACTTCTAAAACATAAGAAAAATACTCCCTCCATCATATGAAGGTTGTCTAAAATTTGTCACAATTTTAATATATCTAGATGATATATCAAAATTCTGACAGATATTTCTAAGGAGGAACTAAACGTCTTTTTTCTCCTGGCCCATGGCACACGGCCGCTGCCTCTCCACTGCCGGAGTCTTTTGAGCCGCTAAAATCAAATAGGATTCTAACTTTGTTATACATACGGCCTCCATTCCAATGAATAAGTCATTTTTTTAGAAGTCAAACTATGTATACTTTGATGAAGCTTTTAGAATAAATTATTAATATGCATAATACACAATAAGTATTGATGGTTACATCATGAATTGTATTTTCATATATATATATCTATATAATATTGTTCTTATTAATGTTTTTAAACTTTTGATCAAAGTTTACTTAGCTTGACTTTTCAAAAAGATACATCTTATTCATTGGAATGGCGGGAGTATATTGTTGCATTTATGATGGGACACCAACAACTATGGTTCAATTAGTTAATTTTTTATTACAAAAATATTCATCCTCCTATCTTTATTAGGCAGTAGTTTTTATTACAAAAACATTCCTCCTTCTATTTGTCAGCCCCGAACAGGAGCCGAGGGTCTAGCCGAAGCTTGCATAGGTGAGGCACATGTGTGGTAACGAGTTAGGGGTTATGGTTGGGGTCAGGGGCTGGATGGCAGTGGTGGTCGGCGGGGTTTATGAGGAAGCGGCAATCCCAGCGACCAAGCCACCGGAGTCGCAATTTCTTGAGGTTGCGATCCTGGCTGTCATGTCTCAATCAAATGGTGCAACAAAAATCTATCCGGTCTGTCAAAATCAGTCACTCCCATTTTCATATTTCATCATGTTGTCATTTCAAAGATTATTTCTCTTTTTTGAGATCTGAATTCTCCTCTAACACACGCTAAACCTACATAATCAACGAAATTGATAGGTCCACACATCTTGTCATAACAAAGATAAGTGAATTCCAGCAAATCATTTTTGAAGGATAATGGTCACCCTCATGCAGGCATCTCTAGTTTCAGACGTACAGAGGTCAGCAGAGTCTGTTCACCATCTTCTTCCTGATCAGTTAATCTGCCGCTGTCAGAAGCTATAGCAAGGCAGAATACAGGAGCTACATTTTTTTTCAAACGATGCAGGAGCTACATTTCATACCATACTTTGCTGAAACTTGTGGGCAAAGCAACTTGGTGTTGAAATCCAATGATTAGGAGTCAACCGTGACATTTTCTACTATTCATTTCTGTCCTATGAATGGTTGGCCGGATGGCCACCATAAAGATAATAGACTGAACTTCGTCAGGTTGCTCGGGGTTGAGTCATTTTGTACCGACTTTAGTACTAAAAAAGAGGTGGATTTGGTAACCAACATTACATTGCAGGTGTCAACATTTGTTCCAACAAATCTTCCGAATCGGCAATGGCACCGTATGTGATTGCTCAGTCCGGTTCTACACGCCACGTTCCATCTCTTGCTTTTGCAAAACGAACGAGTCAACTTGGAAGCTAAGACTGTACGAGTACAACACCTCAGCTGCCGTAAAATGTGTTCTCAACTCTTCTACATCCAACATTTCCTTTCAAATTAGGTATTCATTTACATATACAGAAAAAAAAACGGAATTCTGTTGAATTCTTTCAGGAAACACCTAATTCAGCAGTTGACATGAATACTAAGCTCTGAACAATGACACTAGAAAAGCTCCAGGTTCCAACTTTACATAGGCCTTGCCTTCTGTCGTCGTGGACCGGCCATGAGGTAGGTTCGGCGACCTGGCCGCTTCCGATGACTTCCACGACCACTCTACAAAGAAGTATCACAGTATCTATCTATCTGGTGAGTTAGGAATGGCAGGTGGGAACAACAAAATTGCGCAAAAATACCAACTCCAATCCGCCCCTAAAGCTCTGAACTATTGGAGAAAAATTTCCTACGAGTAGCTGGACATGCAATCATCTGTGAGAGCGCCACTTGATGATTGTGTCTAATTTGTTTTTGGCCCTGCTGCATGTGCCTGATTTCTTTTTGGCAGAGGAGGTTCGGAAGTTGGAGAAAAATGGCATCATAGCCTGAACCATATTTTAGTGTGCAGGTTGGATAAGGCGTGCTCATTGTCTTCTAACCACAACTGCAAATGCACTTTTGGTATATCAAGTTGCAAATCTATAATAACCTATCTAGTGGGTACTTGGTAATGATTTGATCTTATTTTTCTGCATTGAAGATTGAGTTTCCACTTGATTGTCGCTTTTTACTAGTTGTAGGATCTGTTTGGAAGGACAATCTCAAGAAATTTGGGGCTACATAGCGAAAAAAAAAGATGTTGCTAATATGACTAAATCATACGTCAATGAATTGATCGATTCATTGGCATTTCAAAACAGAAAGAATCCATTGGTTCATCGATTGATCTACAAATTAATAAGATCGAATGTCGAATTACTAAGATTGACCGGGGTATCCACTGACAAGTTGACTAGGAATCGGTGATTAGGACGTTGTTGTAACTCGGTCTTCTGGTGGTGCGATTCAGTTCCTAATGACAGATTGGAGACTAGAGTGATGGTTTGTTGGCTTCGGCCTTCAGGAATCGGGACAATTCAAAGGCTTGTTTTAAATTGAGGAAACAAAAAAAAAACATATACATTTTTCGTTAATCTCTCTTTAAAAGGACGAGCACATGAATCTTACAATCTATCTGGACATTTGTATTCAAATGTCAATGCATGAAGGACGACACTAGTCGCATAATTAATAACATCCTGATTCTACTTTAAAACATGGTCTGGCTTTAATTTAATCATATTTATGAGATTTCCAGTGAACCAAACATCCAAGTTTAGAAAAATGCTATTTCTCTGATTCTCTGTTTTGCATACCTTTCTGCCATACATTTATGTTTTTTCTCTATTCGTGAAATCATGTCCCTTTTCTTGTGTTAATTACCTGCAATCCCGTCCCTTTTCTAAATGCATCTCGAATTGGCCGACGTAGATGGACGCTGAGCGACCGTTTGCGTCTCCGCGAACGAAAAATGCGTCTGGGACCAGGCCCAGCGGCTCGACGCAAACCTGGCCAAATATGCGTCGAGTTTGCGTCTCGGTGGACGCTCCGAGTGACCGCCAAAACTCACGTAGGACCCGCGCGTCAGTGGCAGAGACGCCGATAACATTCCCGTCAGTGGCCATTCCCAGCGCGAAAAATTAAAGTAGACCGGCGCCAATAGTCCAGGCCATAGCGATGGACGTCCTCGTCGCCGCAGCCACCATAGATTCCGAGGGAACCCTCGCATCCGCTGCGTCGGACTCTCCCATAGCCACCACCATAGCCCCAATGGAGGCCGCATCTCCGGCCGAATCAAAGCGTGCCGCCACCGGCGGCCGGGAAGCTAAGCCGAAGGCGGCAAAGAAGGTGCTATCCAAGGAGTAGAAAGGCATCGAAGCCGCGAAGCGTCGCGGTCGGCGCAAGAATCTGAAGGAGGGGAATGCAGCCGCCATCCAGCACGTGGAGGCCGCTGCCCACATCGCATGGCAGATGCAGCTGAAAGACGGCGTGCAAGTAGGCCTCCATCCGAGCCTAGCGGAGGCCATGCTCCTCGTCAAGCAAGAGAGGATCGTTGGTGTCGCCCCCCCGGCCTCGTTGCCGAGCTCGGTAAGTTCCCAGCTGCGTCCTGGAACGTCTGCACCCTTGCAGGTTGATACGTCTCCGACGTATCGATAATTTCTTATGTTCTATGCCATATTATTGATGATACCTACATGTTTTATGCACACTTTATGTCATATTCGTGCATTTTCTGGAACTAACCTATTAACAAGATGCCGAAGTGCCGGTTCTGTTTTCTCGTCGTTTTTGGTTTCGAAATCCTAGTAACGAAATATTCTCGGAATTGGACGAAACAAAGACCCGGGGGCCTATTTCGCCACGAACCTTCCGGAAGACCGAAGAGCATACGAAGTGGGGCCACGAGGTGGCCAAACCACATGGCGGCGCGGCCGAGGGGGCCCGCGCCGCCCTGTGGTGTGGGCCCCTCGTCAGGCCCCCGACTCTGCCCTTCCGCCTACTTAAAGTCTCCGTCGCGAAACCCCTGAGGCAAAAAACCACGATACGGAAAACCTTCCAGAGACGCCGCCGCCGCCGATCCCATCTCGGGGGATTCTGGAGATCTCCTCCGGCACCCTGCCGGAGAGGGGATTCATCTCCCGGAGGACTCTACACCGCCATGGTCGCCTCCGGAGTGATGAGTGAGTAGTTCACCCCTGGACTATGGGTCCATAGCAGTAGCTAGATGGTTGTCTTCTCCTCATTGTGCTTCATTGTTGGATCTTGTGAGCTGCCTAACATGATCAAGATCATCTATCCGTAATACTCTATGTTGTGTTTGTCGGGATCCGATGGATAGAGAATACCATGTCATGTTAATTATCAAGTTATTACATATGTGTTGTTTATGATCTTGCATGCTCTCCGTTACTAGTAGAGGCTCCGGCCAAGTTTTTGCTTTTAACTCCAAGAGGGAGTATTTATGCTCGATAGTGGGTTCATGCCCGCATTGACACCAGGACGATGTGACGAAAGTTCTAAGGTTGTGTTGTGTTGTTGCCACTAGGGATAAAACATTGGCGCTATGTCCGAGGATGTAGTTGTTGATTACATTACGCACCATACTTAATGCAATTGTCTGTTGCTTTGCAACTTAATACTGGAAGGGGTTCGGACGATAATCTGAAGGTGGACTTTTTAGGCATAGATGCAGTTGGATGGCGGTCTATGTACTTTGTCGTAATGCCCAATTAAATCTCACTATACTTATCATGTCATGTATGTGCATTGTTATGCCCTCTCTATTTGTCAATTGCCCGACTGTAATTTGTTCACCCAACATGCTTTTATCTTATGGGAGAGACACCTCTAGTGAACTGTGGACCCCGGTCCATTCTTTAATACTGAAATACAAATCTGCTCGCAATACTTGTTTTTACTCGTTTTCTCTGCAAACAATCATCTTCCACACAATACGGTTAATCCTTTGTTACGAGCAAGCCGGTGAGATTGACAACCTCACTTGTTTCGTTGGGGCAAAGTACTTTGGTTGTGTTGTGCAGGTTCCACGTTGGCGCCGGAATCCCCGGTGTTGCGCCGCACTACATCCCGCCGCCATCAACCTTCAACGTGCTTCTTGGCTCCTCCTGGTTCGATAAACCTTGGTTTCTTTATGAGGGAAAACTTGCTGCTGTGCGCATCATACCTTCCTCTTGGGGTTGCCCAACGAACGTGTGAAATACACGCCATCAAGCTCTTTTTCTGGCGCCGTTGCCGGGGAACTGAAGAAAAGCTACACTACAAAGATTTCTAACTCCCACGTCAACTACACGCTAGCATCTTTTTCTGGCGCCGTTGCCGGGGAGATCAAGACACGCTGCAAGGGGAGTCTCCACTTCCCAATCTCTTTACTTTGTTTTTGTCTTGCTTTATTTTATTTACTACTTTGTTTGCTGCATTATATCAAAACACAAAAAAAAATTAGTTGCTAGTTTTACTTTATTTACTGTCTTGTTTGCTATATCAAAAACACAAAAAAAATTAGTTTACTTGCATTTACTTTATCTAGTTTGCTTTATTTACTACTGCTAAAATGAGTAATCCTGAAGTTGAAGTTCGTTCATTTAAGCAACAAGGAGGAGAATGTTTAAAAGATGCTTGGTATAGAATTAGAGATGCCCATAATAGGTGCACTAAGAAACACTCCACCACTATCCTACTCAGGAATTTTTATGTTGGTATCTCTAGCTGGAATAGATATGTTCTTGATTGTCTTGCGGGGGGTAACTTCTTAGGTTCTCCCGCTTTAGAGGCTAGCTGCATTATTGAGAGTTTATTTGGAACACCACCTGTTAATGAAATTAAAATTGAAACCTCCCTTGAGGATGTTATGAAAAAATTGGAAACCATAGAGAAAAATTTTAGTGTTGAAACTAAGTTGGAGATGTTACTTGTTAAAACTGATAAACTTGATAAATCCTTAGGAGGAATTGATGAAAGAATTAGTGTCCTAGGAACTTGTGTTGACCATGATAATCAAATTAATAGGATTGGCAAACTGGAAAAAGCTATGGGAGCCTTGGGTTCAACATTTTCATCTTTACAGTTTAAAGAGAAAGTTTATGTGGGAAAGGAGCAAAAGTTTATGTATGCCTCTAAAGTGTCTAAACCAAAGAAATATTATTATAGGCCTAAAATTGACAAAGCCCCTAGTACCATTGCAAATAGGGAAGCTTATGCTTCGTCTCTTGATGTTACTTGAGATACACTTTCTGCGCCTAGCTGAAAGGCGTTAAAGAAAAGCGCTTATGGGAGACAACCCATATTTTTACTACAGTACTTTGTTTTATATTTGAGTCTAGGAAGTTGTTTACTACTGTAGCAACCTCTCCTTATCTTAGTTTTATGTTTTGTTGTGCCAAGTAAAGTCTTTGATAGAAAAGTAAGTACTAGATTTGGATTACTGCGCAGTTCCAGATTTCTTTGCTGTCACGAATCTGGGTCTATCTCCCTGTAGGTAGCTCAGAAAATTAAGCCAATTTACGAGCATGATCCTCAGATATGTACGCAACTTTCATTCAATTTGAGCATTTTCGTTTGAGCAAGTCTGGTGGCCTAATAAAATCCATCTTTACGGACTGTTCTGTTTTGACAGATTCTGTCTTTTATTTCGCATTGCCTCTTTTGCTATGTTGGATGAATTTCTTTGATCCATTAATGTCCAGTAGCTTTATGCAATGTCCATAAGTGTTAAGAATGATTGTGTCACCTCTGAACATGTTAATTTTTATTATGCACTAACCCTCTAATGAGTTGTTTCGAGTTTGGTGTGGAGGAAGTTTTCAAGGATCAAGAGAGGAGTATGATGCAATATGATCAAGGAGAGTGAAAGCTCTAAGCTTGGGGATGCCCCGGTGGTTCACCCCTGCATATTATAAGAAGACTCAAGCGTCTAAGCTTGGGGATGCCCAAGGCATCCCCTTCTTCATCGACAACATTATCGGGTTCCTCCCCCGAAACTATATTTTTATTCCGTCACATCTTATGCACTTTGCTTGGAGCGTCGGTTTGTTTTTGTTTTTGTTTTGTTTGAATAAAATGGATCCTAGCATTCACTTTATGGGAGAGAGACACGCTCCGCTGTAGCATATGGACAAGTATGTCCTTAGGCTCTACTCATAGTATTCATGGCGAAGTTTCTTCTTCGTTAAATTGTTATATGGTTGGAATTGGAAAATGCTACATGTAGTAACTCTAAAATGTCTTGGATAATTTGATACTTGGCAATTGTTGTGCTCATGTTTAAGCTCTTGCATCATATACTTTGCACCCATTAATGAAGAAATACTTAGAGCTTGCTAATTTGGTTTGCATATTTGGTTTCTCTAGAGTCTAGATAACATCTAGTATTGAGTTTTGAACAACAAGGAAGACGGTATGGAGTCTTATAATGTTTACCATATGTCTTTTATGTGAGTTTTGCTGTACCGTTCATCCTTGTGTTTGTTTCAAATAACCTTGCTAGTCTAAACCTTGTATCGAGAGGGAATACTTCTCATGCATCCAAAATACTTGAGCCAACCACTATGCCATTTGTGTCCACCATACCTACCTACTACATGGTATTTATCCGCCATTCCAAAGTAAATTGCTTGAGTGCTACCTTTAAAATTCCATCATTCACCTTTGCAATATATAGCTCATGGGACAAATAGCTTAAAAACTATTGTGGTATTGAATATGTACTTATGCACTTTATCTCTTATTAAGTTGCTTGTTGTGCGATAACCATGTTTTTGGGGACACCATCAACTATTCCTTGTTGAATATCATGTGAGTTGCTATGCATGTCCGTCTTGTCTGAAGTAAGAGAGATCTACCACCTTTATGGTTGGAGCATGTATATTGTTAGAGAAGAACTTTGGGCCGCTAACTAAAGCCATGATTCATGGTGGAAGTTTCGATTTTGGACATATATCCTCAATCCCATATGAGAATAATAATTGTTGCCACATGCTTATGCATTAAAGAGGAGTCCATTATCTGTTGTCCATGTTGTCCCGGTATGGATGTCTAAGTTGAGAATAATCAAAAGCGAGAAATCCAAAATGCGAGCTTTCTCCTTAGACCTTTGTACAAGGCGGCATGGAGGTACCCCATTGTGACACTTGGTTAAAACATGTGCATTGCAAAGATCCGGTAGTCCAAGCTAATTAGGACAAGGTGCGGGCACTATTAGTATACTATGCATGAGGCTTGCAACTTGTAAGATATAATGTACATAACTCATATGCTTTATTACTACCGTTGACAAAATTGTTTCATGTTTTCAAAATAAAAGCTCTAGCACAAATATAGCAATCGATGCTTTCCTCTTTGAAGGACCATTCTTTTTACTTTTATGTTGAGTCAGTTCACCTATCTCTCTCCACCTTAAGAAGCAAACACTTGTGTGAACTGTGCATTGATTCCTACATACTTGCATATTGTACTTGTTATATTACTCTATGTTGACAATTATCCATGAGATATACATGTTACAAGTTGAAAGCAACCGCTGAAACTTAATCTTCCTTTGTGTTGCTTCAATACCTTTACTTTGATTTATTGCTTTATGAGTTAACTCTTATGCAAGATTTATTAATACTTGTCTTGAAGTACTATTCATGAAAAGTCTTTGCTTTATGATTCACTTGTTTACTCATGTCATTACCATTGTTTTGATCGCTGCATTCACTACATATGTTTACAAATAGTATGATCAAGGTTATGATGGCATATCACTTCATAAATTATCTTTGTTATCGTTTTACTCGCTCGGGACGAGCGTAACTAAGCTTGGGGATGCTTGATACGTTTCCGACGTATCGATAATTTCTTATGTTCTATGCCATATTATTGATGATACCTACATGTTTTATGCACACTTTATGTCATATTCGTGCATTTTCTGAAACTAACCTATTAACAAGATGCCGAAGTGACAGTTCCTGTTTTCTGCTGTTTTTGGTTTCAGAAATCCTAGTAACGAAATATTCTCGGAATTGGACGAAACAAAGACCCAGGGGCCTATTTCGCCACGAACCTTCCGGAAGACCGAAGAGCATACGAAGTGGGGCCACGAGGTGGCCAAACCACATGGCGGCGCGGCCGCAGGGGGGCCCGCACCGCCCGTGGTGTGGGCCCCTCGTCGGGCCCCCGACTCGCCCTTCCGCCTACTTAAAGTCTCCGTCGCGAAACCCCCGAGGCAAAAAACCACGATACGGAAAACCTTCCGGAGACGCCGCCGCCGCCGATCCCATCTCGGGGGATTCTGGAG
Organism: Lolium rigidum; assembly: GCF_022539505.1. Classification (NCBI taxonomy): domain Eukaryota; kingdom Viridiplantae; phylum Streptophyta; class Magnoliopsida; order Poales; family Poaceae; genus Lolium; species Lolium rigidum. Next base: position 100,177,570 of record NC_061513.1, read on the forward strand.
ATCTCCTCCGGCACCCTCGCCGGAGAGGGGATTCATCTCCCGGAGGACTCTACACCGCCATGGTCGCCTCCGGAGTGATGAGTGAGTAGTTCACCCCCGGACTATGGGTCCATAGCGGTAGCTAGATGGTTGTCTTCTCCTCATTGTGCTTCATTGTTGGATCTTGTGAGCTGCCTAACATGATCAAGATCATCTATCCGTAATACTCTATGTTGTGTTTGTCGGGATCCGATGGATAGAGAATACCATGTCATGTTAATTATCAAGTTATTACATATGTGTTGTTTATGATCTTGCATGCTCTCCGTTACTAGTAGAGGCTCGGCCAAGTTTTTGCTTTTAACTCCAAGAGGGAGTATTTATGCTCGATAGTGGGTTCATGCCCGCATTGACACTCGGGACAGTGATGAAAAGTTCTAAGGTTGTGTTGTGCTGTTGCCACTAGGGATAAAACATTGGCGCTATGTCCGAGGATGTAGTTGTTGATTACATTACGCACCATACTTAATGCAATTGTCTCGTTGCTTTGCAACTTAATACCGGAAGGGGTTCGGACGATAACTCGAAGGTGGACTTTTTAGGCATAGATGCGGTTGGATGGCGGTCTATGTACTTTGTCGTAATGCCCAATTAAATCTCACTATACTTATCATGTCATGTATGTGCATTGTTATGCCCTCTCTATTTGTCAATTGCCCGACCGTAATTTGTTCACCCAACATGCTTTTATCTTATGGGAGAGACACCTCTAGTGAACTCGTGGATCCCGGTCCATTCTTTAATACCGAAATACAAATCTGCTTGCAATACTTGTTTTTACTCGTTTTCTCTCGCAAACAATCATCTTCCACACAATACGGTTAATCCTTTGTTACGAGCAAGCCGGTGAGATTGACAACCTCACCTGTTTCGTTGGGGCAAAGTACTTTGGTTGTGTTGTGCAGGTTCCACGTTAGCGCCGGAATCCCCGGTGTTGCGCCGCACTACATCCCGCCGCCATCAACCTTCAACGTGCTTCTTGGCTCCTCCTCGGTTCGATAAACCTTGGTTTCTTTCTGAGGGAAAACTTGCTGCTGTGTGCATCATACCTTCCTCTTGGGGTTGCCCAACGAACGTGTGAAATACACGCCATCAAGCTCTTTTTCTGGCGCCGTTGCCGGGGAACTGAAGAAAAGCTACACTACAAAGATTTCTAACTCCCACGTCAACTACACGCCAGCACAGGTCCACACGACGTCGCGGTTCGCCTCTAGCGCCGCGCCGGTGCACTTCAACGGGGCATCAGTTCCCGACCCGAACCGGACGCCGAGGAGCGGTGACTCGTGCCCGGGCGCGACACAGAAGACGCGTCAGGTCCCGGAGGAGAGCATGCCGGTGCCCCGCACCCTGTTTGAGGAAATACCTCCTTCTGCCCCGACGATGGATGACCCGGTACGTTTGCTCTTTCAGTGTCTCGGTCTGCCGTGTGTCATTCGTCTGACCTCCGACGATTCGTAGGCCTATTGCACGAGACACAATGAGGGCGACATCCATGCCATGATCTTCGAAGGCGGCTTCGTTGGCGAAGTCGGCACCGGGACATGGGCGCATGATCAGTGGCCACAGACGCTGGATGAGGTAGACATCGATGGCGCACGGCTGTTCTCCACCCAGTCCACGCAGGCAACAACCGTCTGCATCGATGACTATGAGGAGGCGCCAACAGGGTCTGCCCTCACCAGGGATGACGCTACCAAGAAGAAGGGGAGATCCACAGGACCTGCGGCTTCAACGGCGAGGAGGACAAGTGTTTGTGCGAGGCTTGGCTGGTGACCAGCCATGACTGCATTAATGGCGCCCAACAAAAGGGCTAGGTGTAGTGGGCCAAGGTGGTCCAGGAGTACCATGAAATCGTCACGTGCCCTACGAGATGAAAATCCCTCGCAGGAAGAGTCCATCAGAAAAAGATTGAACTACATCACCTTTCCGAGTTCTAACTTCCAAACCTATAACTTGGTTTGCTGAACTACATCAAACAAGAGACCGGCAAGTTCTGCGTCGCCGTCGATCATGTTGTAGCCCACCCCCAGAGCGGCATTGGCATGCTTGGAGTGGTAAGAAACGAGCATTATCATGTCATTCCATCTATGTACAACATTAGCAAACCATGATCCGGGCTTTAACCAATTGCATGTATCCAGGGCCTTGGAGAGGTTCAAGGCAACACATAAGAAGGACTTCTATATGGTCCACTGCTAGGACTTGCTGAAGGACGCGCCAAAGTGGAGGGTAGGCTATGCGGCCTACCATGAAGTTGTAAAGAATAGGACAACAACGGTTGTCGTCGACGACAAAGACGACGATCCTGGGCAGAAAGCCCTTCCACTTCATCCCCGGGGCCATAAGGCTACCAAAACCGATCTAGCCCGGGAGGCATTAGTCCTTTGCGTTGATCCAGACCTTGGAGAAGATCATGGCCGAGAGTCAAAGCCGCCCTGGACAAAAGGGACGAGAAGAAGCGTCTGAAAAAAGTGGCCGCAGCTGCCATCTACCTCAACCTCACCAAAAAGGTCATTGAGGTCCAAAGGATGGACGTCGAGGCCAAAATGGCACACGCCGATGCCAAATTGCGTGACGCCAAGACCAGAAGGATGAACGCCGAGCCCAAGACCCGTGCAGAGGACACAAGGATCATGCTGGCCGACTTGAGCAACATGGACGACGACACCAGTGCCTCGTTCATGAAGAAGCGCGCCGAAATCCGCGCGCGAGACGCCTGATCTGCGACGCCATTGTCAAGCACCATGGCCTCCTTTTGGACTATATTTGCTGTTCTGGCCATGTTGTGCCCCTTTTGGACTCCATTTTGTGCCGTACCATGTGTAAAATATGATAAACTTATTTGAGACCTGAATTTGAGCCAATATGATGGCCATATCTTTCTGTAATTTGATTGTTTCAGCTGTTTTCGAATATTTCTAAAAAATAAATGGCCCACGCCCGAAATGCGTCGGGCCGCTAGAGGGGAGCGCCTAACCATCAGGGGAACCCGTTAATGGGCCTGGCCCATTAGTCGGTTGTTTTTAAAATTTCCAGATTCGAAAATTTGCTTAGATTCAAATTTGCCCAGCTTCGAAAATTGCTTAGATTTAAAAATTACACATATTCAAAATTTGCTTTGATGTGAAATTTGCTAAGTTTAAAAATTTGCTTACTTCAAAATTTTATTCGAATTTGAAATTTGCTTAACTTTAAATTTTGGTCCACTTTAAATTTTGTTTTAAAAGGAAAAACAGAAAAAATCAAAAATAAAAAAAACAATGAGAAACCGAAAGAAAACCGAAACCAAAGAAAACCAGAAAACCGTGGCCTACAGCCTCCCAGCAGGTTAATGGGCCGCGGCTCAAAAATACTCCGCGCGTGAAGTCACGCGGACGATGGTTGATAACTATCACCCACGGGTGATGAATAGAAAAAGCCCGCTAGAACCACCCGACGCAAATGGACGCGTGCGATATCTCAGACGTCCAAAATTCGTGGCCCCCTAGGGATGCCCTGAGGATATCTGCATTCATTTCCAGCTAACAAGTGACACTACAGTGGGCTGCGTTGAAGGAATAGATGTGCAGATGGGCCCGCATGGCATTGGGTGTAGAGTACGAAGGATGGTAGCCTTGCCTTACACGTATCACGGCGCTCACCTTTCTCCCTCACCCGACTTGACTCCTCACCGGCTTTCCCCGCCACCGCCAGATCTCGCTTAATTCCCCAACTATACCTAACCGCCGGCGGCCGCCATGATGGCCGCCGAGTCGTCGGCGACGGACAACCACCCCGCCGACGAGCACCTCGAGACCCTCGCCTTCGATTCCTCATCCCCCGCCCCGGCCGCCGCTTCTACAGACCCCCTGCTCCACCCTCCTCCCTCGCCTACGCCTTCGTCCACCTCTTCCCACCCCCCCGCGGCCGCGGCCGCGAACCACGACGCGTTCGTCCACGAGGACGGCGAGTCCGACTTCGTCCCCGTCCTCCCCACTCCCGACGCCCCGGCCATTTCCCGCGAGCCCTCGCCGGAGTTCTACCAGATCACCGTCTCCGATCCGCGGAAGCACGAGGAGGCCGCCGCCGGCGCGGCGGGCGTCATCCCTGGCTCCGGCACCTACTTCTCCTACCTCGTCACCACCCGGATCGCCGGCGGCGGCCGGTTCTGCGTGCGGCGGCGCTTCCGCGACGTGGTGGCCCTCGCCGACCGCCTCAGCGCCACCCACCGCGGCCTCTTCGTCCCGGCGCGGCCCGAGAAGAGCATCGTCGAGGGCCACGTCATGCAGCGCCACGACTTCGTCAACCAGCGCTGCGTCCTGCTCCAGCGCTACCTCTGCCGCGTCGCCGCGCACCCCACGGTCGGCCGGAGCGCTGACTTCCATACCTTCCTCACTGAGCCTAGCGGCATCCCCACCTCCGAGGGCGAGTCGCCGAGGTACAACCCCGCGGTTGCTGCTGCCATGCCGACGGCTGTTACCACACCAACGACGCCGGCAAAGGGGGGCGGGAGGGACTTTTTTGGCATGTTTAAGGACCTGAAGCAGACGGTGACGAACGGGTTGATGGCGGTGAGGCCACCCCCAGTGGAGGAGGAGACTGACGCGAAGTTCCTCGCCCACAAGGCCAAGCTCGAGGAATTGCAGCAGCAGCTCACTGCGACTTCTCTGCAGGTAACTGCGCACGTTTTTGGCCGGCTTAATGGAGCACTCATGTTACTCTTATGCATAATTAATGCAGTTGTGACATAGGCACATAATGAACGAAATGACTAAATTGTGCGTAATTATTATGTTAAGAAGTGCATGCACTACTATTACATTTTGCAACCTGATGAAGTAATTGATATCACACATCAAGTTTCCAGTTCTATCCAGCAGCATAACTATGCGTAATAATGCTAACGCAAGTCTTCTACATAATTTGTAGGCAGAATCACTTGTTAAAGCTCGCGAAGATCTTAAAACATGTACAGCTCATTTGGGAATGACATTCCTCAAGCTGGCGAAATTTGAAAAAGACCAATCTACATGCAGTTCGCAGAGAAGTCGAGCTGCGGATATTAGCCATTTTGCAAGTGCTGCTGTCAAAGTCAGCAGGTGTCAGGGAAGACTGGATGCTGAAATTGTGAAACATCTGGTAAGTGGGGAGCTGGAATGAGAGAGACATTTTCTTGGATATAGGTCTTCTTGATTATTTTGTTTCTTGATCTGTGACACTGTTTCATGCTTTTGCAGGACACTATCCGTAAATACTTGGAGACGATGACTTCTGTTCACAATGCATTTGCTGATCGCTCCAATGCTTTGCTTAATATCCAAAATCTATCGTCAGATTTATTTACCTTGCACAGCCGGGTTGCAAAACTTGAATCTGTGTCATCAAGAGGAATTGATCAGGAAAGGTCAAGGTATCTCAAGGTTGCAGAACTGAAAGAAACAATAAGAACAGCCGAAGATGCAAAAAGTCATGCACGCAAAGAGTACGAGCTTATCAAGGTAAATCACCTAAACCTATGAATTAGAGTACCATGTATGTTTTTGTACTTGATAGTGGTCTTCTGAAATGTGAGTTTCTATTTAATTTTAAATTTCACAATTTAAGGCTGTTATGCCATAAGTTCAGATGACAACATTTCCTAATTTATGGTTAATATTCTTGCCCCTGGATACACAAGAACAATACTGTATTTTTGGAGGAGCAATGTCTTCATACTGCAGTTTAATTTATATTTAAAACTTACCTGGCACTAGTTAAATGGCATGAACATTAATATATAGTCAATACTGTATATATCTGTTGTTTGTTCACTTTGTTAGTCAGTCTGAAATGATGCTTGTAATTCGCCATAGTGATATCTGGTGTGTACTATGGAGTACAAGTCAAGCTCTCAGAAGTTGTGGGAAGTATTCCGAGTACATTAATTGTCAGTGAAATAACTGAAGTTATTATGTACAGATTGACCACTAGTTTTCAACAGATTTCTACAATTTAAATGATGCTAGTACCAGGTACGACTTATATATACTAGGTTATGTATTGACTTAGTGGGACAGGTTTGTTCAAGAATATATAGGCTGTCCTTGTCCAGTTTTTCCTGTGAGATTTGTGTTGTGTTGACAATATTGGTGTCGTTCAACCTGGTAGCATCTATTTGAGATGACTGAAAAATATTTTGAGACATGTTTATGTAATCACATAGAGTACTTTCTTTCTATTCAAGTAAAGTGTCGCATCCCTCTGTCGATTATGAAACCACATGTTAAATTTTTGCACTGGACATGGCTATGCTGTTGAATACAATAAGTTCCCATTTGTTACTTGATATGAACTATTTGGGACTTCTCTTAAATAAGCTTCTATATTGCAGGAAAACAACATGAATGAAATTAAAAGATTTAATAAAGAGATACGCCAGGATTTGGTGGAGATGATGAAAGGCTTCGTAACAAATCAGGTTTAAATTTCTAACTTCAAATCTGAATTATTTTCTTTGTTGCTGGTTGCACAATCCTCCGAATTATTTTTAATGAAAATTCAAAAAAAAAATTACATCAGTTAAGAGCAGGTGTCTACTTATTACTTACTCTTTGCTATTTGCGGTAGGTTTATCTTCATAGCTCCATTTCTTTCTAAAATCAGTACCTGATATTTAAGCCAAAATGTTTGAGAATGGATTTTGTACACACATGCATGGGTGCGGGTGTTTCCGTCACCGTCGATTTATTCCTCAATAACATCACATAAATTTCCCAGTTTGAAACCTCAATTTAGTAATGATGCAATGGGCTAAACTGCCAATGACACTTTGTAAGACATAATTTGTTCTGTATATACTGAAAGGGAAATGGGCTAAACTACTTCACAGGAAACAGTTGTATGGTTTCACTACAGGAAGATATGTTGGAAAGTGAATAAGCTGTATGGAGTTATATGAATATGTCAGGACAGCTAAACGTAATGTTAGCCTGGGTAATGGGTACCATAGATAATATCTGAACGATACTTTGGTCCACCGTAGTGCATTTGCAGTACTATAGGTCGCCTTGTTTGCCAATGAGACGCACATTGCACCTGGAACTGTTTTAGCTTTGCAACGCTAACTATCAGTAAATACTCTTCTAAAATTCACATTAGGCAACCTAGATGGCGTTGTATGTTTTTTTGAAAATTTTATACTAGCAGTAGGTTATACAGTATATTTTATCGGGAGAATTGGTTATTTACCCAAAACTTGAGCAGCCTTGGATCATCTACCCAGAGTTCACAGTATATTGGCAAAATACCTAGCAAGGACTTAAAAGCAAAATAAGAATTAAGCATGGCCCTAACTACAGCTGGCCACGAAGCATAAGGATAGGATCGATCAGATCATAACCCACGGGTTCACCATACGTGCGCCTGGAGTCAGCGCTGGTCCCGACGACGGATCAATCCCTCGGCGGCTCGGCGCCTCGGCGCCCACCATTGAGAGACCCTGACGCAGCCGTCCTGACGCCTTCCGACCTTCATCGATATCGTTCGGTCGTGATTGTCGCCGTTGTCGCCGTCTGCTTGTATGTCATGGCGCCTTGATCGTATTTGTACGACGTCCCGCCGCCCGTCCGCCTCTGATTTCATCGTACTTATGCTATTTCTACTACCTCTGTCCGGATTTAATTGACGTAAATCTATTCATTAGCCTTCTCCCCCCACGTCGATTAAATAGGAACGGAGGGAGTAATAGTTATTGTGAGGCCGGATCAGCGCCTCCATAATTTCGTTGGTCAGTAAAGGGCGAGTTTGGCACTTGATATTGGTATTCTTCAGTCCGAGTTAGTTCATGAACTGATTCATATTGTTTCGAGCCTCATGGAAGCCATATAGTACTTGCTTGTGTGATTCTGCGGCAAAACCGTGGAAAGTTGCATGCATATAAATCCACACGTGCATGCATATTTACACATGTACATAAAGATCTAATTCGGGACATTGATTTTATTAATACACAAAAGGATCATATTCGCCTGGTCATATAAATTTACTGCACATATTATTTTTTACTGTAATGTTGTCGATCAGCTTTGAAATCAAGCCAAGAATCGCTGGTCTCACTCTTACTATTGGTATACGTGTACGTGGAGTGTCCAGTCACGGTATAGAAAAAGAACTAGCCAATCATAATGTAAGCTGGTACATGACTATGGTACGTTCCAGAGAGGCAGAAACTGAAAGTTTTTCGTGGCCACCTCTAGTTAGGGTCCTGCTTAATTCTTATTTTGCTTTCAAGCCCTTTCTGGGTATTTTGCCAATGTACTGTGAACTCTGGGTAGATGATCCAAAGCTGCTCAAGTTTTGGGTAAATAACCAATTCTCCCTATTTTATCTGTGGGACAGTGCCTTATTTCAGCAGTTTGGAGATCTTTATATGTGCAGCATCCCTGCTATACTCTTTGAAGTGAACAATGCATTTAACAGTACCAACAAATTTAATCACTGGAAAAGTTCATTAAATCGACATACTTGTCTTTTTTCAATATGCAGGTTGAATACTCAGATCAGATTGCTAGTATATGGGCAAAGTTAGCAGAAGAAACAAAAGGATATGCAGATAGGAGCAGCTGAAGTAGGATGTAAATAACACGTGAATTTTGAGCCTCGTATCTGCAGCATCAACATCGGTTACAACATTATTGAGATTCATGCTATCCCTCGGCGGTTTAGGGTATATGTGCAGAAACAGTTTCCACTCCCCGAGATGCATTGGGTCAAGGATTTTCTTGGAGATAGCTATCTCCGGTTGTGCGCCTGAAAATTTCTCAGGAAAGAACAAACTAACCCTCGATCACAAAACCGACACATCTGTTTTCCCAGTTTTTCCCCACCCTGGGTTTAGCTGTAATGTTGAGTTTTTTTCTGTGCAATTACACGGTACTAGCTCTTGCTTCCTGACAGAAGTATATAGACGGCATTCTTTCTAGTCGTTCAAACTTCAGAAGAGTTGAACGCTTGCACGTACCTGTTTTCTGTCATGTGGTTCATATCAACTCCTTTCTTTTCTTTCTTTTATTTGAACATATCATCCTCTGTGTGAAAGTGTAGCCACGTCTGTGCGGAAGGTGAGCCACTCATCTGCGACGCGGCTGACTGGATATGCCCGCGGAGCCGCGAGCCTGTGGTAAGGTCGGCAGCTAGTGCTGGCGCTTCTGAAGCCATCGCTATCATGCAGAGTCGAGCATCGTCGTCTCAAGAAAAGAAGCACCAGGCATCAATCTGTGAGATTATTCTTCGCATAGACTCCCAGACGTGAGATTTCTTCTCGCCTTTGTGAGTTCCCTGTGATGCCAGGTATACACTTATACAATCACGCCACAAAAACGGGAAAACGAGAGCAACCGATACCACTCGAGTTGCCATGAATATTTCCACCGCAAGAAAATATTGTACAGTACAACCTTGTCTCTTGGCTTGGCATTGGGGGCAGATTATGATACTACACAAATCCAGTCATTATTTGCCAATTTTCCTTAGGGTACCAATTTTGTTATACTGTATTGTTATATTTTCGCACAACAAACATAGAAAAAAATTCAGCACATCATGATTCAGCAAACGATTTGTATGCAGAACAATTACAATCCGTTTGTTATTCCGATTTGCGCCGTGGTGTTTCAAGTAAATTGAAACGTAGATGAGATTTTTTCGTAAACATTTGCAGAATTGTCTTTCAGGATATGTCTTGACTGAGGATAGGAGTCGTGTACTTGTACAAACAGTTGTACAGTTGTACTGCTGTCTGTGCGATAGTAGCCAGCGGCCACAAGCCGAGGCTACTCCATCTTTGGCCTCCTCCATTTCCCCCTGGCCGCCGGCGAGCCTTGCTCCGGCGTGGTCAGTCGTCTCCGCCGTGGAGAATGCTGCCCCACGCACCGTCCCGGTACCCGGGCACCGCCAAGTTCAAACCCCTCCTCCCCACCAAACCGCCTCTCGCTCCCGCCTCCTCCCGAGGAAACCTCTGCACCGCCGCCGCCTCCCGCCGCGACTTCCTGCTCCTCATCCCGTCCCTAGCGGCAGCGTCTACAGCCATCCAGTACCTCCCCCTCGCGGCCTCCGCTGCCGACGATGAGAACCCGGCCACACCGCCGCCACCCGCTCCGGCCCCAGCACCGCCTCCTGCTGGGGAGCCCGAAGGTGAGGCGCTGTCCAGGATGTACGACGCCACGGTCATCGGGGAGCCGCAGGCTGTCGGGAAGGACGCGCGGGCGAGGGTGTGGGAGAAGCTGATGGCCGCGCGGGTCGTGTACCTCGGCGAGGCCGAGCTCGTGCCCGACCGCGACGACCGGGTGCTCGAGCTCGAGATCGTGAGGAAGCTGGCCGCTCGGTGCGCGGACGCCGGGAGGAGCCTCTCGCTCTCGCTCGAGGCGTTCCCCTGCAACCTCCAGGAGCAGCTCGACCAGTTCATGGATGGGAGGTTGTTAATTACTGCCCTCTTTATTTCTTAATGTTTTTTTTTGCCTGTTTATTATACTTGCGATAACTCTAACGGTCTAACCGACCAGTGGATTTTTTTATGGGTCCGAAGCTTTGTGTTTGAAATAGAGATTTTGCACCTTATCAATGTCAAATTCAAACACAGTTACTCAGTTACTTGTTATATTGCAGTTTCAGTTCTGATAGATGTATATAAAGTACGGGAAGAGTTAGGGGCCTCTTCGGTTTGTAGGATAGTGAGAATTTAGTGAAAAACACTGGAATATGGTAGGAATGCATGTGCAAAACAGATGATAGGAAATCACTGGAATTATGCACTTCTATGTTTTGTTCATAGGCATCCGAATAAACAAAGTCAAATCGGAGACAAACCACATGTAATAAAAAAAATATAATTAGGATGTTATTATACCGCTAAAGACCTTGGTCTTGTACTTCGTGTGTATGAACTCTAAAAAGGTCATAAATTGCAAATTCCATGCCTTTTTTTTTCTTGAAACTGTGACGGATGGAAAATTTCCGCCATTTCATTCATTTGAACCAAATGGATGCATAGGGCCACCAAAAGAAAATATCCTACTCCTACGTTTCTCCTCCACTTTTCCTACTGTACAGCAGTGAAATTGCTATGCTAACAGCTTGGAGTATTTGGCGTGAAAGGAACAGGAGAGTCTTCGATAATGTCTACAAACCTATCCAGATGGTTGTCGATCAGATCAGGGCTGATGCCAAGTTTTGGGCTGTTGCTAGTCGAGGTCGATTTATGTTGCCTACCCAATAATGCATCTCTGTTTCTAGTAGCTTAGCAGGCTAGGACTGATATGTTTTTTCCTTCTCTGTCCTGATCGGGTCGTTTCTGAACCTGTATGTGTATCTCTTGAACCTTGCCATCTGTTGGCTTTCTTCCCTTCTTAATAGATACATGCAGCTCTCCTGCATGGTTCGAAAAAAAGTTTTACGGAGGCCCTACTAAGTAGTAGCTAAGAATTTCTTGTAAAAGGCACAGCAAAGGCATGGATTACTCTGCATGTTCGATCCATTGAGATGTGCTAGAACTTCTACCTGTATCTCGTAGACTACTACTATCATGACCATGTAGGTTTCCGTGCAAAGGTCGAACTGCAGCCCTAGTTTTGCTTTCTCCTTCACCTTTCTGGGGAACAGTGTATTTTTAAGCGTGATTGCGATTTATCAGCCTTGCAATACTTCCTTGATGAACTTCTAACAACCTATCTTAATTCAGCATTGATGGCAACAGCTTAAAGTTGTACACATCTCACTGGGCGCCAGAGCGTTGGCAGGAGTATGAACCTCTTTTAAACTACTGCCGTGATAATGGAATCAAGCTTATTGCATGTGGAACTCCACTTGAGGTAATTCATCACTGCCAGTCACATTGTCAAGCAAATCTGCATGCAGTCAATTTAGGCATACTTTCATCATCATAAATATTGCTCAATTTAGGGTGTTACTGCCGAGGCTGTAGACTTAAGACACTGTAGTCATTCAGTATTGATTTTCAATTTTACATTGTTTCAGCTGGCAACTTGGGAAGCATTATCTTGTCTTGTGCGATATAGTGCTTTTACTTGATGAGTAACGACCCATTCTGCACAATTTACTGGCCCATGTATAAGAAATGTTCTGATACTGAATAATATCTTAGTTTTCTCTGCATTACCGGTGAGTATCTAATACATTTCTTGACTAGGTAGTAAGAACTGTCCAAGCTGAAGGAATCAACGGTCTTTCAAAAGCAAATAGGAAGTTGTATGCTCCTCCAGCTGGCTCTGGCTTCATTTCTGGCTTTACATCCATCTCGGGCCGATCATTGATAGACAAAACTTCATCCTCCATTGTCTCTCCTTTTGGCCCTAGCTCATATCTATCTGCACAGGCAAGAGTGGTTGATGATTATACCATGTCCAAAATAATAATGAAGGAAATTACTACTGGAGATCCTTCAGGGATGCTTGTTGTTGTAACTGGTGCGAGCCATGTTATGTATGGGTCTCGAGGTATTGGTGTTCCTGCCAGAATATCTAAAAAGATGCAAAAGAAAAAGCAAGTTGTGATTCTTCTTGATCCTGAGAGGCAAGGTATAAGGAGAGAAGGGGAAATCCCCGTAGCTGATTTATTGTGGTATTCTGCTGCCAAGCCATGCAGTAGAAATTGCTTCGACCGTGCTGAAATCGCTAGAGTTATGAATGCAGCTGGTAGGAGGCGTGAAGCTTTACCTCAGGTTATCACTTGCTTTCTCAGCATATGTTTGTTACTCCTTCGCACTATATATCTCTTACTAATGGTAGCATCCTGTGAAAGGAGGTGTTAGTCAAAAAAACCAGTAATGAGCGTGCTTAAAAGTTCTTGCTATATCAGGCAGTTTATGATTTCTAGTACCATCATATTTCTTATGTTTGAGCTAATGTAATATTTTGCACTTAAATCATGACAGGATATTCAGAAAGGAATAGATCTTGGTGTAGTTTCTCCTGAGATACTGCAGAACTTTTTTGATCTTGAGAAATATCCTGTTGTGGATGAATTGATTCACCGATTCCAAGTAAGCACCTGATTTAATCTTTCGCTACTTCCCCTTATAATTATGCTTTGGTGCTATGCTTGACTGTATAGAGTTATATTACTGCTTTGATGTATATATGCTTTTCCTGATTATATTTTGAAAACAAATCTATCAACAATAGAACTCTTTATGGATGGCCCAGCCCTGTCAGATTTTATTCGGGGTCAGCCCTGCCTGGCGTCCCAGAAAGAAGAAAAACTGGAAGAAGTAATAAATATTTGGTATTTTTTCTGAATGGTGTCACGATGTGAGAATTAGTTGGGAAACTGGAAGTTCTTATTTTCCTAGGTTTTCCAGGGCTGGGCCAGGTGTTGAGCTGATCTAAATCCATCTTCTTCTATATCTAGGAAAACTTACTGACTATTAATGATGTTGAAAATTATCACCGTGTGCAGGGTTTCCGTGAAAGGTTACTGGCAGATCCCAAATTCTTGAACAGATTAGCGATCGAAGAGGGCATATCAATAACTACAGCTGTCTTAGCACAATATGAAAAACGGAAAGGACGGTTTTTTGAAGAGATCGACTACGTCCTAACTGATACAATTAGAGGTTCTGTTGTTGATTTTTTTACAGTGTGGCTTCCTGCTCCAACTATTTCGCTCTTATCTATTGCTGACAATGGTTCTGGTGAGAGCTTGGAGCTTGTTAGAGGACTGTTAGGGTCACTGCCAGATAATGCATTTCAAAAGGGCATCGTGGGCCAGAATTGGGACATTAACCAGAGAGTTGCATCGGTACTAATGGGTGGCCTTAAACTTGCTGGTGTTGGATACGTTTCTAGTATTGGAGCTGAAGTTGCTTCAGAGGTCTTGTATGCTGCTCGTCGAGTTTTGAGACCTTCTGCAACTATGGAGGCAGAACGCGCAAGAGCTCCCATCTGGAAATCAGCAGCTGTTTATAGTGGCTTCCTTGGAACATCTGCAAATCTGCGATATCAGGTACTTCCTCATGACATCTGTCTAGTTTCAAACGAAGGGTCGATAATTAGACATATATATGCAATGAAGTTGTCAACTTCTCATCTCCAAAAGTTGTTCAGAAGTGGTTGTGGTTAATCATGACAACCTGTTTTGTCTGCCAGAGTTGCATATATATATATGGGCACATGACAATTAGCAATAGTTAAAATGATCTGTAATTTGAGGGCACATTAGAGGAAATTAGCAATGGTAAAATGATCTGTAATATTTTTTTTGGAAATGGAAATGATCTGTAATATAAGGGCACATTATATTTTTCGATAAAGGGGGCACATTATATGAAATTCGCAATAGTTAAAATGATCTGTCTTATTGAGCAATATTTAACTCTTTCCCAACAAATATGTAAAGGTCATTGCTGGTCTGGTGGAGCATCGGCTTGGAGAATATCTGGTGTCGTACTATAATCTGCCACTTCTTGCTAATGTGTTATCCTTTGTTGCACGGATAATCAATTCATACTTTGGAACACAGGTATGCTGCCTCTGCACTCTGTACTTCCGTTATAGGTATTTTTTTCTGGTTTTATGGTGCGTCCTCAAGCTGGTTGAACCACACAGACAATTATTGGGTTTGCTTCCAGAGAAAAAAAATGGCGTGATCCATAGAGCAGGAATAGCTATTAATGAGTACGGGATAATTTAATTAATGCCAATTAACTTGATATTGGCGACCCCCTTATAGGCTATGATTACGGCATGTGGTGTCCTCCACTTTAAAGGAGGGGCCCGGGAAACAAGTTTATGGCTCCAACACTAACCATCCATAACCACACACCTTGTAGTTAGATTACTGCAGGATCCATAAATCATCTAGCGCATGTAAATGCAGGTGTCCTGTTTCTCTACAGGGGCGTATCCATTGTTGAAAGCTCCCACACACTATGGGGTCTCTTTCCCTTGCTTTTATGCAAAGACACAAGTGGGGATACTCTACCACTGCGCCAGGCCCGTCCTTCTCCTACTTCTCTACAAGCACTAAGAAAATATTGTACGCTACATTGATCACACTTTAACATTATCACGTAGAGTCACACTTAACATGCACAGTGTTTGTGTTAAGCTTCATGCACTAGCCACTTGAACCAAAAGTCCGAACTGATGGAAAGGGCTAGACAATCTACTTATACACTTCAACACCCCCTCTTACGTGTGACGGGAAGACGAGAAGACAAGTCAACACGTGTAGAGAGGCAAAGAGGCAGCGGGAGGCCGGGCGAGGCAGGAGGCTGCGGGGAAATTGTGAAAGCCAGAACTCAAACTTGAGACCCTGGGCTCTGATACCATGTTAAGCTTCATGCACTAGCCACTTGAACCAAAAGTCCGAACTGATGGAAAGGGCTAGGCAATCTACTTATACACTTCAACAGTTTGTACTATGGTTTAAAATGGCATGCTGCGTCAATCTTAGTAATTATACCTAAACAATCAATATCTGATTCCTGGACCAAAGGCTCATCCGTCAGCATGTAAGTTGTTGCATTGAAAATTGTGTAAATATATATACATACATGAAGAACGTAATGTAGATAATTGCGTCCAATAGGAGCGGTCCACTTCATCCTATGATTAAAAGGTTCAGAACCATTTGTCCCTAAACCACACGCCCATTCTGTCATTATGGATCAAACCGGCCCACCCCAATCCCTCTGCTTGTCTCTTCAATAGAAACTTTGTTGCATATCTCCAGGGTAGAAATGAAAAATCTTAGTGAAAGCATTCATTTGTGCAGTCTACTAGTCAGCTCCATACATGAAGAACGTTCTGTTGATAGTACCTTCATTCTACGATTCTCAAGTCTTTACTGACACCTATCTTTGATGCAGCAATGGATCGATATTGCACGTTCTACAGGCATCCAAACAAGTGAGGAAGATCCACCTCCTCCTGAGATTCCCAGCTCACCAGAAATACCGCTACTAGAATGTGGCACAACAGAGTTACAGAATACAGACAATGTTCCGAACAAATCAGGTGACGAGACATAGTCACGATCTTATTTGGTTGTAGGCATCAACTCAAGGAACGGTTTCGTTTTATGATACACCACACACAGTACAGGCATATAGACATAGGGTCTTCATACAACCATATAGCAATATAGCATTTGTCTTTCGGGAGGAAAACTTGAAATTTTGAAGAGCTGAGTATTTTATTCCAGCATTCCTTTCTCATGGCCAAAAGGATCTCTGCTGTTACACACTTGAGTAAATATACTATATGTACATCAACGGAGAAAAGAGCCAAATTTTGGAACACGTACGTTTATATTCTTTAGTTCATCTCGGATGGGTAATGCAAGTGATGTCGCTTGAGATAAAAAAAAGTCTACGGGTTCAGATTTCATATGAAGTTGTGTGCACCTTGTTTGGCAGCCATGAATTGTATTTGCTGAATTCATTCGGATCCAAGCACCATTTGTTGTAGAATTCGAATTGGTAGAGATTGGACTATATCTCCAACTTTTACCTTTGCTGCTATCTGGAATTGTAAAAATGAAATTGAAAATTGATACGGAGTACTTGCTTATACGACCGCTGAGAGATGGATGCCACTGTGCACCGGTCATGCACGTTCACCCAAATGCAGGGGCAGGTATCCAACAGGCTTCTGTCCTTTCAGTGTGTTATAATCGTACAATCGTCAATCGAATAAAGCTGGCTTGCTATTAGTGAGCCAGAAGAATCCAGTTCTCCGCACGACCATCCCACGCGGCAATATTCATTTTCCTTTTGCAAGAACCCAAATATGCTTTGTCACCAGCCGATCGCTGGACCATCGAGAAATAGGAAACGCATCCGAAATCTGACAACTGATACGATAGGAAACTACGAGATGCAGAGCAAGATCATCTCCAATCGCGCACACTCTACGCCGAGTAGCCGTATGGGGGCTCCGGATCGAACTGCCATATATGGAGGGCGCCTTTGACCATTCACGTTTCTATAGGATTTAGATAAAATGCAAGCAAACTTCAAATTTCCTTTTTTTTGTTATATAGTATCTTACAAATATGAATGAAATTCAATTAAATTTAAATAATAATTAAACTAAACCCTAGCCACGGTGGGCAGCCGCACTACCGCGTGCGCCCCTCCCGGTTCTTCTTGCGCAACGCCATGAGATCCAATGCTTGAGGTGGTGGCCCGCCTAGAGAGAGAGCGGCCCGTTACGATGCGTTCCTCCGCGAGAGAGTCACAATGGGGGTGCACCTCCTCCATCCACTGCATCATCTTTGACTGCGGCTCCGTCAAGCCTCATGTCTGGATGCGTAGGGTACATGTTGTGATACAATGTCCATAATTAAGGTTTCACACTCTTGCAGGCCGAAGCTATTCACGGCAGCGTCTCCCTCACGACCAGTTGAACGCCATTTGGCTCTAGGTGATGCAGGCGATGGAGAAGCAAAGTGGATGGTTTGTTTGAGTCGCTAGACTTAGCCATTTTTAGCTCGAGATGGGTCAAAAACAGCTAAGACACGCCCGTTTGTTTGGCTATTTCAGTTTGGTTACACTATTTTAGATGGCTGGACTCAACGATGCCAGGCGGGAAAATATCTAGTGATACCACACTTTACATCATACCATGGTACCACTTTACAAAACTCAATTTTTTTAGATGTCAAAATAATTGAAAAGGAAGTTGTAGGTGTTCACAAGGTGTGTGTTTACATTCCTTAGAATTTTCAGAACCAAATTTGAAATACATAAAGAGAAACAAAAAAGACAAATTTGTGTGTGAATAGTGTCATTTTGTGTTTGTCTTTATGTGACACTATTTATGTTGGATTTCTCTTTTTTTTTTTGTTTCTATAAGGGTATTTTAAATTTGGTTCAGCAAGTTATGGACAATGTAAATACACATCTTATGAATAGCCACATATTTTTTCAGACTTTTTTGTCAGTTGTAATTTAAATTTAAAGAGTGGTATCATGGTATATCAAATAAGAGGAGGTATCACCAGGTAGATATGTTCTCCATGTTAGGCCTCTGAAAAATTGTCGGGCCCTCTAGGGTAGAATAGTAGCTAGGTCAAGCCATTTTAGATTGCTGCACTCAATGAAAACTAGCCAAACTGAATGGTGTGTCATGTCCAAGAGAGGTCATTGAAGTTTCAAAATTGTGAAGCGCGTTCTGGCAGATGGGGTCAGGTGAAGTGTACTTGCCATCCTGACATTTGGATTGCCAGCCAGGTTAGCTGCGTGCAGGTTGCCACATGTAGCCACATCGCCATGGCAGAAGCAGTTCAGTCCGGGAATGGTGGATGGGGCCTTCCTGCCTGCCCCAAGACCCGAATATAGAACGATGATGATACAGTATCTTGCATGGGCGGTCGGTGGCAGAGTACGGTACGGCGCGGCCGGATAGAGTATGCCTGCCGCCAGCGCCCACGAACCTTCGCCGCTCCTTCCTCTCTACGGCTCCAGCTGCGTACGGGAGCTAGTCTTGCACGTGCAGTTATGTGAATCCATCTGTCACTCACGCCTCGCCTGCGCCGGCCTGACAGCCAGGTTGTGAGAGACGAACTAGTCGCCGCCTCGGTGGCATAATTAAGGTTTCACACTCATGCGTTCATCTGGATCCTGGACGTGAGAGCACCAACTTCGCACCCAGCGAACGAACGCGTTTGTTTTCGCCAACCACCGGCTTGCCTAGCGACCGCGCATCGGCACAGGGAAAGTGTTTCACTTCACCGTACGGATGGCAATGGCAATGGCCATGGCCAGGACGAATGTTAGAGCATCTCCAGCCGTTGGGGCTCCCGGCCAAAATCCGGCGCTATTTAGCGTAGGATTGGACGAAAGTTTGGCTCGGGAAGCGCCGAAGTTTCAGTCGTTACCCCGGTAGACACCCGGGGTTCTGCTTTTTTTTTTAGAGAAAAACGTTCCTGGATGCCAAATCTCATTACAATTTAGAGAAAAACGTTCCTGGATGGCAATGGCAATGACCAGTTTTGTTAACATTTGACTTATTTTTACAAATGAACGTTACAATTCAACAAAATAAGACAAGTTTTCAAACAAATCAAATAGAAACTAGTTGGTGTTGCCTCGAAGCGTCCATATGTGCTCCACCAGATCATCCTGCAGCTGTTGATGCATTGTGGAGTCTCGAATCTTCTGACGCATAGCGATGAACGCAGCCCACGATGCAGGCACCTGGTGGTTAGGTTGTGCAAGAGGACCCTCTCTGTCATATGGTGCAACTTGTTCGCTCGGAGGGACCGGATGCTTCCGCTCATCCTCGATAATCATGTTGTGTAAGCACACACAACAGTTCATCACCTCCCACATCTGATCTTTGGACCAAGTCAAAGCGGGGAACCGGACTACAACAAATCTCTCCTAGAGGACACCAAATGCACGCTCGACGTCCTTTCGGCAAGCTTCTTGTTCCTTGGCAAACTGCTGCTCCTTCGGGAGGGCGGGGCTTGAGATAGTTTTCACAAATGTTGTCCACTTTGGATAGATACCGTCTGCAAGATAGTATCCCTTGTTGTACTGCCGGCCATTGATCACAAAGTTAACCGGGGGAGCATGACCCTCAACAAGCTTGGAGAAGACCGACGAGCACTGCAAGACGTTGATGTCGTTGTTGGATCCCGACATACCAAAGAAGGAGTGCCAAATCCAGAGATCATGGGTAGCTACTGCCTCAAGTATCACAGTGCAGCCTTTTTTGTGACCCTTGTACATTTCCTGACAGGCAAACAGACAGTTCTTCCATTTCCAATGCATGCAGTCAATGCTTCCAAACATCCTGGAAATCCACGAGCTTCATTGATAGCGAGGATCTTAGCAGTGTCTTCGACAGTCGGTGATCTCAAGTAGAAGTCCCCGAACACTGCTATCACCGCCCTGCAGAACCGGTAGAAACAATCAAGGGCGGTGGACTCTGATACGTCCAAAACGTATCTACTTTCCCGAACACTTTTGCTATTGTTTTGCCTCTAATTTGTGTATTTTGGATGCAACTAACACGGACTAACGCTGTTTTCAGCGAACCGCTCCGGTGTCTCGTTTTTGTGCGAAATCAAACTTTCGGGAAAATCCTCGGAATTTATGCGAAGGCCCTATTTTCCAAGAATACCGACGGAGCCGGAAGGACAAGTCGGGTGGAGGCCCGAGGGCCCCACACCATAGGGCGGCGCGGCCCGGGGGGCCGCGCGGCCATGTGGTGTGGCCCCTCGGCCGGCCGCCGACGCCCTCCTTCGGACTATTTATCGGCCTCGACCTAAAAACGCCTGGGAAGAATTCGAAGTCGCCAGAAACCCTCCGAACGCCGCCACATCGCGAAACTCCATCGCGGGAGCCGAGAGTCTCCGTTCTGGCACTCCGCCGGGACGGGGAATTGGAGGAGATCATCGCCGCCATCACCGCCAACGCCTCTACATCAACCAGCCATGTTTCCCCCATCCATGTGTGAGTAATTCCCCCGTTGTAGGCCGAAGGGGATGGTAGGGATTGGATGAGATTGGTCATGTAATAGCATAAGATTGTTAGGGCATAGTGCCTAGTGTCCGTAATTGGTACTTTGATGATATTGTTGCAACTTGTTATGCTTAATGCTTGTCACTAGGGCCCGAGTGCCATGATCTCAGATCTGAATATGTTATTGTTTCATCATGATATTCATTGTTTATGGTCTTACCTATAAGTTGTATACACATGTCGTTGTCCGGAACCGATGGCCCCGAAGTGACGTAAATCGGGACAACCGGAGGGAATGGTAGCGATGTGAGGATCACATGTGTTCACGGAGTGTTAATGCTTTGCTCCGGTACTCTATTAAAAGGAGTACCTTAATATCCGAGTAGTTTCCCTTGAGGCCCGGCTGCCACCGGCTGGTAGGACAAAAGATGTTGTGCAAGTTTCTCATTGCGAGCACGCACGACTATATATGGAACACATGCCTATTGATTGCTTTGTACTTGGACACCGTTTTATTATTATCTGCAAATGCCCTGCTATGATTGTTATATGAGTTTCTCTCATCCATGTAACGCCCATCATCCGTCCCCGTGCCTACAGTATTTTAATCCTGCTGTTTACTAAAATCACTACTGCTGTCTTTGTTACTCTCTGCTTGTTATTTCACTACTCGCTATTGCTATAAAGCTGTCACTACCGATAAACTCTTGCGAGCAAGTCTCGTTTCCGAGTGCAGTCTGAATTGACAACTCCATTGTTAAGGCTTCCGAGTGTTCTTTGTCTCCCCTTGTGGCGAATCAATAAATTTGGTTTTACTTCCCTCGAAGACTTGTTGCGATCCCCTATACTTGTGGGTCATCAAGACTATTTTCCGGCGCCGTTGCCGGGAGCATAGCTTTATTTGGAAGTTCACTTGGATTGATATTGTTCGCTGCAAATTCTCCATCATGGGTAAACCTCGCGATACTAAGATCGCCATATTGCCATCCACTACAAGAAAAGGTACAATCCTGAGTACCTCCGCTACACTTGATTCACCATCTGTGATTGATAAACTTGTTTCACCGCCACATGCTTCACATGCGGGTACTTCTGCTGAATCTGAAAACTCTCATAATATTGATAATATTTCTGCTGTGCTTGATGATAGTGGTTCATTGGGATCCTTTCTAGATGCTACGATTGCTAGGTCTAGACAAATTGAAAATACTCGAAACTCCTAATGCTACTACACTCGTTAATTCACCTGAACTTGATTATTTTAGTGATGATCCCGATGAAGATTATGTGGAGCTTAATGATGATTTTATTGAAAAATGCAATGCTACTACTGATGCAAGAAAAATTAAAAAGTTGCTTGCGTAACATGCTCGTTAGATATAAAGCTGTCTCCTGATCCTAAGTTTGCCACATCTCCTATAAACATTAAGGATAAAGATTATGATTTTTCTCTTGATCTATCTCATATAGCTATTGTTGAGAAAACACCCTTTTGTGGTACTGAAAAAGAAAGTGTTGTTGAACACATGACTGAGTTATCTACTCTAAGTAGCTTGTTTTCTGATGATATCAAGATGCGTACTTACTTTGTTGCTAAAATCTTTCCATTCTCATTAAAGGATGACGCTAAAACTTGGTATAATAGTTTGCCACCTAATTCTATTAAAAGTCCAAAAGAATTGCTTGATGTTTTCTTCCGTAAATACTTTCCTGCTAGTGGTCAACATATTGCTTTGCAGAGAATCTATAATTTTGACCAGGGAGATGAAGAGAAATTGCCTGAGGCTTGGGCGAGATTCTGCTCTCTTATTAGAGCTCGGCTCGACCATGATTTGGAAAAGCATGATTTACTTGATATATTTTATAGTGGACTAACCATTGAGTCTAGGGCATACCTGGATAGTTGTGCTGGTTGTGTTTTCAGGAAAAGAACTCCGGACGACGTCGAAGAATTATTGGCTAAAATAGGCCGGAATCATGATGATTGGACTACGCTCTGAACCAACTCCAACGCCAATATTAAAGAAGAGGGGTTTAATTAAATTGAATGATGAAGATATGAGGGAAGCCAAGAAGTCTCTCAAGGAGAAAGGTATTAAATACGAGGATGTGAAGAATCTTCCTCCCATAGAAGATATATGTGAGATAATTCCCCCTTCATCCATGATTGAGGTAAACTCCCTTCAACGCTTTACTAGGGAAGATATTCCATATTCGAAACCTCCTGCACAATGCTTAGATGAGTTTGATAATTATATTGTTAAGCAAGAAAATTTTAATATGAGAGTAGAGAATCATTTAATGGAAAATTCTCGAGCTATTAGTGAATTGCATGGTATTGTGGAGAGAACCTCCAATGATGTTAAGATGCTTGTTAAACATTTTCATATGATTCAAACTCAAATTGATCAACTCACTAAAGTGCAAAATGACTTGTTGGGGAATAATTCTAAAGAAAAACATGCTTATGAAGTAACAACTAGAGGCGGTGTCTCTACCCAGGATCCTCTATATCCTGAAGGGCATCCAAAAAGAATTGAACAAGATTCTTGACGCATTGAACCTAGTGCTCCTTCTAAGAAGAAAAAGAAAAAGAAACATAAGAATGTTGTAGAATCCTCTGAACCTGTTAACGATCCTAATAGTATTTCTATTTCTGATGCTGAAACTGAAAGTGGTAATGAACATGATAAAGATAATGATAAGAATGATACTCCTGATAAAGAAGAGGTAGAAGATGAACTTGAAAAGCATGCTAAAAATAAAAAGTACACTAAAGAAGATTTTATTGCTGAGAAACATGGTAATGAAAGAGAACCTTGGGTTCAAAAGCAAATGCCTTTTCCTGCTAAGAAACTAAAATCAAAGGAAGAAGAACACTATAATAAATTTTGTGATTGGATGAAACCTTTATTCTTGCAAATCCCTTTGACTGATGCTATTAAATTGCCTCCTTATTCAAAGTATATGAAAGATATTGTTACTAACAAAAGAAAAATCCCCAATGAGGAAATTTCCACTATGCTTGCTAATTACTCTTTCAATGGCAAAGTGCCAAAGAAGTTGGGCGACCCAGGTATACCTACTATTCCTTGTTCTATTAAGAATAATTATGTTAAAACTGCTCTATGTGATTTGGGAGCCGGTGTTAGTGTTATGACTTTTTCTCTTTATAAGAGACTTTACTTAGATAAGTTAATACCTACTGATATATCTTTGCAAATGGCTGATAAATCTACTGCTATTCCTGTTGGTATATGTGAGAATGTTCCTGTTCAAGTTACTACTAACTGCTTGATATTAACTGATTTTGTTGTGTTGGAAATGCTCGAAGATGATAATATGTCTATTATTCTTGGGAGACCCTTTCTTAACACCGCAGGGGCTGTTATTGATTGCAATAAAGGAAAGGTTACTTTTAATGTTGATGATAAGGAGCATACCGTCTATTTCCCCAAGAAGATTGATAAAGTATGTGGAGTCAATACTATTACTAATGTGAGAACTATTAAAGTGGGAACTATTGATTGTCCTATATATGAGCCTAAAGAAGAATATCAAACTCTCGTGATTGGATCCATATCAATACAATTCAAGGTAACATGATTGATTTGAGGTTTATTTCTTCTCATGCTATGTAAAATTTATTTGGTGGCAAGACTTGATCAACCTTGTTAACAAATACTTTTTATATGCATAGAGGAGGTAAACAACATTTCTTTCTTCCTCTATTTGCTCTAGTTGCTGTAGCACTTTTAATTTGCAAAGTTCCTTAGTTAATTGGAGATTTCAA
The DNA here is from genome assembly GCF_022539505.1 of Lolium rigidum. Lineage (NCBI taxonomy): Eukaryota > Viridiplantae > Streptophyta > Magnoliopsida > Poales > Poaceae > Lolium > Lolium rigidum. Next base: position 100,201,848 of record NC_061513.1, read on the forward strand.
AAATTTTCCTGGCCAGTAATAATAAATTAAATACCCAGAAATGTGCATTTTTCAAAGTTTTCAAAAATTCACAAAAATTATACCGTTGGTCCTATTTTTCGACGAGGGACCTGGGAGCACCAGAGGATGACCTGTGGGGCACCAGAGGGTGCCACACCACAGGCCGGCGCGGCCAAGGAGGTGGGCGCGCCACCCTGTGGTGTGGGCCCCTCCTTGCCCCACTTTGCCATCTCTTCCTCCCAGCATCTTCTCTCTCCCGAAAAAAACTCGTACCAAGTTCCTCTCACTCGCGTTTTTGCTCAAGAGCTCCAGATTTCTCGATCTCTTTGCTCAGCCCAGATTTCTGTCTGAAATTTGGCACATTTGCTCCTTGGTATGTGACTCCTCCACCCATCCAAGTAGAATTTTGTTTGGTTGAGTATATCTTGAATATTTTGCTGCTGTAGGTAACATGTTTAGTGAGCTTGCATGCTTGTTCTAAGTGGTAGAAACTAGTTTTGATGCATGATTAGTACTCTAGCAAGTTCCTATAGTAGTTCCCCTTGATTATATGTCACCAAATCAAATTTTATATTGTTTGTTGAAAATTTCAGAGAAGGGATGAAGAATTTCAACTTTGGAGAGTTGTTCAAGAAAGGAACAACCAGCACCGGGAGGCCTTCTAGGGCCGCCACCCGGATTAGGCGATCGTACAATGAGGATATCATCGCGCCTAGCTTCGCGCCCGAAGAGGACAACGGGGCTCCTAATGCTTCGTCTTTTCCATGCTATGATTTTCTGAGGAATGCAGGGATATTGGAGGATTTCTTCACCCTTGTCAACAGGGCGGACTTAACCACCTATGTGGGAGATGAAAGGGAGCAATACTACATGCTCACCAAAATCTTCGTCGAGAGTTTCAAGTTCCACAACAAGCAATATGAGCCGACAGTTGCATTCAAGATCTATGGTAATCCTGTTACTATGGGATTGGAAGATTTTTGTCGTGCATTGGATATTGCCCCTGTAGGTACAGCAAGTAGGATTGATGACAACCCCGGGACTTGTTGGAGCTCTATCGAGGGATTACCGATGATGATTGTCGCACCATTCAGCGTGGCAAGATAAGAAACATTCAACTCCCCGCCATTAAGTATTTTGCATATTACATTGCTACTAGCATTCTTGCTAGGGAGAACACTAGCAATATTTCTAGTTACCATCTTGCTTTCTTGAATATTGCACTTACTGGTCAGACATCTTATCATCTTGGTTCTCTTATTGCTCGCCGCCTGACTAACAGGGGGCCTATTTTTGGAGGAACTATTGCACTGCGCGTTTTAACATATCTAAGGCTTCCTCTTGATCCTAATGATGTGCCATTGGCCCCTAGGAAACTTGATATTGCTGCTATGAAGAGTCATCATTTTGTCACCACTGATTCTACTTTAGATAATATGGTCTATAGAATGTTGTTCGCTGACGGGGAGGAGAAGGAAATCCCTCTTCCCCAACCAGGTTTGTTCAGTATTGACAGGCAATCATGGTCGTGCACTAAGGAGGAGGTGGATGAACATATGAAGATACAAGATTTCCACCAGCAGCATGACTCCGAGGATGCCGAGCCCTCTTATGACTACACCGTCACGTATCCGGGTGCCTCTTCTAGCACATACCCGGAAGATGATCCATCTTCGTCGTACTACGGAGATACTACCTCATGGGATCGATGGGATTGAACTCCACTTAGGCCAAAAGCCTAAGCTTGGGGGGAGGTATACCGGCATCACTCATTCTTTTCATATTATGATTGCTGGATACTTGTACATACTTGTTTAGTCTCTTTGAGTGGTTTTCTAATGAGAGGGAGATGATATTTGGGGAAGTGCTGCCTGAAAACAGATTCTGGACTGTTACTAGAAAAATTCGTGCGCATAGCCAGAGCGTTATTTTGAGCTGCCAATTTTTGTGCAGGTTCCCCAGGTTGTTATCTAACTTTCATTAGTTGAACACATTTCGATCTGAGCAACGTAAGATTTTTGTAAAAATCGATTTCTGTACTGCTGTCAGGTTTTGGCAGATTTCTGCTATTTGGCTTTTCTGTGTTTCTTTTAGTTTGCTATTTCTTGTTCTTGCTTTGTTTCTTTCCTAAAACACAAAAAGACCAAAAATATTTCTGTTGTTTCTCTTCATAATTTGTTTGCTTTGGTTTCTTGCATTTGTTTCACTTTATTTGCTATTGCTAGTTTGCTATAAGAAAACCCAAAAAGATTTTGCTTTATTTGCTTGTTTCCTTTTGTTCTTGTTTCTAATTCGAAAACACCAAAAATATTTGCTGTTCTTCTTTGGTTTGTAAAGTTCATCTTGAGTTCAATGGTCTTCGGTGGCTGGAGCGTGGTTTTCATTTCATATTATCCAAGCTACACAAGTGAAAAGGCAATAATGACGATCTACGACAATGCGATTGTGGTGAGAGGCTGGTATGAACTCTATTTGTTTTCATTTTTGTACATATACTCATCCATGTGAGCATGCTTAGTTGGTTCATGTGAGGTATATGTTATTTGAGAAAGTCTAGTAGTTCATGATCTCTCATGTTTAGCTCCAATCTATTAATATGAGTAGCATGTCATGGATGTTTGCTTGCATTGTTTTATTCATAAGTAAGTATGGCATTGTGGTATCATCCTCTGAATAATTCATTTATATCGACTTGGCACATGCTCACGCATGCATATGACTGAACAAAAAGTCAATTAAGCCTCGATGATTTATATTGCTTTAGAGTTCTTGTATCACTTTTATGCCTCCGTTAATTTATTTTGCCGCAAGTATGATTATGACAGTTACTGCTCTCTTGATTTGTCGCTCCCTAGTCTTTTGCTAGCCTTCACTTGTACTGAGCGGGAACGCTGCTCGTGCTTCCAAACACATGAAAACCAAGTTGTTCCAAAGTGTCCACCATAAATACCTATGCATGGCATTTCAAACCATTCCAAGTAAATTCTCATGCGCTACCTTTAAAACCTTCAAAATGCTTCTCAATTTGTGTTTATGTTTCATAGCTCATGAGGAAGTATGTGGTGTTTAGCTTTCAACCTTGTCATTTACTTTTGACGGACTCTCATATGGACTAGTGGCACATCCGCTTATCCAATAATTTTGCAAAAAGAGCTGGCAATGGGATTCCCGATCCCGAATTAATTAACTTAAATAGACACTCCTCCATGGTTTGTGATTGTTGGACGGCACCCGAAGGATTCGGTTAGCCATGGCTTGTGTAAGCAAAGGTTGGGGGGAGTGTCATCATCATAATAAAACTAAAATAAAAAGGCACTCATTCATGGTATGAGATTGTTGGCAGGCACCCGAGGATTCGGTTAGCCATGGTTTGTGAAAGAAAGGTTGGAAGGAGTGCCACCCAAAAACAATAATTCATGGGAGCCGCTCTTGAGAGTCCGGTTGGCGAGGTAGTTGGTGAACCCATTACCATTCGTTGACAACAACAAACACCTCTCAAAATAATTTTACTCCTGATTTCAAAAATGAAAAGCTCTAGCGCATGTTAATCCCTGCTTCCCTCTGCGAAGGGTCAATCTTTTACTTTTATGTTGTGTCTCCATTCTTTTTTTGAGCACTATCTTGAGAGCACAACTGTCATTCTTAGTATAATATGCTTGTCTCAAAATATGATTGATTGTGGTATAACTTTGATGCTTTTATCTTTGACAATCACTACCTCTAGTCTTTCTATGAACTCCAGAGGTGCCCTGGCATTTATGTTTTGCCAATCAAATACAGGCAAGCGAGATACCACTTTATCATACTCTCTTATGAACATTGCAATCCTGCTTATATACATGATTCATGATGCTTATTATTAATTGTTGGTACCTCTCCATGATTGACATAGCTGTTAGATGATCTTATTTGCATGTATCTCATTATGAGCTCGCTTAAGTATTAGCCATAGCATGAGAATATATACATCATATGAGCAAATGTGTTCGTGAAAGTTCTTTTATCGCTCGGTTGTTAACTGAATTGCTTGAGGACAAGCAATAAGCTAAGCTTGGGGGAGTTGATACGTCCAAAACGTATCTACTTTCCCGAACACTTTTGCTATTGTTTTGCCTCTAATTTGTGTATTTTGGATGCAACTAACACGGACTAACGCTGTTTCGGCGAGAACTGCTCTGGTGTCTCGTTTTGTGCAGAAATCCAACTTTCGGGAAAATCCTCGGAATTTATGCAGAAGGCCCTATTTTCCAAGAATACTGACGGAGCCAGAAGGACAAGTCAGGTGGAGGCCCGAGGGCCCCACACCATAGGGCGGCGCGGCCCAGGGGGGGCCCGCGTGGCCATGTGGTGTGGCCCCCTCGGCCGGCCTCCGACGCCCTCCTTCGGACTATTTATCGGCCTCGACCTAAAAACGCCTGGGAAGAAGTCGAAGTTGCCAGAAACCCTCCAGAACGCCGCCACATCGCGAAACTCCGTCGCGGGAGGCAGAAGTCTCCGTTCTGGCACTCCGCCGGGACGGGGAATTGGAGGAGATCATCGCCGCCATCACCGCCAACGCCTCTACATCAACCAGCCATGTTTCCCCCATCCATGTGTGAGTAATTCCCCGCTGTAGGCCGAAGGGGATGGTAGGGATTGGATGAGATTGGTCATGTAATAGCATAAGATTGTTAGGGCATAGTGCCTAGTGTCCGTAATTGGTACTTTGATGATATTGTTGTAACTTGTTATGCTTAATGCTTGTCACTAGGGCCCGAGTGCCATGATCTCAGATCTGAACATGTTATTGTTTCATCATGATATTCATTGTTTATGGTCTTACCTATAAGTTGTATACACATGTCGTTGTCCGGAACCGATGGCCCCGAAGTGACGAAATCGGGACAACCGGAGGGAATGGTAGCGATGTGAGGATCACATGTGTTCACGGAGTGTTAATGCTTTGCTCCGGTACTCTATTAAAGGAGTACCTTAATATCCGAGTAGTTTCCCTTGAGGCCCGGCTGCCACCGGCTGGTAGGACAAAAGATGTTGTGCAAGTTTCTCATTGCGAGCACGCACGACTATATATGGAACACATGCCTATTGATTGCTTTGTACTTGGACACCGTTTTATTATTATCTGCAAATGCCCTGCTATGATTGTTACATGAGTTTCTCTTATCCATGCAACGCCCGTCATCCGTCCCCGTGCCTACAGTATTTTAATCCTGCTGTTTACTAAAATCACTACTGCTGTCTTTGTTACTCTGCTGCTGTTATTTCACTACTGCTCATCGCTATAAAACCGTTACTACTCGATAAACTCTTGCGAGCAAGTCTGTTTCCAGTGCAGCTGAATTGACAACTCCGCTGTTAAGGCTTCCAAGTGTTCTTTGTCTCCCCTTGTGTCGAATCAATAAATTGGGTTTTACTTCCCTCGAAGACTGTTGCGATCCCCTATACTTGTGGGTCATCAGACTCCGCCATCCGAAGATAGTCATCGGTAGAATCACTAGGAGCTCCATATACCAGCATCCGCATAGCCACCATGCACTTTTGGAGGGCGGAAAACCCTGCCATGCCGGTGCAATCCAACTTGCATCTGAAATAGGAGTCGTACTCTCGAAGGGCATACACAATTTTCAGGAAGAGCTTCCGGCTCATCTTGAAACGACGCCTAAAAACAGCCTCACCATGCAATGGATCGTCGGCGAAGTAGTCGGCATAGAGCATGCAGTAGCCCTCCATTCGCTGCCTCGGCTTGCACTTCCGTTCCTGGTGCCGACCCACCACGGCGACCAATGACAGACTCGGCGTACAAGCCGGACAGGCAAGCGAGGGTGAGCAGGTGCTCCTTATCTTGGGCGGCGGCTGTCGTTTCTTCTTCAAGAAGCTCGGTGAACATCTTCTCCTCCTCCTCGTCGGAGTCCATGTCCGGCCAGGCAAATGGACGAACATCTGCCGGGCGTGTCGACAAGGAGCGACGCGAGGGAGCTGCCCGGCGGCGGAAAATAGGCAGAGGGCACGACGGGCGGCGGAATATAGGCTGCTAGGTGGAGGAACGGCGGAGTTGAGGCAACCCGCCGGCGGATTGGCGAGGGGTGGTGCCGGCGGCGAGAGACCAACGGGAGGGGAGGAGGGATTTGCGTCGACAAAGTGGTGGGGTTCGTCTGTTCTCTCGCCGACAGAGCGGGCCCGTCCCCGCTTTTCTCTCGTCCGGAGTCCCCGAGCGCACCCCGGGTGGTCGGGGATGACATGGGCTCTCCGGACGGATGAAAGGCCTAATCCGGACGAAAACGAGGAGCCGGGGGCGCGACTGAGCCGTTTTCGTCCATCCGGATGAAAAAAGCATCATGGGTGCCTCGTCGGGGAGACGGCTGGAGATGCTCTTAGGTTAGAGCAATTCTATATGTCCATACGCAGTAGTATGTATAAAATTCTATGCATGCCCGTACATACGTATATGAAACTTTACCTACACCCATACGAGATGTCTAACTGTACCCATTAAGTATCCGACGGATAGATGAAATAGTAATACATAAATTATTCATAATTTTACATTCATCGAAAGCATATTTGAAAGAAAAAATCAACCATATCTACTCTATAACATGTAGTTGAGCACATGACAACTATCAAAATTGAGAAATCATGATATCCTTTTTTAATTTGGAGGGGAGGAGCGGAGGCCTTAATTATGAAAGTATTAGGGGCGCCTAACTCCTTTAACCCCTATCGACCCTTGCGTTATTGAATTGCTCGGCTGCATAAATTCAAATGGTAGTATAAAAGGGTAGGGTAAGATATACCCACAGATATAAAGTTATGCTCGTGTCTTACCAATTATTTAACGTGTAGGGTATGTGTAGTATCAATGGTTATAAAATTATGTTCATACCCTACCCATACGGGTTTGGAACCCGTGGGTATTGTACACGTGGATAACATCATCATCCTTGCATCACAAGAAGATCATCTCCATCAGGGGGACCCAATAGGGTCCTCAATAGGCATATTGGAGTGTCAGCTAGATTTTGGGCTCACACTGGCGCCCTCCATAATCCACCAACATAGTTTGGGGTCTAATAAAACCATCCGTTATGAGACTCCAAAGGTGGGTCTAATACGCGTCAATGATGACCGGATCGACTTTCGAGACGCCCATCGGATCGGCTTCCAATACGTCGGATTTAAATAGCTCTACCGTTCGCCACCTACGCAAATAGGCATATATTTATCCCCGCCGCCCGTACATCGTCGGCTTAGCCCCGTCGTCGCCTCTCTCACCCTCTCTTTCCCACCGTCGCCATGGGTAGGCCTTGGGTGAACTGGCATGAGGCCACCGAGCTCACCAAGTACAACTAAAGAGATGGTGCCAAGAGGCTTCACCATCAGCTTGGGCGGTGTGCCTGTGTCGTCAGTGCCCACCAGGAAGGACTTTAGGGGCGAGATCTTCCATTGTAGGCGGAAGAATGCTTTGTTGCTCAACCCCAAATACTATGCGGATAGCGACTACTGGCTGACGCTATTTTATCAGGAGCAAGAGGCTGCGCAGAACAGCTTCACCGGAGAGAATCCACCGCCGGATAAGAACATCTCCATGCAGAGGCGGTTCTGGTCTGTGATCGGTCACACCATTAAGGATGTCATCGAGAATGCCCATAGTGTAGCCTTTTGGTCGGCTTTAGAGGTCGACATCTTCAACCTCGACTCCGAAGAGGAAGAATAGGAAATTAAATTATCGTTAAATTTGTGAAATTTCTTAATTTTCAATGAAAATCGGCGCTTTCGTTGGGCAATTTTATTCGGGCTACACGTGTGGGCAGACGGTCCCAATACAGGGGGAACGTGTGTTGTCGGCGCCTCGTATAGAGCATGGGCGGCAATGTTGTCTGTCACAATATAGGGGGCGTTGTTGGTGGAGATGCTATAAGGGCATCTCGAGCGTGGCTCCTTTTTTATCTGTCTTGCATGGCCCACGGATAGAAAAAAAGGTTGTGTCCACACTGGTCTTTTTGAGTCGGGGTGAACCAACGGCTGTACGCATTTTTTCATATAATATTTCAGATATAACATATAATTTATATAGGGTGAAAAGGGAATAAATACATAAATAATAAGTAAAGAAAAATCCTAGCGCCCTAAGATGGCGTTGTCTTTGCGTCCTCCCTGTCTTCGTCGATTTGGATGAACACCGGTAGCTACCACGACCATTGTGGCGCAGGCGCTGGTGGCCACTACATCAGCGTTGGAGGTGCATGAGTTGGTGCTGGAGCAGAGGCATGTCCCCGAGGTCACGCTAGCGCTACATACGAGCAGGGTCGGCCACCTAGCAGGGTAAAATCACCGGTGGCGTGGCAGGCTGCTCGGCCCTACGTTAAGCAAGGTCATGGCAAGGCTATCCACTTTGGCCATCTCGGACCGCTGGATTTCGAGCCGGAGGGCTTGGTCGCCATCTAGATTGGGTGGCTGCAGGGGGCTCCTCCTCCTGCTTGAGCTTGACGGGGGCCGGCTCCTGATCGTATGCGAGGAGGCCCTCGTAGTCCATCGTGTTGATGTGGGCCTGCTCGGTGGGCACGTCATTGCCGCCCTCTTGCAGGTCCTTGAGGTTATACCAATATTAATTGTTTTTGTATTTGTTTTCCAAAATTTCTTTACTGTTTTTGTTACCACAAAAAAATGGCTCCTAGTTTCCTTTGCCATTTCCGTTTATAATTTTTCCGTTTCCGTTTCTTTTTCACAAAATGCCACTCATGTTTCCCTTTTTTGCTCCCCATTACCCTTTTCTTCGAAAACTGAATGAAAGTTGGACAAGACATTTAGTAAAAAAACGAAAAATAGCAAATAAATTTAAAAATATGATTTTTTTTGTACAATTAATATGAATAAGTGTTCTAATTGCACACCAAAAATCTCTGAAAAAAGACATATATAATGGTTTGTGCACCTGAAAATCAAGTGTTCTAACAGCACCATATTTTGTCTTTTTTCCACAGACCACTACATATGTATTTTTTCGGAGATTATTAGTGTGCAGTTAGGACACTTGTTCATGTTCATTGTCCAAAAAATTCAGATTTTCTTGATTTTATTTGCTTTTTTATTCAACCTTGTTCATGTTCATCTCGAGTTAGGACACTGGTTTTTCGCTGAAAGTTCCCCTTCTGTTTTCAACACTACTCGAGATGCCCTAACCGATTGAGGACGTTGGAAGATTTTGGAGCACGGATGCTTCCCCGTGGTCCGACGCTACACGCACGGGCGCCGGTCTGTCGACGTGCGTCGCACGACGCCGCGCGCCGGGGGGCACAGACGTGCTGTCCAACACGGGGATGCGCCCGGAACCGCCGGAAAGACCAGCTCCCAACGGATCCTGCTGCTCCCCGCCACCCCGCCCGAAATCTTCCTCGGTCCTGCGCTGCGACGTACGCCCGAAGCGCGCGACGGCGACGCGGCCCGCCCGTGCAACGCAATGTCGCGGCAGCGCGCAAAGTTCCCGGAGCCGGTCCAGAACGCCACCGGCAGCCGCGCCGATCCGAGCGGGGCATGTCGCGGCGGGCTGGAGCGCCGGAGTACAGCGGCCTCGGCTCCCGGGCGTCCAGCGGATTTGGGCGGCCTCCGCGAGAGGATTTGGAATGTCCGGTGCGCCTAATTTGGTCACCGTGCGGTGCAGTGCTGCCGCCGGCATCGGCATCGGCATCGGCACCAGGCAGCTTCCGGATGCAGAAACGTTTTGTACGAGCCTCGGCCCTAGGGCTGATCACGCGTACGGGAGCTTCCCAGAGCATGGGGAATGTCATTCTCGTGGTGACTTCTTTTCACCAGAGCTTCCTTGCTTTCCTACTCGTGGCAAATGTGTAACATGTAGTACTACTTTTCTACCTGTGTTAAAATGTGTTCGTCTGGGATCGTTCTTCTCTCCGTGTGTACGTACTACATGTACTGCTTTTCTACCAATTAGTTTAAAAACGTAAAGTTAGTACTGTACTAGTATCTCCGTGTTCACTAAACTCGAACTTTGTTCTCCCGTAAAGCCAATGTTTAGCGCTAGTTAATACGGTAGTGACAAAGAACCTTGTGCGATCTACATAAAACGACACGTTCATGATCCGTACTGCTACGTACTAGTGCCAAGGGGCCTGCATCCAACGATCTGGTTGGTGCATGAGATTTCCAGATCTCTGGTAATGAAGATTTATTCTTCTCTGACAAAATATATATGGTCGGTGTGGCTACTGATTTCAGTGGTTAATTATGACATGGCAAGAGAGGTAGACGTGCATGGTGTTTAATTTGGGCTTTTGGCTCGTAGGCCTAGATGCACTTAGTTATGAAAAATAAATTTTAAATATGTTTCAAAACTCAAAAGATTATGGGGGGAAAATCCCGGGTGTACATCCGACCATTCTATGCTCGCCCACAAAGTTTTGCGGAGAAGTGATATTTTATGGCATGTGTAAAAAATATTTAAAAAAACAAGTCTTGTGGAAAGCTATTTTGGGGCACAAATACTTTTTTTGTTTTCTACACACATCACAAACAATGATGTTCTCTTTGCAAAACTTTGTGTGCAAAAGTTAGAATATCTAGATATACACCCGTAAAATTTGTTAGGAATTTTTAGATGTTTTAAAATTATTTTTCTAGGCAATGGGTGCATGTACCCCTATGACCCAAATTGGGTTTCCTAGATTTACTTGTTACTACTTTCTAAAAGAAAACTTAATTAAAGATAAGTTTCTCTATGGAATCTCTCAAGCCATTTTAGAGTATAAGAATTAAGTGCAGCGGCAAATACGTGTAGCTAATTTTTAACCCTAGATGTGTAGCTAATGTTTACCTGCAAAACAAACCAAAAATATTTACAAATATTTTAAGAAGGAACTGATTTTCAGCAGATGATGATGGAAAGGTAATCAGCATGAAAGTTTCATCGAAAGTGGGAAATCAGCATGTTTATCAAAAGAGCATCCTATACTGTTGTGGATTTTAGGTCTTGACCACCCTCTTTCCTATGCTACAAGCCATTAAGATTTTGGAATGTTCTCCATGAGAATCACAACAGATAATGCAAGGACGATTAACTCTAATAATCATTGCAATCGGCTGTTTCGTGGCAACTTCTGCTCAAGGTCACACGGGCATGACCATCCTTAACATCATGCAGTTTCAAATTATCGGCGTACTAATCTAACACTGCCATCTCGGTTTTTGGACTCTAGTGTAAACTATATATATTCGCTATACCTCCAAAGGAATCTATGGGAAGGAGAGAACACGTATCCAGTGAAGCAAAGCAATAAAATAAAAGCGTTAAACAAACGTTGCATGGCTATGAGAACATGATGCATGGTGGCTTTCTTTGTCATACAGCCTAGATTTAGTTTTATTTCGTGAAGTATGGCTAGATATAGTAGTTGATAGAAAAGGCTGTCCATGTTTAAGTCCATCAATAATGCTAAACCCACACCGCCTTAGAAATAGCCGGTGAGGAAACAACAGTGACGTGCTAGGCGTTCTTGTACTTTCTTATCATTTTAATTTGATCTGTTGTCATATTCAGTTTTTGAGAGTCTACAGTTTGTGTAACGGGATAAATAATAAAATTGATAATATGCAAACATCTGACTACCGTATCACCTCTTGCGGGTGACCCAAGAAAACCCCTCACCGCCACCTATTGTTCGCCACTCCTTGAACCTTTCCTTGATAGTTTCGCCACACATTACGGTGGTGATGTCGGGACTCTGACGACACGATGTTTGTCATAGGAGGGAAGGTCAGGCTACCTGTGACAAAATTACGCAATGGTAGCCACCCCATGGTATTTTCCTTCCTTTTGTAAGTCATTCAGCCTCAATTTCGTAGACATAGCTATGTGCATCTTGCAACATCAGAAGATACATAAGGCGGGAGGGTGATCCTTCCATTATACGAAAAAGGATTCACTAAAATAGATATATGAGTCAGTGGCGGAGACAGGGGACCAACAAGGGCCTGCCCCCCCCCCCCCCCCCAAACACCATTGATTTCTTGCTAAAAAATTATGAACAATGCAGATTTTGAATTTTTTTTCTTTAACCGGCCCCCCTCAACAAGCAAAATTTCACATTTCTGCCTCCGCCACTGATAAGTTATCTTCATCCCATATGTCGTCTATTTGATCATGTAAAAATCCTAAAATGCTACACCCTCCGTTTCTAAATATAAGATGTTCTGAGACTTCAATTTGAACTCCCAAAACGTATTGGAGCAGATGTAGTACGACAGAGCACCGTAAAAATACTGTAAAGTAATTTTCGTAGTACCACAAAACATTACAAAGAATGTAAAATACTTTGTCTAACACATATCCCAACAACATTAATTTTGAAATGCATGTCATCCAGGTGTGGAGCAATGGCTCTCCATGGAGCTAAAAGTAATAGGGATTTCTATTTTCGTGCCCTCGGGTCCTTAGTTGTGCTCAGTTTTCCCCAGCTCCTTAGTTTTTCCTCAGTTTTACCCAAGCGTTTGTCTGAAACCATCAGACGTGATGTAACGGCCGGTTGCCCGACGGTTGACCGTTATCTTCGACTAGTGGGGCCACGTAGAGCCCGCAAAGACACGTCGGACCATCCATCTTTGTTTGACCGTAAGCATCGCTGTATCCCGACCAAAACGCGAACGAGTGGGGCTTCGGTATATCAAATGACAAGTACGGCCATGACGCTGATACAAGGGGCAATACACGGGTAGGATTAGATTTTTAAACGGAGCTCTACAGCGATGGCACGGAGGAGGTGGCATGCGGGGTGCCGAGATGAGATCGACGTCCACAAAGAACTGCATGAGGCGAGACCGGACGCATTAGATAGATATGAACTAGACGCGTTTAACCATGCAAAGAAGAGAAGAAATGGTCGACGACATCGACGACCACCTCAAAACTTTGACTGACCGTGTCGGACACGAACGCGAGCAATGTAGAGAAAACTAGTGTCTCTCCTTTCCGGCGTGTATAGGTGGGTGCTAGGAGAGTGTGGTGGCGAAGGGAAAGATCTCGCGGCGGTCCGTGGCGTCCGAGCATAGCGGGTCGGCGTGGCCGTGCCCACAGCCGGCGTGCATGCATGATCGGCATTGGCATCGGCATGTACGTTCGGCATTGGCCTCGGCGGTATCTCTGGTGTGTCGGTGATCGAATGAGGGGACGGGATTGAGGGTGCATCCCGACGTTGACCTAGCAGTGGCGGCGAGCATAGCCGTTCTGACCATGCCGATATCGGCATCGGCATCGTTTGGAGGCTGTGGTGCTCGAATAAAGTTGGGATTTGTTTCTTGTAGGCCAAAATGAATTTGAAACAAGTTTCATGTTGAAGGTTAGGTAACGAAAGTTTGTAACTATCCCAAAATTATACTAGCGCCATGGTGAGGTTCTTTTTGATAGAGCTATACGGTTGGGCAAACTTTTTTGACACTTTTTAGATAGGGTTCCTTGTTGTTACACGTATGGCATCATGTATGGAAAATTTGGGGTCATTTGGAGATGTTCGAAAAAATCACTTTGCTTAAGCGCATGCCGTTTCGTCTCGCTCGAAACCAGCTTTTCTAACAAGGTGATTTTTTCTACCTTCTCTAAATAACCTCAAATTTCATACAGCTGATCTTCTATACATAGATAGATAGATTGTTTCGTTTTTACATTTTTCGAACTTTTTATTTCCCTTTACAATACCCAATTGATTTTCAGGTCAAAACCTCGAAAAACAGCATCATGTATGGCATCATTTTCACCCTAAATTTTCTGAAACTTTCCCTTTTAGATATTCCTTGTTGTTATAGGTATGCCATCATGTATGCCAAACTTGGTTAGGTCTCACTCGAAACCAGCTTTTGTAACAAATTAGGTTTTTTCTGCGTGAAAAGTAATGGCTACAACAAATTGTTGATGGTTTATCATTTTTTTGCGTGAAAAGTAATGGCTACAACAAATTGTTGATGGTTTATCATTTTTTGCGTGAAAAGTAATGGCTACAACAAATTGTTGATGGTTTATCATTTTTTGCGTGAAAAGTAATGGCAACAACAAATCGGTGATGGTTTATCATATTTTTTGCGTGAAAAGTAATGGCAACAACAAATTGTTGATGGTTTATCATTTTTTGCGTAAAAGTAATGGCTACAACAAATTGTTGATGGTTTATCATTTTTTGCGTGAAAAGTAATGGCAACAACAAATCGGTGATGGTTTATCATTTTTTTTTGCGTGAAAAGTAATGGCTACAACAAATTGTTGATGGTTTATCAATTTTTTGCGTGAAAAGTAATGGCAACAACAAATCGGTGATGGTTTATCATTTTTTTTGCGTGAAAAGTAATGGTAACAACAAATCGGTGATGGTTTATCATTTTTTGCGTGAAAAATAACGCCTAAAACAGTTTATAATTTTTAGCGCGTGAAAAATAATACGGAAAACCGCCCTTCGACAAGCTAATTAACCGCCAACGAGAGAGAGAGGGGTTATCCTGCCCGTTCCCTATATCATACGATCAACGGTCGGTGGGCACGATCCGCGTGACATGGGCTAGACCAATCGGAGCGATGATGCACGTCCGCGAGAATTTGTGAAGAGAGAGGGCAAAACCGAGTACTATCAAGAAACCAAGGGCACCTGAGTAGTAAATAGACTAAGGGATTCAAATATGAGATTTAAAAAATGGAAAATGCGTGTTTTGTACAATGAAACCCATCTTGGCCTACCTCAAACTATTTGCAATACCAATATACATCGAGTGTGAGAATTGTGGCCTCATTTAGACAAAGTATGATTTGGGGGAAGCTGTTTTGGGAAGGGCTTATTGTGGAAAACCATGCACCTTCATATCTACTAGGTGATTTGAGAAGTGGCAATTTGTGGTAAAACTTGATTTATCTATGATTTATCTATGATTTGAGAAGTGTCAATTTGTGGTAAAGACTCCATGAGTAAGTGCCACTCTTTTTAGGATTTTTTTGCACATTAAATGACTCATTTAACTAGTTAATCCCATTTGTTGACTCTCTGTTGACCAGCCACTTGAGGGTAAAACTGAGTATATTGCACTAGCCAGTATTAGCACTCGAGGGGAAAATTGAGCACACAAAAAATGCTAGTATAAGACTCGAGGGTATACCTGAGTATATCTAAATTTCCGGGGTTAGACTCGAGGACACGTGCAATTGTTGACGCGTAGACGCGGGTCGCGGTGGAGAAGTCGAGACGTGCAATCGTGGACGCGTGTCGCGTTGCGAAGTCCAAGACGTGCGGACGTGCACCTGTGCACGCGTAGGACGCGGGTCGCATTAACCACCCCTCGCCTTTATAGACGCCTCCTCCCACTTGTCTCTCGTCACTCTCACTCGCTCACGCATCGCCAACTCTCTCCCACGTCCCATCATCTTCTCCAAAGCAAAAACCCTCTCCCTCTCCCTCTTCCTCTTCCTCTTCCTCCGCCGGAGAGATGGACAAGGAGAATGCCAATCCCATCGTCGAGGTTGGCTCGAAGCGCGACGCCTCCATCTTCGGCCCCGTCCCCTCGACGGACGACGCCGCCGCCGCCGCCGGTGCATCGGAGGCTGCTGCCGCCGGTGGCAGTCAGATCCCGGCGGGATGGGACCCCTACGACCCCGTGCCGTACGTCCCGCCCCCGAACCCCTACGACACCTCCCTGGAGGACCCATGGAACGAGGTAACTACGGTTTGCTTCCTTTTTGTTCCCCATTCCTTTTTGAACCCTATTTTTGCTGGTGTAGATGGATCCGTAGATGGATCAGTATTGGGCTAATATTTGCGCCGATTTTATTCCATTTTGTTTTGATCACTTCTTGATTTGGGGTTCGGCTGTTCGGTTAATTTATGCAAGTAATATTGGATCTCAATCAGTTAATTTATGCAAGTAATCATGGGATCTCAATCAGTTATTTTATGCACTAATCAAAAGATATCAACCGTTTAATTTTGCAAATAATCTCGAATGTGTTCAAGTTCAGATCTAGTTCAGATCTAGAATCTGTTTCTTTGCCTATGATGAATGGTTGGGCACAAATTTTTACAGGGAGGGTTCAGCGAACCATTGCTGTGTACAAATCTGTTGTGCATGAGCTTTAGTTCGCTTACCCCTTCCCCGTAGATATATAATCATGTCCACTCTAACTGAGGCTGACTCGTTTTTCTTAACTTTGTTATCATGTACGTTAGTCATCGTTGCAACTCATTCACTAGTTTCTGTTTGATATGGATCAGATGTCCGGCAGCGACGTCGGCAGCGACGAAGAGCGAGGAGGACGTCAAGACTCGCCGAGTGCTCGCGGAGGCCGCAGGTCGGCCGCACATCTCCTACTTCGCCAAGGAGGTGTACGGGTGCCCCTTCCGCACCAGGAGACTCGGCGCCACGGACTTCAACTTCCTCGTCACGCATGCTGAGAACATCAGCAACACCTTCCCCAAGGTCGGCACGACGGTGAACGTCCACTCCTTCCGCGCCAAGCACGGGCGCTCGGCATGCACCTCCGCGGCTTCCGGCCGGGTGGAGATCTCCGCCGGGCGCATGCCTCCGCTCAAGCCCAAGGCTCCCAAGGGGAGCAAGAGCAACAAGTGGAGGGAGAGCCGGATGGGGTAGGCGGAGTCCCGGACGTGTCTTGCTGCTGCTCGCTGCCTCCTAGTTTGTTGTTGGGATCCCTTTGTTGTTAGCTAGGGATCCCTTGTTGTTATGTTAGTATGATGGTGCTTGTGAAGAACTTCGTTACTATGTTGGCTGCTGTGTATGCAGCCTATTATCTATCCATATTATCTAGGGATTATCTATCCCTAGTCTACTATATTTTGTTGGCCGTACTTAGTTTTCTTGATTTACTATGACTGTGAATTTATCGTACATTATCCCGGAGATTTGCTTCTAGATTTAACTACATACATATGAACCGGAGGGAGTACTAGATTTGCTGCCATATTGGGCAAACAACGAGGGCCAAAAGGCACAAATAATTGAAGAAAGTCAGAAATGCAAGCTTCTCTAGATTTTATACTAATTTGGTGAAAAGGACGAGAGAGAAAGAGGGGAAAAAGGTGCACTTAATAGGGATGCCAATTTGGGGCCGAGAGAGACGAACCCGGCTCCCGCTCACGTGCAACCAAACGCTTCTCGTCCTGTCCCACGCGGGCCCTTTCTACCAGCCCCACGTGACGCGGGCCCACACGACTCGGCCCCACAAGACGCGGCCCCACACGTGACGGAACGGTCAACTAAACGGGAATCCTGCCGTCCGAGCCGTTCTCGCGGGTTTCAAACAAGGGCTTGGGGAAAACTGAGGAAAAACTAAGAAGCTGGGGAAAACTGAGTACAACTAAGGACCGGAGGGCACGAAAATAGAAATCCCAAAGTAATATGCCGAAACAAAATTTCTTGTGGACTGAAAGGTTAAAAAGAACCTCCATATCACTAGACTACTACTTCATTCATAATTCAATTTCTCTCTTGGGTCAGCAAATACCTTTTTGTTTGTCATCCAACTAGCGATTCAGAAATACAAATTTATAGCTCGAAACCAATTTTCAAGTAACGAATACTGCCTCCCTTAACCGTTACACTGCATGATTTTCAATTTATATGCTCCAAACAAGTCTTCAATCGAGAACTTCGAAATTGAGCTTCATTTAAGCTCTTAAATATAGCGAAAGCTTATCTGTAAAGTTGCAAATGAGTTGTGTGCTGTGTGCGCGCGCGCGTGTGCGTGTGTGTTTGCACCAATGGATGTTAGTTGTGTTTGGAAATGGAAAGGAACATGTGTACCTTTCGGCTCAAACCGTGTAGTAAGTGTAGCTCTGCACAAATTTTAAAGCCACCAAGATAGTTATGCCTTGCGCTGGCACGCCCAGCAGCTCCACTTGGCGCCCTATATAAACCCCTTTGCCAGTTGCCACTGCCATCACAACTCATACGGAAACAAACAAACATCAGCCAATTATTCAAGCCAGGCTAGCGATCTCATCGCGCTTGAATCCAATACCAGCACCACCACCGCCGACGACGACATGGGCAACAGCCTGCGGTGCTGCCTGACCTGCATGATCCCCTGCGGCTCGTTCGACGTCGTCCGCGTCGTCCACCTCAGCGGCCGAGTGGACGAGTTTAGCTGCCCGATCACCAGCGGCGCCGTCCTCGCCGCGCACCCCAACCACACCCTCGCCACCGCTTGGTCCTCCGCCGGCGTCGGCTGCCCCACCAAGAAGCTCGTCATCGTCTCGCCCGACACCGAGCTCAAGTGCGGTCGCATCTACTTCCTCATCCCCTCCGCGACCGTGCCGGCAGCCGACAGGAGGAAGAGCCGGCCGAGCTCCAAGAAGAGCAAGCGGCCGAGCAGCCAGGGCAAGAGCGGCGGCGCGAGCACGGCCGAACAGGATAACTACCTGACGGACCTGCTGTCCGAGAAGGCCGCGTCAGGTGCCCACCGGAGGCGGCGAAGCAGCTGCAGGGTCGCCGTGTGGAGGCCGGAGCTCGAGTGCATAGTGGAGGAGACCTCGGATTAGAGAGCTCGAAGAGCACTCTACTTTTTCTTCGCCACTCCTATTCTTTTCTGTTTCCTCTCTAATCTTCCGATGTCAGTACCACGAGAACGTATTTCTAGTTCTCATATTTCGATACCCTGGCACATGTACAGTGATGTCCAGAGGGTTAAGTGGTTCTTAGATCGGAGATGGGAGGGGAAACTGAGGCAAAATAACTGTAAGCTCCCCAACAATCTGTACAGAGAGATTTGGTTGAGTTCATTGGAACTTTCTAAGAAAAAACTCTTTCGTGATGTATACTTTCATGATTCCATCTTTAGTCACCTCATACTACTGCAAGCACTAAAGTTCCACTTGGATCACTGAATTCGGTGCACGGGATTTTCGAAAAAATCCCTACGAGCATCCAACAAACACTACTTTTAAAAGTTAAAGAATACAGCCAAAGTGGCAGGGCAAGGTACTTATCCATCAATATTGAAAACAATGCTGATTGTCGACAAATTGACTTATGATTCCCCCACTAGGTGATGGTGTGGAGCTAGATGAAGGAAAGGCATGTACCAACACGAACCGGGTGCTATGTTAAAGGAAGGGAAGGTAGAAAAAAAACACAATCCCTATTATCTATTAACCATCCTGAATGTTCTGCAAAGTGCTTCGAAAATTGAGGGCACACATAACAATTACGTATCCGCAAAACTAAAATTGAAACCGCGACCTGATAAATAAAAATGATATATCTCGTCATGAATAGGGGGAAATCCAAACTTTTCTTAAAACATTTAATCCCTAATTCAAAACAGATCTTCACAAATCTATCATATTATATTATATATTAAATATACACGACGGGTTAGCAAGAATATATTCAAAGTGCTATCCACCTATTTTTTTTTTAAAATGCCCATCGTTCAACAATTGACTTGTGATTACCCCACTAGGTGATGTTTGTAGAGCTAGAGAAACATTGAGGGCATAGAGATAACCTTTAGGTACTATCCAACAAAACTAAAATTCAAACCATGACATGAGAAATAAAAAAAATGACAGATCTCGTCGTGAATAGGGGCTATCCAAAATTTGTCTACAAAAGCAATTCATAATTGAAATTTTTTCTTCTTAAATAAAATTAAATAAATACCAGCTAGGATTATATTTTCAGCCTATCAGCACGGCAGTCTATCAGTCTTAGAGCTATGCTTGAGCATGAGTTCAGAATTTTGATACATGTTATTTCTATATTCCACCTTACTTTATAAATTTGTTAACAGGGACATCACCATTACAAAGTCCAGGATTTTTTAAGAACTTCAGCTCTATAATGGAATTAATTATTTAAAGATAAAATTTAATTTGTTTTTCTTTGTTGAACCCGAAGTTCCGTGCGACTTACGTACGCCGTACAGAGCCCATGTGAAACTGCGAATAAAACAGTTGTCACTGAGAGAAAATGCAAGTCAACTCACTCTGAGAGCATTCCAGCTAGCAGCATTATGTTAGTCAAGTCAAGATCCTCTCATCGTTTGAGCAATAGAGCTGCTGGCAGGCATTCCTAGATTAGACATAATTAGGCTAAGTACATGCTTACAGCAGAAAAAACATGTGTTTGCTCATCGTGCAAGTGATGCCGGCCCCCACCATCTACAAAGCATCCATCGTCCTTTCAGTGTTTACCCTCTAGATAGGTTATGCTTTCACACGTTTCTCCAATGCTTTCAGGTTTCAGCTTCTTGTTCTTTTTTACATCGACTTTCGGCTTATATTCTTCCTCTAATGAAAGAAATGCTCTCAGCTTAGTAGTACTCCGTTTTTGTCAAAAAAAAGGACCTTGGACCTCCCCTTCCCCGTCTACAGTATAAGGAAGGCGATTTGTAGATCGATCGGGCTCTCCACCCCGCCGTCGCCGATTCGTCGGTTCTCTCGGCCTCCGCCGGCCGCTCCGGTGGTGGGAGGCCGGGGGATCCCCGTCTCGCGACGTGTTTATAGTGTAGGAGTGCCAGGGTTACCGGCCGGCGGCGTTGGGGTGGAGATGCGCCCGGTTTGGAGTTTGCAGGTGGTGGTCTTCCTCCCGACGACATCGTTCCCTGGAGCTTCGTCCTCATTCCATCGCCTTCGTCGCGCTCGCATCTCCCTGGAGGTGTGCTGAGCAACTTCCCCTCGCTGGGATCCGTGAGACGGCAGAGACAGCAAATCGAGATCTCGAAGAAGAAGATGCGGCGATTCGGTTCGTCCACGGCGGCGCTCTCCGGTGTAGGTCCTCCGGGACCGGTGCTCGGCGACTTCCCGCTCGTCTGGGGACTGCCTCCGCTCCAAGGCGTCAAGGGAGGCAGCGGCGACGGCGCGCCACCGACAGCAATGGCGGGTCAACAACGTGGTCAACTTGCAGAAGGGCTATGCTGTATTTTTGTGTTTGTTGGGGACCTTTCTGTAATGTTTCCGAATTAATGCATTTTCTGTTTACCCAAAAAAAAAGCTTAGTAGTACTCCGTACTAACGAACAGTTCCAAGAAATGCTCATAACCTCAACCTCAGGACATGGTGTGGCAACATTTTTTGGTGTGGCAACTTCGTGAAGAATCCAGCCAGCCTTGGCCCGGCGGAAATCCTATACATCGACCAGGTCGGTGCCTACCAGGCACCGCACACCCTGGTCGGGTATTGGGCCTGGCCCATTTTCATCATCTTCTTTTTTTCGTTTCTGTTTCTGTTTCTGTTTTTTCTTTTTTCTTTTTTCTGTTTTCTGTTTTCTGTTTTCCTTTTCCGTTTTCTTTCTTTTCTGTTTATTTTTATTTTTGTTCAAAATCGAAAATTCAAATTTAAAAATTGTTTAAATTTGAAAAGTTCAAATTTTGAAAAGTGTTCAAAACGAAAATTGTTCGAGAAAATTCAAATTCGAAAATTGTTCAAAAAAAAATTGTTCAAAAAAAAATTGTTCAAATACGAAAATTGTTCAAATAAAAAATTTGTTCAAATAAAAAATTGTTCAAATTCGAAATTTGTTCATGTATAAAAAATAATAAATTTTAAATTTTTTGTTCAATTTTAAAATTTGTTCCAATTTAAAATTTGTTCCAATTTGAAAATTGTTCCAATCTAAAAAATGTTCAAATTTTAAAAATATTTAAATTTCAGAAAAACTAAAATAATTATTAAAATCGGGAGGTGGCATTTTGGCACACGCGTGCATATGCACCCATTATAGAAAATAATAAAAAACAATTTTAGAAATGTCAAAAAAAATCTGACATAATTTTTTTCTTATACATTGTGACATCCTATGTTCGTTCACAAGTTTTCGTGGAAAAATAACATTTTGTGTGGTGTGTACAAAAAAGACAAAAAAAATGTCCTGTACGTAGTCGTGTTACTGCATTAAAATTTATCTTTTTTACAGGAGCCACAGAAAAATGTTTTTTCTTTTGAAAACTTGTGTACCAACATAAAATGTCTAGATGTACATGTAAAAATTTAGTTTAGAATTTTTTAATACTTTGAAATGTGGATTCACATAATGGGAGCATATGCTCCTATGAGCTAAAGTGCATTTCCCTTAAAATCGGGTCTAAAAAGAATCAGCTTTTAAAAAACGTAAAAAAAAAATTAAACAGAAAAAACAAAAAAGCACAAGAAACCAAAAAAAGAAAGAGTGAGAATGTTGGGCCGGCCCAACAACCTGCCTGGGGGGTGTGCGGCGCCTGGTCCGCACCGACCAGGTCGGCGTACAGCACCCCCCTTGGCCCGGACCCTGCACGTGCCCAGCCTTTGGGCCTACTACATCCGCAAAAAAGCGCCGCGGGCGGGCCAACACGCAAAGAGCGGGCCTACCTAATGGGCTAGCCCAAGCACTGCAGTATTATTATTTTTTTGCGAATGACTGCAGCATTATTTTTAGCCGGCCTGGACCTGATCACCTGAGTGAGTGTGGCGTTTTTCATTTTTGGGAACATAGTTTGGCGTTCTCGTTGGGATTCTTTGCTTCAAGAGCGAGTCAGGATGACTGCTTCAGGAGACTCCTGAATCATGAGTTTTTTTTTTCTGCGCTGAATGTTCTTTAGCCACGACTCACGAGCTCAGCTGACTGCCACAGATCTCCCTAACCTAAGTCACGTTTTTTGTTCAGTAATTACGTGCGTTGAACAAAATGTGGACCTCGGTTACCGTGTACAACGCTATTGTTGACCTCCGTGGAGCATAGCTGACTTGCAGCGTTCACTTGTTTTTGGGCACACGGTCAATTGGAACCTCGGCTAGTTAGTCACGGAGGAACTTTGGTCGAAATCCACCTTTCATATCCATGTAAGCAAGTTTACTCGGGAAAAAAAAAATCCATGTAAGCACGTTTGCTCAGACAGATGCAACTTGCTAGCAAGGTTCTACTCCCGTGCAATTCGTTTCTGTACCTGACAGGGAAACCTGCGCTTGGAGTGCTGCCTAACCATAATGCGGCATACATTGTTTGGTTGATCCGTTTTCTTTTGAGAAAGTTTAGTCGATCAGTTGTCTGTACTACCACTACAAGATGATCATGGAATACACTATTACTCCAGATCTGGTCAGTTTCTCTGAGAAGTTGTAACAAAACATTAGGTGTTTCCCTCTGTTTTGGTTTACCTCGAGGCGTTCTAAGTTTAGTTAAACTTTACAAATTTTGACCACAATGCGAGGTAAATAAAAACGGAGGGAGTAGCCTAACATGCCTAAAATCCAAAAATATTGTCGTCGTGGCGAACGAGCAGATGCCATGGGATGGCTTAAGTTGGGGCCGAATGGGCGCTAGAGGATTCGGGGGAGGGTTTTTGGATCAGATTGGATGAACTTCCGGGTGCTTTCCTCAAGAACTAGGCCTAAGCCAAAGGTAGAAGAAAAGAGACACAAGGAAGAACTCTGCTCTAGATCTTTCTCTTCATTGATCTCATTAGGTTACAAGTTTCTGGCTACAAGCAACTCGTATCTCAGGTATCAGGTCGTCCCCGCGCAAGGGTTGTGCCCCCTCTCCTTATATAGGGAAGAGGGCGGCTTACAGGGGAAGAAACCCTAATGGCATCTTTGACTAGACAAACTACTTCACAAAGTAACTTTAATCATAGGTGACGCCGGTATCTTCTTTAATCAGGGAGGCTGACGTCCTCCGGCTGCTTTTGGCGTCACCTTCCTCTTTGGCGCCAGGGCTTCGTTTAAAGCTACTTTGCTTAGCTCATCTTTGTCCTCTAGCTCTGGAGAGAATCTTTGAACAGTCTTGCCGACGTGCTACAGTGCACTTCTTACCGGTTCTCCGGTATCTTCTTAGCTCATACCGGTATACCTCTGTTGGGGATACCGGTATAGACTTACTCAGCCCAACGCTTAACTTTGAGCTCCGAAATAAACATTAAATCGGTATCTTGATTGCTCAAACCATCCGGTTTGGCATGCCTTTGGCATACCGGGGGTCATCCCCGCAATATTAGTCCCCGAAGCTGGTATAGTCCGGTGGATTTTATCTGACGGGCCATGCCAGGTTCCCACATTCTAAGGTACCGGTTTAATCTTTCCGGTTGCCAGTTTAGATCTCCCGACATCTTTGCCGGACTTACATCTTCCTTTCTTTTTGCAAAGTATTTTCGGTGTCTTATCTTCCGGTGTCTTTGTCATTAAACTCCTTCTCGGTGAAGTCGAGCATTTCTCGGGTACAGTGCCTGTCAGAGACATGCGCAGTGTTTCTGATGCGCCTGTGCCAGGGGTCACCTCCCTTCGGCTTCTGCGCCCGTATTCATTGCGCCACACCGGATCCTGGCTGCCGTTCCGGATCCGTGCGGCTTCCCTGTGGCTTTCTATTTTCAGCGCGTGTACCATCGCGCCACGTGGCGGCCCATGAACTGAACCGCCGTGGCCCAACGGTTGCCAGCCCACTAACTCCTTCTCCTATAAAGAGGGAGTGCGGTTCCACTTCATCTCTTTCCGCGCATTCGCCTACTCTCCAGTGCTTCGAGCCCTTCGCCTTGCGCAACCTCTTCGCCGTCGGTCGCCGCCAGAGCTCCGCTTCGACGCACCTGCGCCGCTCTTCTCGCTGCGCTGAAGATCTTCGCCGCGGTGGGATCCATTGGCGTTCCTTTGCCGCCGCCGCTTCGGGATTTCTTCAGCGAGTTTCGCCCTTCTCTGTCGCCAACCTCCGTCGGCGCTCACGAGCTCGCCGCTGCTCCGGCGACCTTCTCCCTAAGCGTCTCCGCCGCCTCAGGTTAGGCCCAATACACATTTGCCTCTTTCTTCTTTGCTCCTTAGATCTTGGGCTGGTAGGGGTATTTATTTTCCTTTTTTATTGCTTTTCCTCTTACTCGTAGATCTTCGCGCAAGGGTAGATCTTGGGAAACATGTTTATTCGGTAGAATCCGGCATCGTTCTGCCCTCATGTCTAGCGAGGGATATTCTTCCGAATCCTCTTCGAGCAGCCGCCAGAGCGTAACCTCCGACAGCCTTTCTGCCGAAATCTCCCGGATGGACTCCGATACCGGAAGAGGTCAAGAAGCCGGCAGCTCCGGCCAGGCTTCCGGGGTAGATCTATCTGGTATCACTCGCAGAGCCTGGAAAGGTTCCGCCGTGACGCAGCATGAGATCGATTGGCTGTACCGCTCCCGGAGGATACCGGCAGGAGTTTCCTGCCGGCTTCCGCGCGACGAGATCGAACCGGTACTAGAACCCGCTGAGTCCGTCGTTTTCCTTGCTCACTTTGAGCGCGGCTTCGGCCTTCCTGCTTCCGATTTCTTTCGGGAGTTCTTGGATTTTTATGGACTCCAGCCTCACCACCTTCCCGGCAATGCCGTTTTTTATCTTTCTTGCTATGTCTCCTTCATGGAGGGCTACATTGGCCTCCGTCCTACGAAGGAGACTTTTGCTCGCTTCTTTAGCCTTAGGATCAACTCGGTCCAAGGCAAAGACATTCCTAAGCCCAAACCCCCCGTTCAATGCGGGTCTTGCATCATCGGCTCCCGCCAAGGGAGCCCCCTTTTTAAGTTTTCCGGTCTCGAGTCATGCCGGGCATGGCAAGAGACCTTTTTCTATGTGAAGAACACCGGCGAGGCTGATCTCATCAACCTACCGGCTTTCAATCCGGTGGTGCCCACGAAGGCCAACTGGAGCTTTAATCCGAGGACCAATCATATTGAGACCAACCGGATTATCCGCTTCATGGAAAATCTGAAGAAGGATACAGATATTAGCTCCGACGAAATCGTCCTCACCTTCATCTCACGCCGGGTGCTTCCCCTCCAGCGCCGGGCGCATAAGATAAGCGAGATGTATGGCCCTCGTGATCCCACCAAGATCACCGGCCTCCCTCTGAGCAAGGAGGACATAGTGCTTAAGGCTAAGGAGATCTGTCAAACAGATATGCCGATGGACTGGGAGTGGGGCTTCGTGCCTCTCAGCTCCACCAACCCTCCAACTGCTGAAGTAAGAGATTGTGCAATCCGGGTTGTTGTACCGGTAGCTTTTACATTTTGGCTAACTGTATTTCCATTCTTTTTCAGGACAAAGAGCGCTTTCCTCGCATCGCCGCGGAGAAACGAGGCCCGAAGCAAAAGCGGGATCTTGACGAGGTCGACTCCGATCCTTACATCCATTGGACCGACCTCAAGATGGGCCGCACCCACACCCCGCGTCCCGGTAACTTCTCATCCGAAGCTTCCGGTTCTGATGACGAGGTCGTTATCCTTGAGGTAGTTTTCTCTTCCGGTTTCTCATGCCTTATTGTTATTTTCCCTTTTGTAGATGCTCCCTCAGCTAGCACCCAACCACAGGTTCACGAGCATGTGGCTCCCCTGCAGGCCGAGGTTGGCCGCGAGTTCCTGGAGAAGCTCACCTCCCAGGGCAAAAAGAACAAAGCTCCGGCACCTAAGGCCGGTTCAAGCCAAGGCCCTCCCGCCAAACGCTCCCGGACCGATGTTGTCGGAGGGATGGAGGTAGGCCGGAAGCGCTACTAGAAGAAACAGATGACGGTCGCTTCCGGGTAAGTCTTTGTTTCTCTGTTTGCTCTGTTTCATGAACTTTTTCTTCCGGTTGCTTTTTCCAACCCTTTCTATTTTTCTTGCTCAACCCTGCGCTCAAGCTCTCCAAGAGCGCTAGCGGCCCGAGGCCTGAGAGCTCTGAGGGAACCGCCAGGACCTCATCTCCTCTTTACTCAACGCTTCTGCCTCCCCTCTGGGAGGCACTCCAAGTGCGGGGCGCGCGGCCCCTACACCTCCAGATCACCGCGTGGAGGAGGAGCACGTCTCCCCTCCTGAAACACAAGACACCGGCGCCAGCAACATCGGCGCCGACTCTGAAGCTGCTGGGAGGGCGGAACCTCTGGTTCCTCCCGTCCCTAAAAAGAAGAAGAAGAAGACCATGGACTCTTCCCCCTCCAAGCCGGTGCCGGATTCGTCCGCGCCGGCAAGTTCCACTTTGGGCCAGGACGCACCTGACGCTCCCTCGTCGCCCAAGACTACGCCTGCGCCTCCGCCGGAAGCTCCCACTGTCGAGCAAACCGGGGCCACACCGACGCCGCCGCCAAACCAAGGACCCGCGCCATCTCCAAGCCAAGGGCCCGCTGCGGCCAAGCCGACACCGCCGCCAGAAGGCACCAAGCCCCTCAGACCTGAAGCTTTCAAGGGGAAGGCCACGGCTTCCGGCACCGCTACGCCTGGCTCGCAGCAGCTGGTGCTGCACGCCGGCCGCGCCGCTGTCGCAGCCGGTGAGGCGGCCACCGGTCTGCTTGGCCAGATAACTGAGCTGAAGCGCGAAGGCCGCGAGCTGGGCCATCTGCTTGAATATGCTGAAAAGTGGAATCAAGCGGATGTGTCAGCGGCCACGCGCGGCTTGGGGAAGGACCGGCTTCCGGCGGTTGACCCCGCTGGCCCCCGGTGCACTGAGCAGCACTTCATCCGGCTGCGGCGTGCGGTGAGGGAGCTCGACAACGCGTGGCACGATGCCACCAATAACGTTGTGGTAAGTTACACCAAGCTTTTTGCAATTTCTCCAACTCTTGCCGGTTTCTCTTTTTCCGGATTATGCATATCTCCTCAGTCCCCGAGTTTCGTGTTGAGAGCGTAGCTCTTACCGCGAAACTTAGTCAAGAACGTAAAGAAACCGGCTTCTTCTCATAGCCATTTTTACTTGAACAGAGCACGGCGGACGCCCGGAAGCGCCTCTTTGAGGAGCTTCTGTGGGAGCACCGGGACCTTTCTGAGGCCCACAGCCACTGCCAAGGTAAGCTCTCTTACCCCCGACTTCTTTTTACCGGTTGGTTTTCTCTTTTCGTTTCTTACAAATTTTTCGCATGACAGCTATCCCGGAAGCCTCCATTGAGGCCCTTAAGGCCCAGCTCAGCACCCTCCAAGGTATTGCTTCTTTTCCGGTTGACTCGTTTTTCTACGTTTTACCAAATATACTTTTGTTAACATTTCCTTCCCGGATTCTAGACGAAAAGGAGCAGCTTATCGAGGAGCACCGCAAGGCTCTGGACGCCCAGAAGGCCACCACTAGAGAGCTGAAGAACGAGCTCATCCAAATCGGGCTCTGGCATGAGCAGGAGCTGAAGGTCGCCAAAGCTGCGGCTAAGGCGCAGCTAAAGGAGGCCCTGGATGACTCTGTTAACTCCACTGCGGTGCTGCGGGCAGAGCTTGAGGAGGGAGGCAAGGTGATGTCTACTCACGCTTCTTTTCCTGTAGACAGTGTTGGGCCTCCAAGAGCAGAGGTTTGTAGAACAGCAGCAAGTTTTCCCTTAAGTGGATCACCCAAGGTTTATCGAACTCGGGGAGGAAGAGGTCAAAGATATCCCTCTCAAGCAACCCTGCGATCACAATGCAAGAAGTCTCTTGTGTCCCCAACACACCCAATACACTTGTCAGATGTATAGGTGCACTAGTTCGGCGAAGAGATAGTGAGATGCAAATGATATGGATGAATATGAGTGGCAATAGCAATCTGAATAAAATATGGCAGCGAGTAAACATGCAACTAAACAATAAACAAACGGAGATTCGATGTTTGGAAACAAGGCCTAGGGATCCTACTTTCACTAGTGGACACTCTCAACATTGATCACATAATAAAACCACTCTACACTCTCTTGTTGGATGATGAACACCACTAATTGCGTAGGGCTACAAGAGCACCTCAATGCTGGAGTTAACAAGCTCCACAACATTCGATGTTCATATTTAATTAACCTTAGAGTGCATGATAGATCAATACAATTATACCAAGTACTAACATAGCATGCACACTGTCAACGACAAGCTATGAAAGGAGGAATAGATCACATCAATACCATCATAGTAATAGTTAACTTCATAATCTACAAGAGATCACAATCATAGCAGATACCAAGTACTTCATGATGCACACACTGTCAACATTACATCATGGAGGAGGAATAGACTACTTTAATAACATCAATAGAGTAGCACATAGATGATATTCAACTAGATCACAAAAAGAGAGATGAACCACATAGCTACAGCAGAGCCCTCAGCCCCGGGGGTGAATTACTCCCTCCTCATCATGGAGACAGCGATGGCGGTGAAGATGGCGGTGGAGATGGCTTCCGGGGGCAATTCCCCATCCCGGCAGGGTGCCGGAACAGAGACTTCTGTCCCCCGAATTGGAGTTTCGCGATGGCGGTGGCTCTAGAAGGTTTTTCGGGTTTTGTCAATCGGTGTCGATGTTTTAGGTCAGGGAGGCCTAAATAGGCGAAGAGGCGGAGTCGGAGGGGCTGCGGGGCAGCCACACAGTAGGGGGGCGCGCCCCCCTCCTGGGCCGCTCCAGCCACATGTGCGGTGGCCCTCCTCTAGCCCCTCTCGGGTGTTCTGGAAGCTTCGTGGAATTATAAGATGCTGGGCGTTGATTTCGTCCAATTCCGAGAATATTTCCTTACTAGGATTTCTGAAACCAAAAACAGCAGAAAACAGGAACTGGCACTTCGGCATCTCGTCAATAGGTTAGTTCCGGAAAACGCATAAAATCATCATAAAGTGTGAACAAAACATGTAGGTATTGTCATAAAACAAGCATGGAACATCATAAATTATAGATACGTTGGAGACGTATCACAAGGCGCGGAAAGCAGCCGAAGATCGGGCTACCCTCTGATACGCGTACAGCACGCGTCCGTTGGGAACCCCAAGAGGAAGGTGTGATGCGTACAGCGGCAAGTTTTCCCTCAGTAAGAAACCAAGGTTTCTCGAACCAGTAGGAGCCAAGAAGCACGTTGAAGGTTGATGGCGGCGGAGTGTAGTGCGGCGCAACACTAGGGATTCCGGCGCCAACGTGGAACCTACACAACACAACCAAAGTACTTTGCCCCAATGTAACAGTGAGGTTGTCAATCTCACCGGCTTGGTGTAACAAAGGATTAGATGTATAGTGTGGATGATGATTGTTTGCAGAAAACAGTAGAACAAGTATTGCACTAGATTGTATTCGATGTAAAAGAATGGACCGGGGTCCACAGTTCACTAGAGGTGTCTCTCCCATAAGATAAATAGCATGTTGGGTGAACAAATTACAGTTGGGCAATTGACAAATAAAGAGGGCACCATGCACATACATGTTATGATGAGTAGTGTGAGATTTAATTGGGCATTACGACAAAGTACATAGACCGCTATCCAGCATGCATCTATGCCTAAAAAGTCCACCTTCAGGTTATCATCCGAACCCCTTCCAGTATTAAGTTGCAAACAACAGACAATTGCATTAAGTATGGTGCGTAATGTAATCAACGACTACATCCTTAGACATAGCATTGATGTTTTATCCCTAGTGGCAACAACACATCCACAACCTTAGGGGTTGCTGTCACTCCCCCAGATTTAATGGAGACATGAACCCACTATCGAGCATAAATACTCCCTCTTGGAGTTACAAGTATCAACTTGGCCAGAGCCTCTACTAGCAACAGAGAGCATGCAAGATCATAAACAACACATAGATGATATTGATAATCAACATAACATAGCATTCACTTATTCATCGGATCCCAACAAACACAACATATAGCATTACAGATAGATGATCTTGATCATGTTAGGCAACTCACAAGATCCAACAATGAAGCACAATTAGGAGAAGACGACCATCTAGCTACTGCTATGGACCCATAGTCCAGGGGTGAACTACTCACTCATCACTCCGGAGGCGACCATGGCGGTGAAGAGTCCTCCGGGAGATGATTCCCCTCTCCGGCAGGGTGCCGGAGGCGATCTCCTGAATCCCCCGAGATGGGATTGGCGGCGGCGGCGTCTCTGGAAGGTTTTCCGTATCGTGACTCTCGGTACTGGAGTTATTATCGACGAAGGCTTCTTATAGTCGGAGAGGTAGGTTTAGGGGCGACGCGAGGGGCCCACACAACAGGGCCGCGCCGCCAGGGGGTGGGCCGCGCCGCCCTGGCGTGTCGCCGCCTCGTCGCCCCACTTCGTTTTTCCTCCGGTGTTCTGGAAGCTTCGTGGAAAAATAAGATCCTGGGCGTTGATTTCGTCCAATTCCGAGAATATTTCCTTACTAGGATTTCTGAAACCAAAAACAACAGAAAACAGCAACTGGCTCTTCGGCATCTTGTTAATAGGTTAGTGCCGGAAAATGCATAAATATGATATAAAGTATGCATAAAACATGTAGGTATCATCAATAAAGTGGCATGGAACATAAGAAATTATCGATACGTTGGAGACGTATCACCCTCCTAGAGGCGGAGCAGAAGGAGTATGACCTGCTGGTCATGCAAACCGACGCGCTCGCCCTCCGTAAGTTTTTCTTTTTTCTTTTCCGGCTTCTGCTTATAAGCTTATCTCTTCCGGTAGCATGTCCTTATCTTTTTCCTTTGTCTTGCAGGGCTGTTTCCGGATTCACAGGCGTACGCGCCGAAGAAGGTGGCAGAGCGCCGGATCACGCAAGCGTTCAAGAATCCGGATCCGCCCTGGGACCCCTATGACCATCTGGTCGCGCTTTCTGCCAGGGTCTCGCACATGCGCGCGGTGGACCGGAACCTTGCCGACATCCCCGAGGTGGCGATCCAGCTCTTCAAGGTGCTGTGGCCTGAGGAGGAGGTGCCGGCTAACTTGACACTCACCTCCGATCGCCTGAAAGGTGCCGGTCGGAGGATCCGCGAGTGGCAATGGTCCGCGGCCCGTGCCGGAGCAGACAAGGCGTTACGCACCGCCTGTTCCTGGTATGAGGACTTGGACCTGGACGCCTTCGACGCCGCGCGCCAAGACGCTCCTACCGACATGGATCCGGCCCTCACCGCCAAGCAGAAGGATCGCGCCTACCGGATAGCTGAGTATGCGGCAGTCCGCACCTTCATTCCTCCTCCTCCTGGCGTCACTGATTATCTTAGTGACTATGAAGAAGAGGAAGATGAAGATGAGGATGCCGGAGAAGATGCGCCTCCGGAAGCTCCTAATGCCGGTGATGCTCCTCCTGAAGCTCCCCTTGCCTGAATGTGTTTGCCTTTCCTGTGTTTGTTGTGTCCTGTGTGACTTAAAACAATGCTCATTAAATTCCACCCCGGTATGCCAGGGGTTATGATGTAATATAAAACTTAGCCGTTCTTTTGGCTGTGCTACCATATTATCTGCCGGTAGGTTTTACCCGTAGGCTATCAAGTTATGTTTGTTTATCGACTTAGCACTTTGCTTATTGTTTGCTTTGATCTTGTACTGCAAAGATTCCGGAATCGTTTTTATTTTTTTTGCATCCAATCCGATGCACACTTGGCTCTTTTACTCTGGCTCTGCCTACCTCTTTTGGGTGTTTTGGCGTATGAGGCACAAAGTCCTTTTGCCAAGCAAGCACTTTCTTGAACTTAGAAACAACTCGAAATTTTCACAAAAAACCGGTTTAGCCGGGGTTAGTTAAATCTTTCCGGATTGTTCGTTCCCACTATCTCTTTTCGTAGTTCACGTGCTTAATTCCTACCGGTTTATCTTGCTTGCCATGAAGCCGGGTTGCGGACAGCAGCAGAGTCGAAGACTCCGGTAGGTTTTAGCACGTTACTAAACCGGAAAGAAAAAATGTTCAACAAGCAACCGGTGAACTGAAAAATTAAACATATTGCATGCAATTTTAGTAGGGGTAGTCCCCGAGATTCATTCGAGGTCCCGACATCTTTTATTCATAGCAAATAAGGTACAAAAAGGAACTTCTTACACTACAACTTCATGAGTAGAAAGGACGCAACAGAGCTATGTTCCACGGACGCTTGGTCTCATCTCCGGATCTGTCCGCCTTGCCTTCTTTCCATTCTTGTGCATCAATCAGGTAATAGGCATCATTGTGGAGAGCTTTGCTCACAATGAAAGGTCCCTCCCATGGGGGTGATAGCTTATGCCGGCCTTCAGTGCGCTGCACTAGGCGCAGCACCAGATCTCCTTCCCGGAATACCCTCGGGTTAACCTTCCGGCTGTGATAGCGTCTGAGGTTTTGCTGGTAAATGGCTGTTCTTGCCAATGCCAATTCTCTTGCTTCTTCCAGCAAGTCCACATCGTTTTCTCGGGCCTCTTTTACCTCTTGTTCGGTATAGAGTTGCACCCTTGGTGAGTCATGAGAATGTCGGTTGGTATGACCGCTTCTGCTCCGTAAACCATAAAGAATGGAGTGTATCCGGTAGACCGGTTTGGAGTCGTTCTTATGCTCCACATCACTGATGGCAGTTCATCAAGCCAGGACCCCGGTGCCTTTTCGATTGACTCGATGAGCCTTGGTTTTATACCGGAAAGCACCAGCGCATTTGTTCTTTCCACTTGGCCATTACCTTGCGGGTGTGCCACTGAGCACAAATCCAACCGGATATTGTTATCCTCACAGAACCGCTTGAACTCCCCTTGGGCAAAGTTTGAGCCATTGTCAGTTATGATACTATGTGGGTACCCGTACCGCAGGATGACATCCTTTAAGAACTTCACCGCTGTGTGCCCATCGCATTTTGCAATAGGTTTTACTTCCAGCCACTTGGTGAATTTGTCCACCATAACCAAGATGTGGGTCATGCTGCTCCTTGCAGTTTTGATTGGGCCAACCATGTCAAGGCACCAAACAGCAAACGACCAAGTTAGCGGTATGGTTTTTAAACCAGATGCCGGGGTATGATTTTGCTTAGCGTACCTCTGGCACCCATTGCATTTGCGTACCAGGTCCTCAGCATTTTCCAAAGCAGTGGGCCAATAGAACCCATGCCGGAATACTTTTGCAACCAACGCCCTTGACGAGGCATGGTGCCCACATTCCCCTTGGTGAATCTCCACAAGCATTTCTTTTCCCTCTTCCGGTTCCACGCATCTTTGAAGGACGGCATGGTGCCCACATTCCCCTTGGTGAATCTCCACAAGCATTTCTTTTCCCTCTTCCGGTTCCACGCATCTTTGAAGGACACCGGTAACACTTCTCTTGTACACCTCACCATTGATGATGGTGTATGCTTTGGACTTTCTCTGGATTCTTCTGGACTCATTTTCGTCAACCGGCAAGGTGCCGTTGATCAGGAATTCCTTAATAGGTTTAACCCAAGATGGTGCTTCTCGAACCAGAAACACCGGTACGTCTATCTCCATGTTATCCACCGGTACGTCTATCTCCATGTTATCCACCAGCATTGCTTCTTCCGGTATGGACGCAGCAGTCCCCGAGTTTACCGGAACAGTCCCCGAGTTTGCCGGAACAGTTCCCGGGTTTCCTTCATCGATATCCATTGGTACAACATGTGATTCCGGTACAAAGATAGATTCCGATTCCGGGCTTGGCTTGATCGATGGTGCTCTTAAGTGTGCCAAGGCTATTCCGGGAGGAATTTCTTGCCTAGATGAGCCCAGCTTGGACAAAGCATCCGCGGCTTCATTTTCCGCTCGCGGCACATGGTGAAACTCACAGCCCTCGAAGAAGCCGGCAATCTTTTGCACGTGAAACCGGTATGAAGCCATGTTGGCATCTTTCGCGTCCCAAACTCCGGAACATTGTTGCACCACTAGATCTGAATCTCCGTAGCAAATGATCCGGTGTGCACCGATTTCTTTTGCGACTTTGAGCCCATGGATCAAAGCCTCGTATTCAGCGACATTGTTGGATGCCCTGAAATGCACTTGCAAAACATACCGGAGGTGATCTCCTTTAGGTGAAGTAAGTACCACACCGGCACCTAGACCCTCTTTGAGTTTTGATCCGTCAAAGTGCATCTTCCAGTATTCTATTTTTTGGTCCGGCGGCTTATACTGCATTTCCGCCCAATCAACTAGGAAATCAGCCAAAGCTTGCGATTTTATGGCATCCCTTCTTTCATACATCGGTACGTATGTTGATATCTGGATTGCCCATTTTGCAATCTTACCGCTAGCATCTTTGTTACATATGATATCGGAAATGGGTGCCTCACTCACCACTTTCATGGGGTGTTCCTCAAAGTAATGCTTAAGCTTTGTGGCGGCCATGAACACGCCATAAGTCATTTTCTGGAAATGCGGGTAGTTTTGTTTTGAGAGGGAGAGCACCTCGCTCAGGTAGTATACCGATCTCTGCACGGTTTTTCCTTCCTCTTCTCTTTCAACTACCACCACCACACTCACAACCCGGTTTGTTGCTGCTATGTATAATACCATAGGCTCTCTTTCTAGAGGTGAAGCCAATATAGGCGCTGTGGCCAGCATTGTTTTTAGCTCTTTGAACGCTGCGTCTGCCTGAGGAGTCCAGACGAACTTATCGGATTTTTTCATCAAGGCATAGAGAGGCAGAGCCTTCTCTCCTAACCTGCTTATGAACCGGCTTAGCGATGCCAAGCTTCCGGTAAACTTTTGCACGTCCTTAAGATCGCGCGGTATAGTCATTCTTTCGATTGCCCGGATTTTTACCGGATTAACCTCAATGCCCCGGCTTGATACGAGAAAGCCAAGCAGTTTGCCGGCAGGAACACCGAAGGTGCATTTTGCCGGATTGAGTTTCATCCGGAACCTTCTCAAGTTATCAAATGTTTGCCGGAGGTCATCGATTAAGGTTTCTTTTACCTTAGTTTTTACTACGACATCGTCCACATAAACTTGCACATTTTTTCCAATTTGATCAAACAAGCATTTTTGCATACAGCGCTGGTACGTTGCACCAGCGTTGCGCAAACCGAAAGGCATAGTGACATAGCAATAAGCCCCGTGCGGGGTAATGAACGCATTTTTTATTTGATCTTCCTTTTTCAAGGGAATTTGGTGGAAACCGGAATAAGCATCCAGGAAAGACAACAATTCACACCCAGCAGTGGAATCAATCACTTGATCGATCCGGGGTAAAGGGAAAGGATCTTTCGGGCAAGCTTTGTTCAGGTTGGTGTAGTCGATGCACATGCGCCACACCTTTGGAGCTTTTGCTTCCAGGTTTTCTTCTTTCTTCTTTTCGACCAGCACCGGATTGGCTAGCCACTCAGTATGCAGCACTTCCACGATGAAACCGGCAACCAGCAACTTTGTCACCTCTTCTCCAATGATCTTTCTCCTGTCTTCAGCAAACCGGCGTAGCGGCTGCCTTACCGGCTTAGCATCCTTCTGGACATTTAAAGAGTGCTCAGCCAGCTCCCTCGGAACACCTACCAAGTCATCAGTAGACCAGGCAAAGATATTCCGATTCTCATGGAGGATGCTGACGAGCGCGCTTTCCTATGCCTCATTCATGCCGGCATACGAACGTTGGCTCAGGGTAAGCCGGGTCCAGCACAATGACCTTTGTTTCTTTTGTTGGCTTGAATGCCGGTGTACCCAAGTTTGCACTCATTGCCGCTAAGCTCAGCTGTGAGGACTGAGCTGCGCGCAACCGCAGTTTGCATCCTCCTCTTTTCCTCTGCAATTACCAGCGATTCTGCCAGGTTTGATCCGGCTGAAGCGGTTTCCAGTGAGACTTTGTAGTTTCCCACCACAGTTAAGGGTCCACGAGGTGCCGGCATCTTCATCTTGAGATAAGCCGTGCGTGTTGAGGCCATGAATGCTGCCAATGCCGGTCTCCCCAGCAATGCATGGTAGGGACTATCTAGGTCCACCACCTCGAACTCAACGTTTTCCACCCGGCAATTGTCACGCCCTCCAAACGATACATCCACCCGGACTTTTCCCACTGGCGCGCAGGAAAAGCCCGGAACGATTCCGTGGAATGTTGTGCGAGTTGGTTGCAGCATGTTTTCTGTTATGCCCAACGTATGCATGGTGTTCCGGTACATGATGTTTATGCTACTTCCATTGTCTATCAGCACCTTGCTGAACTTGACTCGAGCGTTTGACCCATGCATGATTGGGTCTACCACAAGAGCATAACCACCCGGATTAGGCATTATCTTTGGGTGATCCTTGAACGACCAAGAGATTTCCTGATCCGACCACAGCATGTATTTTGGTACTGCCGGCATCACAGCGTTCACTTCCATGGAACGGCGATGCAGGCTTTGTCTGTCGGTTGGCTCAGTGACGAACACAACACAGCACATATCTGGATCATGGTAAACATTCCGGCCCAAAGGTGCCGGTGGAGGTGGTTGGCCATTGCCTTCTCCCACCCGGTTAACTTGTCGATGTTCGTTGCCCGGTTTGGCTGAGGCTGTACCGGTAGAGCGTTTGCTCCGGTAAGCGGTGGTGGTGGTGGTAACGGGTGTTGATGTAACATGTCATGCGAGGGAGGCAATATTGTGGAGCAACCATGTGCTTGCGCATCTTTTGCCGCACCTCTCAGCATCAAGTGCTTGATCCAAGAATAATCTTTTGTCAAATGGTTTGCCGGCTTAGCTGGATTCGGAGTATGAAACCGGCATGGTTGCTCCATAGCTGCTTCCATAGTGTATCTCATATGTTCCTGCCAATCTTTTTTCTGGCCCCAGGGTTCCTTTTTAACCCATTGTTTTTTAGGACCCGCCCACGGCTGCGATCCGGTTTTTTGCCTTTGGCTCCCGCTGGGACCGGAGTTATCTTGCACCGCAGCTACTTGCTGCGGACCATACCTTCGATCCGGAAAATCTTCCCTTCTCTTGTTGTGCCGGTTGTCCAGTCTCGATCTTGGCGCGGCTGGCTTGTTTGCGCCGGATCCACTTGCACTGCCGGTTGCATTGGGTCTCCCAACGCGTAGCTATCTGCCACACATATCATTTCCGCCAGAGTTGCCGGCATGTTCCGCTGCAGCTTTTGCCACAACGGCGAACCTCTTCTGCACCCGTTGCAAAACCAGGCAATGGCTTGCGCCTCTATCACCCCTTCGCAGGAATTTCTCGTGGAGTTCCACCGGGTCAGGTAATCCCGGTCTGTTTCATTTGGGCGCTGCACGCACAAGGGGAGCTGATGCGGCCTGTTGGGCCTCCGGTATGTGCTGCTGAAGTTACTCACAAAAGCCTCCTCAAAGTCCAACCAACCGTTTATGCTTCCTGCCGGCAAGTTATTCAGCCAGAATCGTGCCGGTCCCACCAAGAATGATGGTACTATTCTCACGGCCCAACGCCGGTTTCCTCCACCAGTTACAGTTCCTCCGCCACCAGCGACGTATACCGCGGTTACGTAATCTGCAAGCCAGTCTTCCGGCTTAGTGGTGCCATCATACGTTTTTGTGTCACGAGGCAACTGGAAGTTGCGAACTGGTGGTTCTTCCTTCATGATCCTTGGACCAAAGCATTTTGGGCCCGGAGGACCTTCTGCCTCGATCATTTCAGACAGATACACTCTATCCAGACGGTGCCTCGCATCCCGTTCTGGCAGGTGTCTTTCTCCCACGCGTTCTCCCAACGGGTTCCGGTATGCCGTGAGTCTTTCAGCTGTTGAATCAGCTTTATCGTAAGGTTCCGGTACCGCGGCCCTTGCCTGCCGGTACCTTGGGGGAAGCATTTCTTCCTCTTCATACGCTGTCTTTGTAGCTCGATAATTTTGCCCGGTTTCATGTCTACCGGCATGATTGTTTCCGGCATAGCCTCTTCTGGCGTTGCCTCGATCTGCCCCTTGACTTTTCCTACCGGCATCGTGTTGCCCGGCTTGTTGTTTTTCGGCAAGGACCGGATCGTACACAGTCATCTGCTGTTCATTCATTTCTTTTTCTTTTCTCTTGTCCGGATGGGGGGACGATGCCTGCCCCTGGGACTTGCTACCGGCATTCTTTGTTGAACGCGCGGATTTTGAAGCCACAGCCTTGTTCGGCTTAGCAAGTCTGCTCGACGATTCTGTTGCTCGATGGTATCAAGCAACTCTCTGACACGCTCTTGCTGTTTTGCCAGAGCGTCTCCGGAAAGCGATTCGCACAGCTCTACCGCAGCCTTAGTAGCTTTTATGGTTTTATCCGGACTGCTATACTTAGGTTTTTCTACAATGCTCAACGATGCAGAAGTTCTCTTCCCGGTAAGAATCTCCTTACGCAAATCCTGATCTAGGTTGCGAGCTCTAAGCCGATTTTCCGGTATCCTGGCGGCCTGTGCGCTAACAGAAGCAAAGCCATGGGCAGCGTTATACTCACGTAGGGTTAGGTTCAGCTCGCGCTGCGCCCGGACGATGTTGGCTCCGTTCGCGAGCAGCGTCTGGCGCTGCGCCTCCTGCTCCGCCTGCGCCGCTGCCGGGTCGATGTTCTGCGCGATGGGCGTGGCGAGGACGCTCATTGCCGCTTGAAGTGGTGTCTCCGGTGGTGCGGAAGATGCTCCCGCAACGCCCGCCTCGCGCTCCAGCGGTGGCTTGGCCGCACGAGTCGATGCCGCACGCCCAGCTCCTTCGTCCACAACTTCCTTGCCAGCACCAACCGCGCCAGCCATCATCACCTCCACGCTGCCGGCGGCGCGGCCAGCACATAGCCACCTTGGCGGATCCGGTGCCACCAGCACCGGTGGAAGGCGCTGGCGCAGAGGGACATTGCTGAAGTAGACGCGGTGACTGCCGAACTCGATGATGCGGCCGTTCTTGGGGAAGATGCCGCCGTTGGCGAAGCAGCCCGCGTTGTCATTGATGAAGTCCATGGAGTAGATGCGCTGCACCAGCGCGGACACCGTACGCTGGTCGGCGACGTCGAGGATGCCCGCCCGAATGTGAACTCCGTCAAGCGCCGCTTCTTGCCCCACGGTGGGCGCCAACTGTCGTCGTGGCGAACGAGCAGATGCCATGGGATGGCTTAAGTTGGGGCCGAATGGGCGCTAGAGGATTCGGGGGAGGGTTTTGGATCAGATTGGATGAACTTCCGGGTGCTTTCCTCAAGAACTAGGCCTAAGCCAAAGGTAGAAGAAGAGAGACACAAGGAAGAACTCTGCTCTAGATCTTTCTCTTCATTGATCTCATTAGGTTACAAGTTTCTAGCTACAAGCAACTCGTATCTCAGGTATCAGGTCGTCCCCGCGCAAGGGTTGTGCCCCCTCTCCTTATATAGGGGAGAGGGTGGCTTACAGGGGAAGAAACCCTAATGGCATCTTTGACTAGACAAACTACTTTACAAAGTAACTTTAATCATAGGTGACGCCAGTATCTTCTTTAATCAGGGAGGCTGACGTCCTCCGGTTGCTTTTGGCGTCACCTTCCTCTTTGGCGCCAGGGCTTCGTTTAAAGTTACTTTGCTTAGCTCATCTTTGTCCTCTAGCTCTGGAGAGAATCTTTGACCAGTCTTGCCGACGTGCTACAGTGCACTTCTTACCGGTTCTCCGGTGTCTTCTTAGCTCATACCGGTATACCTCTCTTGGGGATACCGGTATAGACTTACTCAGCCCAACGCTTAACTTTGAGCTCCGGAATAAACATTAAACCGGTATCTTGATTGCTCAAACCATCCGGTTTGGCATGCCTTTGGCATACCGGGGGTCATCCCCCCAACAAATATCTTTG
Organism: Lolium rigidum; assembly: GCF_022539505.1. NCBI lineage: Eukaryota > Viridiplantae > Streptophyta > Magnoliopsida > Poales > Poaceae > Lolium > Lolium rigidum. The sequence goes on from NC_061513.1 coordinate 100,242,157, forward strand.
GCTCCGTCTTTCTTCGGGATCAAGGCAGCTTCCGCGGAACAGGCCTAAAATCCAAAATATCTTTGGCTCTGTCTTTCTTCGCGATCAAGGCAACGTTCGCGGAGTTTAACCAATGGAGATGCGAGACTCTTAGGATGTAGAAGTTATGTGTAACACCCCGACCACCCCCTGGTCGGGCATGTCACCCCTGGCAGCTCTATAGGATCTCTAGACTAGCCCCAACATACCAACACATGTCTTTCTTCGCGATCAAGGCAACGTTTGCGGAGTTTAACCAATGGAGATGCGAGACTCTTAGGATGTAGAAGTTATGTGTAACACCCCGACCACCCTCCCTGGTCGGGCATGTTACCCCTGGCAGCTCTCTAGGATCTCTAGACTAGCTCCACATACCAACACATGTCTTTCCTGCGCATTTTGTCCTCACTCGTGCGCAAAGTGCGCACCCGGGAAGAACTTCCCGGTCGGTCACCCATCCTCAAATCGCTCCGGGCTAAGCACGCTTAACCTCGGAGTTCTTTGAGAATGAGCTTCCGGAAAAAAGTTGCAACTTGTTGATATGAGTATGCTATCAATCCTATTGAGCCCTAGGCCAGGATATCACATTATGGATGGCATGCATGATTTCCGGTTTGATGATGTGTGTAAAATGAACTGGTAAAGCCATTTTAGCACATACAACAATTCACCATTCTCTGGGAAGGCCTCTCCGATGTTCACCTTGGCCAAGACGTCCCCGACACCATTCTACGAAAATTTACAAATGATGGGAAGTATTCCTCATCCACGGCTTACAAAATGCAACTTGAAGGCTTTGTCTCAACAACTCTTAATTCCTTGTTTTGGAAGGATTAGACTCCTCCCAAGTGCAATTCTTTTGCTTGGTTGTTTATGGAAAATAGGATTTGGATGGCAGACCATTCACAAACTAGGGGATGGCCAAATTGTGGGAATTGTCCTCTATGCAATCAAGTCTAAGAATCGTCGACACATCTTCTCTACAAGTGTAGACGCACTACTAGAATTTGGAAGGAAATATTTTCATGGTGTGGCATTCACAACATCAATCCAATTCATTTGGGCCATCGAACCCTCTGTTGATGATTTGTGGACTAAGGTTGCTTTTTTTTTTTTTTGAGAACACAGTACAACGCAGACGCTCGCAAACACGCACGTACAAACACCCCTATGAACGCACGCACGCACACCCTACCCCTATGAGCACCTCCGAGGGACTGAGCCGGCATATGTTGAGGTTGACGAACTCACCACTGGCGCCTCGCTGTTGACGGGCACGTCACCTACCACTGAAAGCATAGCGCCGGTTAAATCCTGGAATAAATCCAGGTAAATGCAAACACCCATGTCAAATCTAGGACTTGAACCCAGGTGGGCTGGTTCCACCACAATGGACCTAACCACCAGAGCCAAGCTCTGTTTGCGACTAAGGTTGCTCTTGATAAGGGAAAAGAAAGAAAAGCTATGGCATCACTCTTCATGCTTGTCTTTTGGGAGATTTGGAACAAGCGTAATGCACGGGTCTTCCGACACCAATCGTCTCCCGCAACCATTGTCATTGTAAAAATTAAAGATGAAGCAAAAAAAAAAAACATGGAGTCTACAGGCGGCACATTCCCTTTTTGAGTTATGTAATCCTGGGAGACTAGTCTTTTGACCTTAAAGTCCTAGCGCTTGTCCTATGAATTTCCCAAACAACTTCTTCTCTATTAATTAATACTCCGTAAAAAATACCAAGTCTCTTGCGTTGTTTAGAAAAAAAAGGTATCTTAGAATTGACAACACATTCCACATTTCAGAGATTCTGTAAAGAACTTTTGTGAATAATTTTGAATACAACATATTTCTGTGTGAAACAATGACAGAACAAAACTGCCTGAAACCCTTATCTTCTGTGTATCCTACGTGCCTACATCTTCTCTTTACTCCCTGTGTGTTAAGGAAGGGTAACCCATTTTTTGCAGCCATCTGCAACTACGGGGCCTCCAAAGAAATAAACGAATGTGTCTACGCCTATTCTAGAACGATTACAGACTACAAAGTAATTAACAATTCCATCTTGTCATCTCGTTTGCCATCTCTGAATTCTGACACTCGTCGATCAGAACTGGGAGTTCTGGAAGAACATGTCCTCCCTTGGCTCCTCCTTGGCGCCCGAGGCGTGCATCGCATCGTTCTGCCTCTGCTGCTGCTGGTGCTGGCTCATGTACGACCCCGTCGGGTTGTCGAAACCGGCCGAGAAGCCGAAGCTGCCGTTGAAGCCGAACGATCCCTGGCTCTGGCCGCCGAACCCGTCGGGCCTCGGGGCGTACTGCTGTGTCCCGGCCGCGGCGGCGCCGGCTTGGTATGTCATGGCGGACGGCTGCTGGTTAGCCATGTACTGGTGGCTGGTGCTCATGGCGCTGTCCACCGCCCGTGGCGCGGGGCGGTAGAGCGCGGCGCTGCCCCTGGCGGCGGGCACGTCGTGGTTGTGCTTGCCCTCGTAGGTGGTGATCACGGCGCGCAGGTCGTGCGACGCGCGCTCCACGTGCTTCCGCACGGGGCACCCGACCGTGGTGCACTTGTAGTAGCTCCGCGGGTTGGGGTTGCCCTTCACCACCTTCTGCCCGTACTTCCTCCACCGGTAGCCGTCGTCGAGGATGTCGATGTCGCTCATGGTCTGGACCACCACCCTCGGCTCACGCACCGTCCGGTTGCCGGCGATGTTGTTGATCCCCTCGCTGTCGCCGTCTTTCCTCCTACAGATTTGGGCAAATATATAGCAGGTTGATCCACATGTTCCTAAAGAATGCAAATCATAACATTTCGCGCCAAAATTGAGTAACACGGCACTCACCATTTCTTGGAATCCGGCTCATCGTCGTCGAGATCGTCGCCGCCAGCGCGGGGCGAGCCCGCGCCGACCTCGTCGTCCCCGAAGGACGCCGACGAGTTCTCCGGCGTCGAGACGGGCGCGCCCGACATCGCTCCGAAGGAATGCTCGGACGCGTCGCCGCCGCTCTGCAGCACCTGCGCCGCGTTCGCGCCGCCGCCGGAGCCTCGGCGCGTGTTGACCGGCTTGGCGTGGTTGTGCGTGCCCTTGTACACGATCTCGGTGATCTGGCCCTCGATGGACGTCTCCACCTTCTTCTTGGTGGGGCAGTTGGGGAAGGTGCACTTGTAATAGCTGCGCGGGTTCTCGCTGCCCTTGACCTGCTTCTGCCCGTACTTGCGCCAGTTGTACCCGTCGTCCGACGACCGCCTCTGCGAGTGCGTCTGCTGCCTGTACGCGCCGCCGCCGCTCGGCGCCAGCTCCGACGAGGTCGCCTGGACCGGAGCCGGCGCGCTGAAGCTCGCCGGGTTGGCACCCACCTCCATGCCTCCCGCAGGGTAACCCCAAGGCTGCTGCTGCTGCTGACCTCGGTACGTTTCCTCGCCCTGAAGTATGCAAACAAGAATATTGGATTAGGGAATCGATCTCGTAGTACGCTGTTTGCGTTTTCGCTAATCAATCGCTGTCACGCGACTAGAAATTCTTTGGGAAATCGAAACGAAAAGATCATGATGTGATGCGACAGCACGACAGATGGCCCATTTGTGGTTGCAGAATGAAGAGAAATGGTATACTAGTACTAGTATAGTTTATGTTTATGTTTTGAGTGTTTGACAAAGTCTAGGAGGACAGCGCACGGTTCCTGATCTCACCTGTGGGGCCGGTGGCTGGAAGGTCGTCGCCGCCGTCGTCGTCGTCGTCTGCGTGGCAGCCTCGTTGCCCGCCGGCGCCGCCGTCTGGAACGAGAAGTCGGAGTACGGCTGCCTCTGCTCTTCCTTGACGCCCTGCTCCGCGGCGCTCGCCGGCGGTGCCTCCGGCCTCCAGTTGAACTGCTGCGACCCGAACGCTCCCGTCGTGGGCGATGGGAAAATCTGAAAACGAGCAATCGCATTAGCAATACGAACGAAAATACTAAATGGCATGGCGCTGATAGGCTGATACTAGAATTCATTCGGTGTTGTGTTCTTGCTTACACTGGAGGTGAGGAGCACGGGCGAGTCGAGGAAGTCGGCGAGGTTCATGCCGGCGGGCATGTTGAAGTAGGACGACGGCGACATCAGGGACGGCGAGAGCGGCAGGGAAGGCGGCGTCAAGGACTTGTATCCCGACGCGGCGCCGCCGCCGGCCGCAGAGGCGGAGCTCCCCAGCATGTCCGTGAAGCTCGCATTCGCATTCGAGAAGGAGAAGGAGCCGGGCCTCGAGTTGGCCGACGTCTCGACGCTCCCTGACGACGAGGTAGTCATCGGAGTCGTACAACGGCCCGGCTCGGAGCCCAAAATCGCCCGCGCGTGCGTGTTACGGCTTAACGGCGGTCGTGCGTCCGGCGTGTACGTACGGCGAGAGGGAGAGGGAGGAGAGGAAGCGTTGGAGGGAGATCGTTGGGAGGGATTGCTTGGAAGGACCGGGAGAGGAAGACTATATAGAGGCTTTGAAAACTTTGACCGTGGACTGGTCAAAGCTCGTGGCGTTTGACTGGCGGCGCATTGGAATGGAAGCGCTGATCGACTAGCTGAGGATAGGTACCCACCAATCGGGACGAGCTGTGCCGCTGCGTGGGGGTGACGTGGCAGGCGTTCTGTCACGCTGGTGCGGGTACGGGTGTAGTTTCCGGTGAACGAAAGAGTTGGTGGTCGCTAATCGTTTCTTTGACCTTTTCAAACGTCCAGCGTGGATTATAATAAGGTTCTGAAATCATCTTGCATTTGTTTTGTCTACATGAGCCAATTTTATTGTCAAATTAGTGTTGGGGCGATTAAAATGGTTGAAGCTGACCCGCAAAAAAAAAAAATTGGTTGAAGCTAGGCGACAGAACACAAAAGTAGTTTAACTGTGCTTCGGATTAACTGTTTGGAGCCACGCTCTCAGTTTGTGTTTGGGGGTTTGTCGCGTCCATAAATAGTGCTCGCTTTGCTGCCTCATGTGGTTGTTCTTTAGTTTAAGATAAGAGTTGCACAGTTTCATTCCTATTGTAATCATCGCCGATCGTTGTACTCTAGACTTTCAACTATATATAATGCCCGCTTTCAAAAAGAAAAGAACTATATGTAACGCCCCATTTTGAAACACGGGAATTTAGAGAGAAAAAACATAAAAACTTAATAATATGTAAGTGTGATTTGATTAGTAATAAAGATCACAGCAGAGTACTGCTGTTTCCCCTAAAAATAAACTCGTATACCCTCTGTCTCACACATTAGTGGCATTGTAAATGTACTCTTTAGTCAGAATTTTAAAAGTTCATTTATAAATATTGTTGAAGACAGTGAGGTAGGAAACTTAAAAATCATGTGTATAGATTTGGCTCGAAAAAACATTTTAAGGATTTTACAATCTTGGACTTTATACATATATATAATTTAAAAGAAGTTGGTTCTGAACTGGAGAGAGTGTATGGCATGTTTGTTCTTTATTCAGAAGGTACTATAAAAGTAGCTCGTAGCCACACAGAAATTTCAAAAAAAAAAAGCTGATCAACTATTCATTTATTCAAGAAAAAACAATTCAAAAAGTTGTATCCTCTACTATAGTCCTGTGTTGTTTTTCAATTGGGGCCAAAGCCGCACCCAACCAATATCTTTCTAGATGCATGGATTAAGTAATTCAACTTGCTGACCTCTTTTCTGATTGATCACTAGCTAGTAGTCTCAACTTTTGCCAAAAAAATAAGTAGCAGTATCAACTAGTTGACACTTGACAGGAATGACTGTTGGAAGCATGTATAGTGTCTTACTTGGTCAGTTGGTCTGAACGTAGGACTATGTCTGATGTATATTGACGACATATTTCTGTAGTTTTTATATCCCATACAAGGAATAGTATTGTTTATTGTGGTGCCTGAAAAAGCGTGTTCTATAATATGTTTGTCAACAAATTTCCTTTTAGGGCCTCTTTATTTCAAAGAAAATATATAGAAATTTTGGAGGACTCTATTCTACATGATTTTTTACTGAAAATTGATCGGTTTGCATTGTGAAGATTAGAAACCATAATAATTTTTCTATGATCTACTTCACATGTAATTCCAAAGAAACTTTTTCATCGATTCCAAAACCTTATACAAAATTTCTTTGATAGTTATGTCATGCACCAAAATACCAAATCCTCCTCAGGGCCACCCACGGTTGAGGGTGACTTTCGCAGAGTGGTGGTCGCTGGTGGTGCGGACTTTCCCTCGTCAACTGCGCAAGGGAACCTCGTCTATGATCATGCTCACTGCATGAGGGATATGGAAGCATAGGAACGCTGTAATCTTCGACAATACGCGACCATCGGTGGCTTCCCTATTCAACGACATCAGGACTGAGGCGTAGCAGTGGGCGGACGCGAGGGCCCGGGGTCTTCGCCAACTACTCCCTTAGATTAGCTTTTCTAGGTTGAGTTGTATGGCCTGGTGTTGGTCCATTCTTGGACTTGTGCATATAACCTTCTTTTTCTATCAATGCATCAAAACGCAAGGCTTTTGCGTTTTCACGAAAAAAATGCACCAAAATACCAAATCCTCCTATTATAAATTCTCGCATTTTCAGTTTGAGTAGAATTCAACATGGCATAACTTCCAAATCCTACTTTTTTTTTCTTATTTATGTGCTTTTAGAATCCCACGAGCCACAGGGACCCTTTGATAAAACATTGAGCGCCATAAGTACGGGCTAGGTGATATGCATAAAAGGAAAAAAAAAAAGAAAAGAGGTGGCTTCCAAAAGAAATATTCTAAATTATCTATTATCTTTGTAGTCTTGTGATATCATTTTGGGTTATAGGAAAGGTAAAGAATTTAGAGGGTCTCTCAAAGTAGAAAAAAAAGATACTCATTGTTCGATCAAATCATCTTGTTGCACCAAAAACCAAAGATAAATTCTAAAGCAAATTTTTATGAGTCTTAAAGGTCTCCTGAATAGCCAAAACTCTAGATGTGCAATATAAGTCAGAGCCTCCGGTGATACCTATGAAATTTTGTCCGTGGTAGCTCGACTATGGATCAAGAGCATCGGGGCGAATCCTAGAATATCTTTGGGGTTACTCCGAGGCTGATTTATTAACGTATCAAAATCCTCATGGTGATGCCTAGAGTATCCAAGGGGCGGAGTCTCTAGGGCTGAAAACTTGAGTCTTGGGGTTCACCAATAGCTTCCAAGTTGCGGATTTGCATGGCAGTTTGTGAAGGCGAGAGATCACTTAAAGATCTACCCTTCGTGGTTGAGCTTGAAGTTTGAGGTCAAAGCTCAAGTAGAAGAAGGGTGGACCTATCTGATCATGGGAGTTGTGTCCAAGTGTGTGCAACTGATGCACACCTGGAGGGGTCTGAGGCCCAAAAGATGGCATGTGGTGCGCCTAGGCAAGGAGGGCGCGCCACCCATGCTCTCTTGGCCGTCGACCATCCAAATCACTTGATTCTTTCGCGAATCGACGTATTTTGACCTAAAAATCATTATATATATGACCCCCGAGGGTTCTTTGGAGGAGAACGCCGTAGAAACACAGAAACACGAAAACGGAGGCTGCAACAGAGAAGATTGGAGGGGAAACTGAGGAGGTTGTACCCTTGGCAATGTCCAAGGTTATGGAGTTAGGTTTTGGGAAAGACGACGGCCGGAGATTCCGGGAGCGAGATGGCACACGACGTACCCAGGTTCACGTCTCCGCGGTGGAGGGTCGCTACATCCTGCTATCAATCCAGCATATGATACATGTGTTTACAGGGTGCAACCGGAGGCGGAGTTGTGTCTAGTCTAGTATTTCGTCTATGATCTTATGTCTATGCGTGTCCTCAAGGGGTGCCCCTGGCTTTATATATGCAATCAGGCTAGGGTTTACAAGAGTTCTAGTATATTACATATTGGAGTCCTCTTTCTTGAAGTCCAAGTCGATATTACGTGTGGGTCCAGCTTGTCGAGTTCCTGTGCTAATCCACCTCCATAATTCACCGCACGGGTATGATACGTTGCAAACGTATCTATAATTTTTTATGCTCCATGCTTGTTTTACACCAATTTCTATATGTGTTGTTTACACTTTGTTGCACTTTTATGCATTTTCTGGAACTAACCTATTGACAAGATGCCACAGTGCCAGTTCCCTATTTTCTGCTATTTTTGTATTTCGAAAAAGTTGTACAGGAAATATTCTTGGAATTGAACGAAACAAAAGCCGAAGTTCCTATTTTACTGTAACGAAGACGGAGTCCAGAGGAGAGATGGAGCCGAGCTAGGAGGTGGCCACACCACCCCTAGGCATGGTGTGGGCCCTCGGGCGCCCACCGACATCGCCCTTCCGCCTATAAATACATCTGATCGGGAAAAACCTAAATACCCGAGCCTCCATCCACGAAAAGTTCCATCGCCACTGCCATCGTCGACCCTAACTCGGGAGGGTTTTGAAGCTCTTCTCGGCACCCTGCCGAAGAGGGAAATCATCACCGGAGGCCTCTACATCGCCATGCTCGCCTCCGAAGTGATGCGTGAGTAGTTCATCTCTGGACTACGGGTCCATAGCAGTAGCTAGATGGTTGTCTTCTCCAATTTATGCTTCATGTTTAGATCTTGTGAGCTGCCTATCATGATCAAGATCATCTTTATGTAATGCTATATGTTGTGTTTGCTAGGATCCGATGAATATTGAATACTATGGTTGAGATTGATTATATACTTGTCATATGTTATTTATGATCTTGCATGCTCTCCGCTGCTAGTAGATGCTCAAGTCAATTATGTGCTTGTGACTCCAAGAGGGAGTATTTATGCTCGATAAAGGGTTCATGCCTCTAATAATCTGGGAGAGTGACAATAACTTCTAAGATTGTATATGTGTCGTTGCTACTAGGGAGAAAACAAGAATGCTTTGTCTAAGGATAATTCTATTATTTACTTTATACACTTTGCTTAATGCAATAATTTATTGCTTGCAACTTAATACTGAAAGGGGTGCGGACACTAACCGAAAGGTGGATTATTAGTCATAGGCGCAGTTGGATTACGGTCTATGTATCATGTTGTAATGCCCAAATGAATCTCATAGTAATCATCTTATCATGTATGGTATTTATTCTGTCAATTGCCCAGCTGTAATTTGTTCACCCAGCATGTTATTTATCTTTATGGAGAGACACCTCTAGTGAACTGTGGACCCCAGTCCTTTATTTTACACTGAAAATTCATCTACTGCAAGCACCTGTTCTGTTTACTTACTGCAAGCATTGTTCTCTTTATTTCACTGCAAACAAACATCTATTTCCACACTATACGGTTAATCCTTTGTTTTTAGTAAAACCGGTGAGATGGACAACCTCACTATAAGTTGGGGCAAAGTATTTTGGTTGTGTTGTGTGCAGGTTCCACGTTGTTGCTGACATCGATAGTGCGCCCTGCCAAAATTCAGCTAGCAACACTGTCGAGGGTGCTCCTCAGCAATGCCCTTCGATAGGGGCTTAGGGTTGATGGAATCCTGCAAGCTGACACGAGACATCGGTTCACAGACAAGCGGGGAGAGCGATTTACCCAGGTTCGGGACCCTCGATGAGGTAAAACCCTTACGTCCTGCCTGTCTGTTCTTGATTATGATGATAATGGGTTACAATGGGGTGCCGAATAGTTCGGCTGAGATCTCGTCGAGATGGCTAAGCGCTAAGGTGACCTAGCTTTAAGCTTATGCTGGCTAAGATCGCTAAGATTGATTGTGTCCCTCGACAGCCCCTCTCCTGGCCTTTATATAGGAGGCCAGGTCTCAAGAGGTCTAATCGAGTACGACTAGGTTTACAGTAGATCTATCTCTAAGCTTTTGTTGTTCGGCTCCTTCCGCGTCTTGTACTTCAAGGAATCTTCCGTTGCACCGTCCTAGCGGCCCATCTTGCCGTCGAGTGCCTTCATGGGCCTCCAACTAGGAAATATAGGGTAGGGCAACATTGGTTACCCGAAGGGTAATGCCCACGTCAGTAGCCCCCAGTGTCTAGCCGAAGGTAGTTCGGGTAGAGACTAAAGCATGCCTCCACCCAACGTTCTTCTCCTTGATTGTTCTTGTTCTTCTTGAATCTGCATCATCTTCTTCTGTCGGGTGCGCGCAGCGCTCCCGATGGGAGTAGCCCCCGAGTCTAGGTACGGATGCTTGCAATCCGTGCGTAGACTCAAGTTGAACCACTCGAACATTTTACTCTGCCGAAGTTGTTCTGTAAGTCTTCGTATTCATCCGATATATTTTCCTCATGCAAGGGATAATGAGTAACGTGCCCAACTTTTGCTGGTTAACTGTCGATGGCAAAACAACGTTACCCTACACAGAATCAAGTCCCCGGGCTTGACCCTGGAGAGCCAAAAAAAAATCTGTCGGGTGCGCGTCCAACGCTTCCGATGGGAGTAGCCCCCGAGTCTAGGTGCGGATGCTTGCAATCCGTGCGTAGGCTTAGGTCAAACAACCACCTCTTCCTTCACTTTTTCTTCGAGTCCTTGATTTATCGGGTGCGCGTCAGCGCTCCCGATGGGAGTAGCCCCCGAGTCTAAGTGCAGATGCTTCACAGTCTGTGCTTAGACTCAAATTTTTCATCCGATAACTTTTCATTTTTTCTTCGAGTGCTTGCAACAATCTCTATGACGTCACTGTTGACATGCGGCTGCTGTGGTTTGATTGACAAGACTTGACCTGACGGGCCCACCCTAGTTCTGCGCGGGCAGTTCGTAGGACTTGACCAGTGCACGCGCGGCGACCGAGGCGTCCCCTCGATTTTCGCACAACGTGGGAATAATGGGCCGCCGGTTCCGTTCTCCATTCAAGTGCCACGTGTACAACCAGATCCGCTCCACCTCCCACGACGCCTGTGGAGTTATGGCCACGATCTCGCACAAATTGTTACAGCATAAATAGAGGGCCTCCATGTTTTTACCTCTCACACCTTTTACTGCTCATCTTCCTCACCCAAACCTTCCTGCTTCCTCTGCTTCTTCGTCAAAAGTCTCGCACGCCATGGGCAAGAGGAAGAGCGCCAGCACCTCGGACGCGGCCAAGGTTAGCCATGATTGGAGCGCCTCCGCCATTTCCAACCGCGACATCAACAGGCTGCGCGCCCTCGGCTTCATCTCCGCATCTGAAGATGATATTCGTCTTCCAGGTGCGGTTTCTCGCCCAAAGCCCCCGAAGGGTTTCACTGTCATGTTCGTTGCCTTTTTGTTCCGTGGCCTTTCTCTTCCGGCCCACGAGTTCCTTCGCTCCCTTCTTTTCTTTTACGGGATCCAGCTCTGGCAGCTGACCCCAAACTCCATCCTCCATCTCTCTATCTTCATCACACTTTGCGAGGCCTTCCTCGGCATTGACCCTCACTGGGGTCTTTGGAGGAAGATCTTCTACGTGAAGCGCCACAATGGCAGCAATGGTCCCCCCCGTCGTCGGTGGCATTGGCTTTGTTGTTAGGAAGGAGGTCAACTACTTCGACTATCCAATGAAGGAGTCCGTCCAGGGCTGGCGCAACAAGTGGTTTTATCTGCGCGATCCCATAGTGCCCGGGCGGCGCTCAAATCTTCCTCACTTTGATGACGTCCTGGTGGCTCACAAGAAGAAGTCCTGGCGAAACGCCCTTTCTCCCGAAGAGAGGGCGACAGCCGACAGACTGTTTGAGCGGGTCATCATCCTGAAGAACACGGGAGGCTTGACGATGTGCGGCACTGAAGTAGTTTCAGTGTTCCTACAACGTCGAGTGCAACCGCTGATGTCTCGACCCCACCAGTTATGGCTATACACCGGCAAGACCGACAAGTCGAGGATCAGCTCTGCCGACCTGTCGGCAGATGAGCTCCGGGACGAGGTTCATCGTCTGACATGCCTTAGCATGAAGGACAACATTATCTTGACATCGGCTTGTCCCCCTTGTGATTTTGATCATCTCCCGACCGAGGTAATCCCCTGTTGTTTTCCGCTTGCTATTATTACTCCTTTTCCCATTGTGTCTCACAAGTTTCTTTTCTTCGACAGGCTCCCGCCGTTGCTCAATGCTATCCTCCTACACCCGAAAGCAGTGTGGTACTCGAGGATGATGATGATGATTCTGAAGGGACCGAGGATGCTCAGCATGCCCTCGAGGACAGTGATGTTCAAGAGGAAGAAGCTGCTGAGGATGATGCCTTCTTCAGGAGCAGGCGCCGTAAGTAGGTACACTATGATTTCATTACAACGGCTGAATCAAGTCCTAGCGGAGGAGATAATGATGCCGATGGAACCGCTTCGCCTCCTCCCTCTAAGAAGAGTTCAACGAGTTTCTTCGCAGGCGAGGATGATCTGGACCTGTGAGCATCTATACTCTTTTCCTGATTTATTCCCTATCGTTTTGTATGCTAACCGTGCACTGCACTTAAGTAGCTCTGATGATGATGATGATGAAGTTCCTCTCGCGAAGAGGGCCAAATTAGCCTCTGAGAGAGCGGCATCGGCTAAGGAATCAAATCCTTCTCCCGCAAAGTCGACACCTCCCTCGCGAACAGGCGTAGAGAAGATTCCAGTGTCGAAAGTTATTCCTCCTGGCAATGCTCCCACTCCGTCGGCTGGCCGCGATCATGTAAGTATTTAATTTACCCTGCTTTGACGAGTTTCTGTCAACTGATTCCTCTTGATTTTTCTGGCTGCAGCCGATTTACGTTACAGTTGATGCTGTAGCGGATTTCGCCGAGCAATTCACCCGTCTCGAGGCTGAAAACTCCCAACTTCGGAAGGCTATCAAGTCTTCGGCTGACCAGGTACTTGAGGCCAACAGGCTTGCTACCGACGCCAAGAATGAGAACGCCTTGCTGAAGGAGGAGGTGAAGAAGCTGAAGCAGCAGATGAAGGATTAACGAGATGCCAGGCGTGCGGCGGCGGCTGCAGTCGACAAGAAGGAAGGCGTTGATGGCGTGTATTTCACACGTTCGTTGGGCAACCCCAAGAGGAAGGTATGATGCGCACAGCAGCAAGTTTTCCCTCAGAAAGAAACCAAGGTTTATCGAACCAGGAGGAGCCAAGAAGCACGTTGAAGGTTGATGGCAGCGGGATGTAGTGCGGCGCAACACCGGAGATTCCGGCGCCAACGTGGAACCCGCACAACACAACCAAAGTACTTTGCCCCAACGAAACAGTGAGGTTGTCAATCTCACCGGCTTGCTGTAACAAAGGATTAACCGTATTGTGTGGAAGATGATTGTTTGCAGAGAAAACAGTAAAAACAAGTATTGCAAGCAGATTTGTATTTCAAGTATTAAAGAATGGACCGGGGTCCACAGCTCACTAGAGGTGTCTCTCCCATAAGATAAAAGCATGTTGGGTGAACAAATTACAGTCGGGCAATTGACAAATAGAGAGGGCATAACAATGCACATACATGACATGATAAGTATAGTGAGATTTAATTGGGCATTACGACAAAGTACATAGACCGCCATCCAACCGCATCTATGCCTAAAAAGTCCACCTTCAGGTTATCATCCGAACCCCTTCCAGCATTAAGTTGCTAACAACGGACAATTGCATTAAGTATGGTGCGTAATGTAATCAACAACTACATCCTCGGACATAGCGCCAATGTTTTATCCCTAGTGGCAACAGAGACAACACAACCTTAGAACTTTCTCACATCGTCCCGAGTGTCAATGCAGGCATGAACCCACTATCGAGCATAAATACTCCCTCTTGGAGTTAAAAGTAAAAACTTGGCCGAGCCTCTACTAGAAACGGAGAGCATGCAAGATCATAAACAACACATGTATAATAACTTGATAATTAACATGACATAGTATTCTCTATCCATCGAATCCCGACAAACACAACATATAGAATTACAGATAGATGATCTTGATCATGTTAGGCAGCTCACAAGATCCAACAATGAAGCACAATGAGGAGAAGACAACCATCTAGCTACTGCTATGGACCCATAGTCCAGGGGTGAACTACTCACTCATCACTCCGGAGGCGACCATGGCGGTGTAGAGTCCTCCGGGAGATGAATCCCCTCTCCGGTAGGGTGCCGGAGGCGATCTCCTGGATCCCCCGAGATGGGATCGGCGGCGGCGGCGTCTCAGTAAGGTTTTCCGTATCGTGGCTCTCGGTACTGGGGGGTTCGTCACGGAGGCTTTAAGTAGGCGGAAGGGCAAGTCAAGAGGCGGCACGGGGCCCACACCATAGGCCGGCGCGGCCAGGGGTGGGGCCGCGCCGCCCTAGGGTTTGGCCACCCCGTGGCCCCTCTTCGTCTCGTCTTCGGACTTCCGGAAGCTTCGTGGAAAAATAGGCCCCCGGGCTTTGATTTCGTCCAATTCCGAGAATATTTCCTTACTAGGATTTCCGAAACCAAAAACAGCAGAAAACAAAGAATCGGCACTTCGGCATCTTGTTAATAGGTTAGTTCCGGAAAATGCACGAATATGACATAAAGTGTGCATAAAACATGTAGGTATCATCAATAATATGGCATAGAACATAAGAAATTATCGATACGTCGGAGACGTATCAAGCATCCCCAAGCTTAGTTCTCGCTCGTCCCGAGCAGGTAAAACGATAACAAAGATAATTTCTGAAGTGATATGCCATCATAACCTTGATCATACTATTTGTAAACATATGTAGTGGATGCAGCGATCGAAACAATGGTGATGACATGAGTAAACAAGTGAATCATAAAGCAAAGACTTTTCATGAATAGTACTTCAAGACAAGTATTAATAAGTCTTGCATAAGAGTTAACTCATAAAGCAATAAATCAAAGTAAAGGTATTGAAGCAACACAAAGGAAGATTAAGTTTCAGCGGTTGCTTTCAACTTGTAACATGTATATCTCATGGATAATAGTCAACATAGAGTAATATAACAAGTACAATATGCAAGTATGTAGGAATCAATGCACAGTTCACACAAGTGTTTGCTTCTTGAGGTGGAGAGAGATAGGTGAACTTGACTCATCATAAAAGTAAAGAGAATGGTCCTTCAAAGAGGAAAGCATCGATTGCTATATTTGTGCTAGAGCTTTTATTTTGAAAACATGAAACAATTTTGTCAACGGTAGTAATAAAGCATATGAGTTATGTACATTATATCTTACAAGTTGCAAGTCTCATGCATAGTATACTAATAGTGCCCGCACCTTGTCCTAATTAACTTGGACTACCGGATCTTTGCAATGCACATGTTTTGACCAAGTGTCACAATGGGGTACCTCCATGCCGCCCGTACAAAGGTCTAAGGAGAAAGCTCGCATTTTGGATTTCTCGCTTTTGATTATTCTCAACTTAGACATCCATACCGGGACAACATGGACAACAGATAATGGACTCCTCTTTTATGCATAAGCATGTGGCAACAATTATTATTCTCATATGAGATTGAGGATATGTGTCCAAACTGAAACTTCCACCATGAATCATGGCTTTAGTTAGCGGCCCAAAGTTCTTCTCTAACAATATGCATGCTCCAACCATGAAGGTGGTAGATCTCTCTTGCTTCGGACAAGACGGACATGCATAGCAACTCACATGATATCCAACAAAGAATAGTTGATGGCGTCCCCGTAAACATGGTTACCGCTCAACAAGCAACTTAATAAGAGATAAAGTGCATAAGTACACATTCAATACTACAATAGTTTTTAAGCTATTTGTCCCATGAGCTATATATTGCAAAGGTGAATGATGGAATTTTAAAGGTAGCACTCAAGCAATTTACTTTGGAATGGCGGATAAATACCATGTAGTAGGTAGGTATGGTGGACACAAATGGCATAGTGGTTGGCTCAAGTATTTTGGATGCATGAGAAGTATTCCCTCTCGATACAAGGTTTAGGCTAGCAAGGTTATTTGAAACAAACACAAGGATGAACGGTACAGACAAAACTCACATAAAAGACATATGGTAAACATTATAAGACTCCATACCGTCTTCCTTGTTGTTCAAAACTCAATACTAGATGTTATCTAGACTCTAGAGAAACCAAATATGCAAACCAAATTAGCAAGCTCTAAGTATTTCCTCATTAATGGGTGCAAGGTATATGATGCAAGAGCTTAAACATGAGCACAACAATTGCCAAGTATCAAATTATCCAAGACATTTTAGAGTTACTACATGTAGCATTTTCCAATTCCAACCATATAACAATTTAACGAAGAAGAAACTTCGCCATGAATACTATGAGTAGAGCCTAAGGACATATTTGTCCATATGCAACAGCGGAGCGTGTCTCTCTCCCATAAAGTGAATGCTAGGATCCATTTTATTCAAACAAAATAAAAACAAAAACAAACCGACGCTCCAAGCAAAGTACATAAGATGTGGCCGAATAAAAATATAGTTTCAGGGGAGGAACTCGATAATGTTGTCGATGAAGAAGGGGATGCCTTGGGCATCCCCAAGCTTAGACGCTTGAGTCTTCTTAATACATGCAGGGGTGAACCACCGGGCATCCCCAAGCTTAGAGCTTTCACTCTCCTTAATCATATTGCATCATACTCCTCTCTTGATCCTTGAAAACTTCCTCCACACCAAACTCGAAACAACTCATTAGAGGGTTAGTGCATAATAAAAATTCACATGTTCAGAGGTGACACAATCATTCTTAACACTTCTGGACATTGCATAAAGCTACTGGACATTAATGGATCAAAGAAATTCATCCAACATAGCAAAAGAGGCAATGCGAAATAAAAGACAGAATCTGTCAAAACAGAACAGTCCGTAAAGATGGATTTTATTAGGCCACCAGACTTGCTCAAACGAAAATGCTCAAATTGAACGAAAGTTGCGTACATATCTGAGGATCATGCTCGTAAATTGGCGTAATTTTCTGAGCTACCTACAGGGAGATAGACCCAGATTCGTGACAGCAAAGAATTCTGAAACTGCGCAGTAATCCAAATCTAGTACTTACTTTTCTATCAAAGACTTTACTTGGCACAACAAAACACAAAACTAAGATAAGGAGAGGTTGCTACAGTAGTAAACAACTTCCAAGACACAAATATAAAACAAAAATACTGTAGTAAAAACATGGGTTGTCTCCCATAAGCGCTTTTCTTTAACGCCTTTCACCTAGGCGCGTAAAGTGTAACTCAAGTAACATCGAAAGATGAAGCATCAACATCATAACTTGTTCTAATGATAGAATCATAAGGTAACTTCATTCTCTTTCTAGGGAAGTGTTCCATACCTTTCTTGAGAGGAAATTGATATTTAATATTACCTTCCTTCATATCAATAGTAGCACCAACGGTTCGAAGAAAAGGTCTTCCCAATATAATGGGGCAAGATGCATTGCATTCAATATCCAAGACAACAAAATCAACGGGGACAAGGTTATTGTTAACCATAATATGAACATTATCAACTTTCCCCAAAGGTTTCTTTTTAGCATTATCCGCGAGATTAACATCCAAATAACAATTTTTCAATGGTGGCAAGTCAAGCATATCATAGACTTTTTTAGGCATAACGTAAATACTTGCACCAAGATCACATAAAGCATTACAATCAAAATCTTTGATTCTCATTTTAATGATGGGCTCCCAACCATCCTCTAGCTTTCTAGGAATAGAAGTTTCAAGTTTTAGTTTCTCTTCTCTAGCTTTTATGAGAGCATTTGTAATATGTTTTGTGAAAGCCAAATTTATAGCGCTAGCATTGGGACTTTTAGCAAGTTTTTGCAAGAACTTTATAACTTCAGAGATGTGGCAATCATCAAAATCTAAATCATTACAATCTAAGGCAATGGGATTATCATCCCCAAGGTTGGAAAAAATTTCAGCAGTTTTATCACAAGCAGCTTCAGCAGTTTTAGCAGTTTCAGGTAATTTTGCGCGCTTTGCACTAGGAGTAGAAGCTTTGCTAACACCAATTATTTTATCATGGATAGTAGGAGGTGCAGCAACATGTGAATCATTAGCTTTGCTAGTGGTGGTAATAGTCCAAACTTTAGCTACATTTTCTTTTTTAGCTAGTTTTTCATTTTCTTCTCTATCCCACCTAGCACGCAGCTTCAGCCATTAATCTTATATTCTCATTAATTCTAACTTGGATGGCATTTGCTGTAGTAACAATTTTATTTTCAATATCCCTATTAGGCATAACTTTCGATTTCAAAAGATCAACATCGGAGGCAAGACTATCAACTCTAGAAACAAGAATATCAATTTTATTGAGCTTTTCCTCAACAGATTTGTTAAAGGCAGTTTGTGTACTAATAAATTCTTTAAGCATGGCTTCAAGTCCAGGGGTGTATTCCTATTATTGTTGTAAGAATTCCCATAAGAATTAGCATAACCGTTACCATTATTATAAGGGTATGGCCTATAGTTATTACTAGAATTGTTCCGATAAGCATTGTTGTTGAAATTATTATTTTTAATGAAGTTTACATCAACATGTTCTTCTTGGGCAACCAATGAAGCTAATGGAACATTATTAGGATCAACATTAGTCCTATCATTCGCAAGCATAGACATAATAGCATCAACCTTATCATTCAAGGAAGAGGATTCTTCAACAGAATTTACCTTCTTACCTTGTGGAGCTCTTTCCGTGTGCCATTCGGAGTAATTAACCATCATATTATCAAGAAGCTTTGTTGCTTCACCAAGAGTGATGGACATAAAGGTACCTCCAGCAGCTGAATCCAATAAATTCCGCGAAGAAAAATTTAGTCCCGCATAGAAGGTTTGGATGATCATCCAAGTAGTCGATCCATGGGTTGGGCAATTTTTAACCGTAGATTTCATTCTTTCCCAAGCTTGAGCAACATGTTCAATATCTAATTGTTTAAAATTCATTATGCTACTCCTCAAAGATATAATTTTAGCAGGGGATAATATCTACCAATAAAAGCATCCTTGCATTTAGTCCATGAATCAATACTATTCTTAGGCAAGAGATAGCAACCAATCTTTAGCTCTTCCTCTTAATGAGAAAGGAAACAATTTTAATTTTATAATGTCACCATCTACATCTTTATATTTTTGCATTTCACATAGTTCAACAAAATTATTGAGATGGGCAAGCAGCATCATCGTAACTAACACCGTAAAAATGCTCTCTCATGACAAGATTAAGTAAAGCGTGTTTAATTTCAAAGAATTTTGCTGTAGTAGCAGGTGGAGCAATAGGTGTGCATAAGAAATCATTATTATTTGTGCTAGTGAAGTCACACAACTTAGTATTTTCAGGGTTGGCCATTTTAGCAATAGTATATAAAGCAAACTAGATAAAGTAAATGCAAGTAAACTAATTTTTTTTGTGTTTTTGATATAGCAAACAAGATAGCAAATAAAGTAAAGCTAGCAACTAATTTTTTTGTGTTTTGATATAATGCAGCAAACAAAGTAGTAAATAAAATAAAGCAAGACAAAAACAAAGTAAAGAGATTGAGAAGTGGAGACTCCCTTGCAGCGTGTCTTGATCTCCCAGGCAACGGCGCCGTAAAAAGAGCTTGATGGCGTGTATTTCACACGTTCGTTGGGCAACCCCAAGAGGAAGGTATGATGCGCACAGCAGCAAGTTTTCCCTCGAAAGAAACCAAGATTTATCGAACCAGGAGGAGCCAAGAAGCACGTTGAAGGTTGATGGCGGCGGGATGTAGTGCGGCGCAACACCGGAGATTCCGGCGCCAACGTGGAACCTGCACAACACAACCAAAGTACTTTGCCCCAACGAAACAGCTGAGGTTGTCAACCTCACCGGCTTGCTGTAACAAAGGATTAACCGTATTGTGTGGAAGATGATTGTTTGCGAGAGAAAACAGTAAAAACAAGTATTGCAGCAGATTTGTATTTCAGTATTAAAGAATGGACCGGGGTCCACAGCTCACTAGAGGTGTCTCTCCCATAAGATAAAAGCATGTTGGGTGAACAAATTACAGTCGGGCAATTGACAAATAGAGAGGGCATAATAATGCACATACATGACATGATAAGTATAGTGAGATTTAATTGGGCATTACGACAAAGTACATAGACCGCCATCCAACCGCATCTATGCCTAAAAAGTCCACCTTCAGGTTATCATCCGAACCCCTTCCAGTATTAAGTTGCTAACAACAGACAATTGCATTAAGTATGGTGCGTAATGTAATCAACAACTACATCCTCTGGACATAGCGCCAATGTTTTATCCCTAGTGGCAACAGAGACAACACAACCTTAGAACTTTCTCACATCGTCCTGGTGTCAATGCAGGCATGAACCCACTATCGAGCATAAATACTCCCTCTTGGAGTTAAAAGTAAAAACTTGGCCGAGCCTCTACTAGAAACGGAGAGCATGCAAGATCATAAACAACACATGTATAATAACTTGATAATTAACATGACATAGTATTCTCTATCCATCGGATCCCGACAAACACAACATATAGAATTACGAGATAGATGATCTTGATCATGTTAGGCAGCTCACAAGATCCAACAATGAAGCACAATGAGGAGAAGACAACCATCTAGCTACCGCTATGGACCCATAGTCCAGGGGTGAACTACTCACTCATCACTCCGGAGGCGACCATGGCGGTGTAGAGTCCTCCGGGAGATGAATCCCTCTCCGGCAGGGTGCCGGAGGCGATCTCCGGATCCCCCGAGATGGGATCGGCGGCGGCGGCGTCTCGCAAGGTTTTCCGTATCGTGGCTCTCGGCATCGGGGGTTTCGTCACGGAGGCTTTAAGTAGGCGGAAGGGCAAGTCAAGAGGCGGCACGGGGGCCCACACCATAGGCCGGCGCGGCCGGGGTGGGGCCGCGCCGCCCTAGGGTTTGGCCACCCCGTGGCCCCTCTTCGTCTCGTCTTCGGACTTCCGGAAGCTTCGTGGAAAAATAGGCCCCCGGGCTTTGATTTCGTCCAATTCCGAGAATATTTCCTTACTAGGATTTCCGAAACCAAAAACAGCAGAAAACAAAGAACTCGGCACTTCGGCATCTTGTTAATAGGTTAGTTCCAGAAAATGCACGAATATGACATAAAGTGTGCATAAAACATGTAGGTATCATCAATAATATGGCATAGAACATAAGAAATTATCGATACGTCGGAGACGTATCAGGCGTCCTCCGCGAATCCATCAAGGATTTATTAGGTAAAACCCATGGTACACCGCTTCTTTCTTGGTGTTTTTTCATTGATTATTGATCTGTCTTTCTTTCAGAGGCCGCTGACATAACTGTCACCCGACGTCATCAGCTTCGGGAGGACTCTACAGCCGATGCCTTGTCGCTTGCTGCTGAGTCTAATGTCCAAGTCCTTGGACTTCTGCAAAAGACCAAAGGAGCGCTGTCGAGGCTATACTCTATGATCTTCCCGAAGATGAAGCAGGAGAAGACTCTCGATGAGATGGCGGATGCTTTCCTTGTTGATTCTTCCGAGCCTGTGGAGGTATTGAAACGCCGTAACCGCTTATTTGGGGCGGTTCTAACTTTCCAGTTGCTCATGGGCCATGGGATGGGGTCAGAATTGGTTAAGTTATCCAAGGCATTGCCTATCGATGATGACAACCGTTTAGTCGACCTTGAGCCTTTCAAAAGGTCGGCAGTAACTTGTGCCAATCAACTTCTGAAGCTGGTAGATGAAGCAAAAGCCGAGCCTATTCCTGAATCTGCCCCTGGTTCATCATCGGCGAACCCTTGAACTTTTGTTTGACTTGTTGTAAATAAGATCAGCCGTAACTTGATGTAGTCCAGTTTTAATTTGGCTCTGTTGCCAATTCAAACATCCTTTTGAATGTACAATGTATGCCGAGCGCTCCCGATGGGAGTTTTTCTGTTAATGCTGGTCTGAACTAGGGACTGTACTGCAGATTCCTTCATCTTCTTCCCGTGCCGAGCTTTTTCCGAACCCTTCGAGTGACGATGAATCAGGCCTTGTTCGCCGCTTACGTGACCAAGTGTCTTGTCTAAATAAAGACATCACTTCTCTTCGCGCGATGGCAGCCTTGGTGAAGAAAAAGGGAGAGATAGTGACTGCTATCGAACAGTATGCTCTCGATGGTCTTCATATTGCTACTGAAAGTTTGGGCTGTAAGTACTAGCTTATCTTCTGTTTTCTGGCATAGCTTGAATGTTCTTTTAACTGACATTCGCTCATTTTCCAGTCGTAGCTTCAGATGCAACTGAGGAGAACAAGAAGATCCATGAAGAGGTCGAGGCGATGATCGACGTTGCGCACCCGACGCACGGTTTATGGCTGCATCGACCGAAGGCTGTTGTCATGGCGAAGTTTAAGTACCGGGTGGCGAAGGTGCATTACTACTTTGATAAGTACCATGCTCATCTCACGATGGTTTGGAACACCTTGTTCCCTCTAGACCAAGCACCCGAAACCTTATCTGGCCTGTTCACCCGATTCAAGTCTCCCGAGAGGATTCGACAGCTGGTGCGGAAAGAGCTTCTGGCTGGTGCTGAGCTTGCCTTTGCTTCGATGTTGGCGTGCCATCCGTCTTTAGACTTGAGGGCCGTAGCAAACACTGAGAGGAATTTAGGCCAGTATTATGATGTTGCTAGGGGTCCTGCGTACACCATTGTTTCTCGGATGGAGTCATGCC
The DNA here is from genome assembly GCF_022539505.1 of Lolium rigidum. Classification (NCBI taxonomy): domain Eukaryota; kingdom Viridiplantae; phylum Streptophyta; class Magnoliopsida; order Poales; family Poaceae; genus Lolium; species Lolium rigidum. Next base: position 100,264,709 of record NC_061513.1, read on the forward strand.
TCGAGAAGGATCTGAAGGCCCACTGGGACCGGGGAGCCCGATCATGAATGTAATAACCTTATACCTGCATAAGATTGCTTTGTATGAATTTATTGCGTGCGTTGCACGCTATGTTAGTTTGATTGGTATTTTATTGTCAAGGGCGGCTGAGTGATCAGTTCAACCTGCTCTCTCGACGACTTCGTTGAATTATGCAATGTTATTGCGAAGTCTATATCTAAGTTTTGTAAGAGCGAGACCCATCGACTTAATCGAGGGAATTAGACGCTTGGCTTCGTCACGCGGTGCACCGGTTTGAGCCTTATTTTGTGATAATGTAACCATCGACTGCAGCACTCGTGTATTTCCTCGAGGCTTGGATTGGTTGTTTTCTTTCGTGCATCATTAATCTTAGCTCCCGTTGAGAGTATTTAATTAATGATACAGTGTAAGCGTTTTTTGGGCCAGCGCTCCCGATGGGAGTAAGAGCCAATGGTAGGGCCCCATACAGTATGTTCGGGTGATAAGGCCTAGGGCAAGAAAAAAGGTAGAAAACCTGATTAGAAATTTTATTCATAGTGCAAAAGCAACCTTACGGGTTGTCGAGTAATTAAAACAATCGTATCCTAAGTATAAAACCGTCGCAGGTGTGCGATGTTCCATGGATTCTCAACATCTTTTCCTGAAGCCGGGTTTTTGAGCCGATAGGCTCCTCCTGGTATCACTTCGGTGACGATGTATGGTCCTTCCCATGGGGATTCAAGTTTCAAGGGTCTCTCCTGCTTCAGCCGAAGTACCATATCCCCGACTCTAAAGCTTCGACTGCGTATTCGTCGGCTGTGATAATTCCTCAACGCCCGCTGGTATATCGTCGTTCTTGCCAAGGCAATGTCTCGTGCTTCGTCGAGGAGGTCTACAAGCCTTCCGTAGTGCGATATTGGAAGAGGATTCCGTGTATGCTGTCACTTGAGGTGCTTCAAACCGAACGTCGGCTGGCAAGACTGCCTCGGCTCCATGCACCAAGAAGAACGGGGTGTACTGAGTCGACCTGTTAGGTGTAGTACGCAAACTCCAGAGTACAGATGGTAACTCTTCGACCCAGGCTCCAGCTGCACCTGTAAGGCGTTTCTTGAGGCCATCCCCTATGAGACCGTTAATCCTTTCCACCTGACCATTGGTCTGTGGATGAGCCACTGATGCAAACTTTAGTTTGATTCCTCCGTCGTCGCAAAATTTCCGAAACTCTTTGGAGTCAAAGTTGGTTCCGTTGTCTGTGACGATACTGTGAGGCATACCAAATCGACAGGTTATTCCTTTGAAGAATTGAACTGCTGTTTTAGCTTTTTGATTCCGTACAGGTAATGCCTCGATCCACGTGGTGAACTTGTCGACTGCGACCAGTAAGTACGTGTGTCCTCCAGGTGACGACCTTGGCAATGGTCCAACTTGGTCGAGTCCCCATTGAGCGAAGGGCCATGCCAGTGGTATTGTCATCAAATCTGTCACAGGGGCGTGCGGTTTTGGCGAAAACCATTGGCAGGGGTCGCACTTCATGACCAGGTCTCGAGCATCCGATGCCGCTGTAGGCCAGTAAAATCCCGCCCTGAAGGCCTTTGCTACGAGGGCCCTACTTCCTGCGTGATGTCCGCAGGTTCCTTCATGTATCTCTCGCAACAGTGCTCTTCCATCGTCAATGGCGATACATCTTTGAAAAATACCGGAAATGCTGCGCTTGTAAAGTTCACCGTTTACTATGGTGAAGGCTTTAGACCGTCTAACGATTTGTCTCGCTTCTACCGGATCCTCTGGTAACTCCTGTTTTGTCAGATACGCTAAGAACGGCTTGGTCCATAGTGGCTCGAGGAGGAGGACTTGTTCGGCAGGAGGAGTTAGAGATTCTTTGGCAGCTTGCTGCGAGCTCGCCTCCAATTCATCAGCCGACGGTTTTGGAGGTGCCGGCGTCTTTTCTTTTATTGATCGCTGAGTGATCACTTCGTAAAACACTGCGTCTGGGATAGGGGAGCACATGGACCCGATGTTTGCCAAAGTGTCGGCTTCCTCATTGCTGGCTCTGCCGATATGTTTGAGCTCGCATCCTTCGAATTTAGCTTCCATATTCTGATACAGCTGTCGGTAGGTGATGTCTACGGGTGCTTCTATTCTTGTAGACAGTGTTGGGCCTCCAAGAGCAGAGGTTTGTAGAACAACAGCAAGTTTCCCTTAAGTGGATCACCCAAGGTTTATCGAACTCAGGGAGGAAGAGGTCAAAGATATCCCTCTCAAGCAACCCTGCGATCACAAGTACAAGAAGTCTCTTGTGTCCCCAACACACCTAATACACTTGTCGTATGTATAGGTGCACTAGTTCGGCGAAGAGATAGTGAAATACAAGTGGTATGAATGAATATGAGCAAGTAGTAACGGCGCTTGAAAAGTGCTTGTCGGCGTGCAGTTGATGGTAGTAATGTTGCAGGAAGTAAAGATGCGAGTAAAACAAGAAACAAGCGATGATTGCGTATTTGGAAACAAGGCCTAGGGATCATACTTTCACTAGTGGACACTCTCAACATTGATCACATAAATAAATAAGTTCTCTTCCTTTGTGCTACATATACTCTTGTTTGATAATGAACACCATTCGTTGTGTAGGGCTACGAGAGCACCTCAATGCCGGAGTTAACAAGCTCCACAACATTCGACATTCATGTTTAAGTAACCTTTAGAGCATAATAGATCTTTGCAATTTAAACCGAGTACTAACATAGCATGCACACTCGTCACCATCACACTACGAAGGGGGAATAAATCACATCAATACTATCATAGTAATAATTAACTCCATAACCTACAAGAGATTATGATCATAGCCTAAGCCAAGTACTACACGATGCACACACTGTCACCATTACACCGTGGAGGAGGAATAGACTACTTTAATAACATCACAAGAGTAGCAGACTAATAGTGATACAAAACTCATATGAATCTCAATCATGTAAGGCAGCTCATGAGATCATTGTATTGAAGTACATAGGAGAGAGATTAACCACATAGCTACCGGTACAGCCCTTAGCCTCGATGGAGAACTACTCCCTCCTCATGGGAGACAAGCAGCGTTGATGGAGATGGCGGTGGTGTCGATGGAGATGCCTTCCGGGGCACTTCCCCGTCCCGGCAGCGTGCCGGAACGGAGACTCCTGTCCCCCAGATCTTGGCTTCGCGATGGCGGCGGCTCTGGAAGGTTTCTCGTACCGTGGCTTTTCCGTCTCGAGGTTTTAGGTCAGGGACCTTTAAATAGGCGAAGAGGCGGAGTCGGAGGGCTGACGGGGCGGTGACACAATAGGGGGGCGCGGCCCAAGCCCTGGCCGCGCCGCCCTATCATCTGGGCCCACCAGGGCTCCCCACTGGTGGCTCTCGGGTGTTCTGGAAGCTTCGTGGAAAAATAGGATGCTGGGCATTGATTTCATCCGATTCCGAGAATATTTCATTACTAGGATTTCTGAAACCAAAAACAGCAGAAAACAGCAACTGGCCCTTCGGCATCTCGTCAATAGGTTAGTGCCGGAAAATGCATAATAATGACATAAAATGTGTATAAAACATGTGTGTATCATCATAAAAGTAGCATGGAACATACGAAATTATAGATACGTTTGAGACGTATCAAGCATCCCCAAGCTTAGTTCCTACTCGCCCTCGAGTAGGTAAACGATAACAAAGATAATTTCTGAAGTGACATGCTATCATAATCTTGATCATACTATTGTAAAGCATATGAGATGAATGCAGCGATTCGAAGCAATGATGAAGATAATGAGTAAACTAATGAATCATATAGCAAAGACTTTTCATGAATAATACTTTCAAGACAAGCATCAATAAGACTTGCATAAGAGTTAACTCATAAAGCAATAAATTCTTAGTAAAAGCATTGAAGCAACACAAAGGATGATTAAGTTTCAGCAATTGCTTTCAACTTGTAACATGTATATCTCATGGATAGTTGTCAACATAAAGCAATATAACAAATACAATAAGTAAACATGTAAGAATCAATGCACACAGTTGACACAAGTGCTTGCTTCTAAGATAGAAAGAATGGGTAAACTGACTCAACAATAAAGTAAAAGAATGGCCCTTCGCAGAGGGAAGCAGGGATTAAATCATGTGTTAGAGCTTTTTAAGTTTTGAAATCATATAGAGAGCATAAAAGTAAAGTTTTGAGAGGTGTTTGTTGTTGTCAACGAATGGTAGTGGGCACTCTAACCTCCTTTCCAAACAGACTTTCAAAGAGCGGCTCTCATGAAGGACGTTATCTCTACCAGCAAGGTAGATCATCCCTCTTCTCTTTTGTTTACACATGTATTTTAGTTTTATTTATGGTTGACACTCCTCCCAACCTTTTGCTTACACAAGCCATGGCTAACCGAATCCTCGGGTGCCTTCCAACATTCACGTACCATGAAGGAGTGTCTATTTGCAAAATTAAGTTGCTTACTGATGAATCAGAGCAAAACATGTGAATAGAATTATTAATGAAGGTTGATTAATTGGGGGCTGGGAACCCCGCGCCAGCTCTTTTTGCAAAATTATTGGATAAGCAGATGAAGCCACTAGTCCATTGGTGAAAGCTGCCCAACAAGATTGAAAGATAAAACACCACATACTTCCTCATGAGCTATAAAACATTGACACAAATAAGAAGTAATAAAGTTTTGAATTGTTTAAAGGTAGCACATGAAGTAATTTACTTTGGAATGGCGGAGAAATACCATGTGGTAGGTAGGTATGGTGGACACAAATGGCATAGTTATTTGGCTCAAGGATTTTGGATGCACGAGAAGAATTCCTCTCAATACAAGGCTAGGCTAGCAAGGTTGTTTGAAGCAAACTCAAGTATAAAAGGTGCAGCAAAGCTCACATATGAACATATTGTAACTATTATAAGACTTTACATTGTCTCCTTGTTGTTCAAACACCTCAACCAGAAAATATCTAGACTCTAGAGAAACTAATCATGCAAACCAGATTTTAACAAGCTCTATGTAGTTCTTCATTAATAAGTGCAAAGTACATGATGCAAGAGCTTAAACATGATCTATATGAGCACAACAATTGCCAAGTATCAAATTATTCAAGACATTATACCAATTACCACATGCGGCATTTTCCGTTTCCAACCATATAACAATGAACGAAGCAGTTTCAACCTTCGCCATGAACACTAAAAGATAAAGCGAAGAACACAAGTGTTCATATGAACCAGCGGAGCGTGTCTCTCTCCCACACAAGCATGATGGATCATATTTTATTCAAACAAAAACAAAAACAAAAAACAAACAGATGCTCCAAGTAAAGTACATAAGATGTGACTGAATAAAAATATAGTTTCAAGAGAAATGACCTGATAAGTTGTCGATGAAGAAGGGGATGCCTTGGGCATCCCCAAGCTTAGATGCTTGAGTATTCTTGAAATATGCAGGGATGAACCACGGGGGCATCCCCAAGCTTAGACTCTTCACTCTTCTTGATCATATTGTATCATCCTCCTCTCTTGACCCTTGAAAACTTCCTCCACACCAAACTCGAAACAAACTCATTAGAGGGTTAGTGCATAATCAAAAATTCACATGTTCAGAGGTGACACAATCATTCTTAACACTTCCGGACATTGCTCAAAGCTACCTGGAAGGTAATGGAACAAAGAAATCCATCCAACACAAGCAAAAGAGGCAATGCGAAATAAAAGGCGTAATCTGTCAAAACAGAATGATCCGTAAAGACGAATTTTAAAGAGGCACCAGTGCTTGAGGTGTGCTTTTGCAGCCCTACACAATGAATGGTGTTTGTTATCCAACAAGAGAGTGTTTGAGAGTAGCATTTATTTATTCAATTATGTGATCATTGTTGAGAGTGTCCACTAGTGAAAGTATGATCCCTAGGCCTTGTTTCTAAGCATTGAAACACTGTTTCCAAAAAAGTTCTGCTACATGTTCGCTTGATGCCATTTTTATTTCAGATTGCAATTACTACTTATAATCATCCATATTACTTGTATTTCACTATCTCTTCGCCGAACTAGTGCACCTATACATCTGACAAGTGTATTAGGTGTGTTGGGGACACAAGAGACTTCTTGTATCTTAATTGCAGGGTTGCTTGAGAGGGATATCTTTGACCTCTATACCTCCCTGAGTTCGATAAACCTTGGGTGATTCACTTAAGGGAAACTTGCTGCTGTTCTACGAACCTCTGCTCTTGGAGACCCAACACTGTCTACAGGAATAGAAGCGTGCGTAGACATCACCGATCTCCACCTTCTCCAAGGTCTTCATCATCACCATTATCAAGGGGGAGTAGTCCACCTCTGAACTTCGGATTTGTGGCAGTAGCTTGATCTATTTCTCTCATGTTCTTCATAGATATTAGTACCATATGAGATGCCCAAAATGATTATGGTCATATTTGTAATACCTATGTGGTGGATCTTTGTTCTATGATATGATGCTATGAGATTTTGCTATACTTTGTGTAAGATGTATTGATAGATGTATATTATGTACCCCGTTCTTAAGTATTGGTTCCGATCCAACTTGTATGCAAGAACGTGTGTGGGATGATGTATGTGTTAGATGGAATAGCATGATTTTAGTGATTGAACAGTGACAACAAATTCATGATCTATTATGGTTTTGCTTTTTCTTTTGCTATCTCACAAGGGTTAAAGTGAATTTCATGTGCTATGTTCGTCACGTGACAAAAGTGATGATCGTTTGACCAAGGTAGCATATTTGATATTTAAACATCATGTCAAAGTACTTATGGCTATACTCTGATAATTCTTATTACAAGATTGTTCGAAGTTTTTCCTGTCTTGTGGAGTATAAGAGAGTGTGTTGCATCATTGATGGTGCTCCGGTGATGGCGCCAGACAATCTTGCTGAGTGTTGTTGTGGCAGCGGTTGGGAAACCCCAATAGGAAGGTGTGATGAGCACATCAGCAAGTTTTCCGTCAGTAAGAAACCAAGGTTTAATCGACCAGTAGGAGAAATGCGTAACTTCTGAAGGTGTTGCTAGCTGACTAGTGGCAGGGCGCACTACCGGCGCCAGCAACAACGTGGAGCCTGCTCACAACACAACCAAAGTACTTTGCCCCAACTTACAGTGAGGTTGTCAATCTCACCGGTTTGTTGAACACAAAGGATTAGATGTATCGAGTGAAAAGAGATGTTTGCAGTAATTAAAGAGAACATGAATTGTAGTAATAAACAGAACTGGATGATTGTATCAGTGTAAAAGAATGGACCGGGATCCACACTTCACTAGAGGTGTCTCTCCATAAGGATAAATAGCATGTTGGGTGAGAAAATTACAGCTGGGCAATTGAAAGAATACCGACCATACATGACAAGATGATTACTATGAGATTTGATTGGGCATTACAACATAATACATAGACCATAATCTAACTGCGTCTATGACTAATAATCCACCTTCCGGTTATCGTCCAAACCCCTTTCAGTATTAAGTTGCAAGCTACAGATTATCGCATTAAGCAATGTGTGTAAAGTAAATAACAGAATTACCCTTCGATAAAACATTGTTGTTTTCTCCCTAGTAGAAACAACACATCTACAATCTTAGAAGTTATTGTCACTCTCCCAGATTACTATAGGAATTAACCTACTATCCAGCATAAATATCCCATCTTGGAGTCACAAGCATCTACTTGGCCAGAGTATCTACTAGCAACGGGGATCATGCAAGATCACAAATAACATATGGCATGAATATATAATCGACCTCAACATAGTATACAATATTCATCGGATCCCAGCAAACACAACATGTAGGATTACATAAGGATGATCTAGATCATGTAGGGCAGCTCACAAGATCTATACATGAAGCACAAATTGGAAAAGACAACCATCTAGCTAATGCTATGGATCCATAGTCCAGAGATGAACTACTCACACATCACTTCGGAGGCGAGCATGGCGATGTAGAAGCCTCCGGCGATGATTTTCCCCTCTGGAAGGGTGCCAGGAAGAGCTTCAGAACCCCCCGAGATGGGTTCTGCAATGGCGGCCGCGACGGAACATTTCGTGGATGGAGGCTTGGGTATCCAGGGTTTTCCCGAGATCGTGAATAAATAGGCGGAGGAGGCGAGGTCGGTGGCCGCCTGGGGGAGCCACACCACCCCTAGACGCGGGCCACACCCAGGCCACTCCTAGGGCAGGTGTGGCCGCCCTGTGGCGCTACTTCGTCCCCCCTTCGGACTTCTTCTTCGTTTCGGTAAAATATTGACTTCGGCTTTTGTTTCGTCCAATGCTGAGAATATTTCCGGTACAACTTTTCTGAAATACAAAAACAACAGAAAACAGGGAACTGGCAATGTGGCATCTTGTTAATAGGTTAGTGCCGGAAATCATATAAAAGTGCATCGAGGTGTAAGTAAAACATATATGAATTGTTGTAAAACAAGCATGGAGCATCAAAAATTGTAGATACGTTTAAGTCGTATCAATCATCTCTATGTTATTAGGACGTGATGCCCATTTAAATGCGTATCTTACACATATTGAAGCTATTTTCCTCATATCTCATTGATGAATTGTTATTGTCCACTACAACTTAAAGGAGAGAATAGTCAAGTGAACCCATGAACCCCGGTCCAATTCTAATCATAAGAAACACATTTCCATTGCTTTTATCTTACATTTTATTTGCAGCACTATTTTAATCGGAAAATACAAAAATATTTATATTTCTTATTTGCACACAAAACCCCAAAATAAACAAATCTTTACCGGTTTTACTTAGTTTACTTTACTTATTTAGTTTACTTTACTTTAGTTGCTACTTTATTTACTTTTACTTACACGAAACCTTATGCTTGACAACCACATGTTGGAGTTGGGAACATAAGGCTTTATTTTATTTTGCAAGATTGCTAGAAGAAGAGAGGGAGAGATAACTCTTTACTCTATTCCCTAAGAGTTCAACCCTCGAGTCATCCTTCTGGGAAAAATACTCTGCTGACACAACACTCTGCACTTGGAGTCCCAACGTCATCAGCAACTAAGGTTAGTATCCCCCCCTTTGAACATTAGGGTAAGTCATCTTCATCTTCGTGCCCCTTTGGTTATTTCTATTACCTGATCTTTAACTTGCTTAGTGTAACCTTGACTTATTAACCTACAAACCGTAGAATCAAGTAACCGATTAAAGTTTATAGTTGCTATTCACCACGTGAAGTCAATATCTTGATGTTTCACCCTTGGTACAAAAATCTATATATTACTAGTTGATATACATCACTATTGTTAAACGGTCATTACTTTGTTGAGTGGCAAAGCATGGCCGTAAAATTTGATGTTTAAGGAAACACATGTTTATTGAGAGCATGTGACCCTCTATCCTCCAAATGTATATATGTACAGGCCAGCTTACTACAGGTGTTTATTAGAATTCTCATGACTTAAATTAGGTTTAGTCTACCAAATAGACGGTGCTCCAAACATTGTAAAACTCTACATCCCTATTAGATCAATGCCATCCAAACCACATGATATCTCTATGTTTCGGGATGATATCTTGTGTATACAGATGCTGAATGTGGATCGAATGATTACGCCTTCTAGTTGTAGTTTTTTGTAATCCCTCCCATCATCATGGCATGTGGGTGTTGTTGGATTTCTTTGTTGCTGACACCTTCTGTTTGGGTTGTTCTGACGAACAACTTGGTTTCTGACAATAGAGATTGTAGAGGAATTTCTATTTTCTGATAATCCAATATAGGACACAATGCGATATGGAAGATGTAGTATGGAAGAAATATACTCCCCATCAAGTCAATGAAGGTTCTAAAGGGATATGATATGCACTCTTTTATTGGTAAATTATAAAATCGAAGATGTATAAAAATTTGATACTAAATCTAGCAAATACATTTCGAAACTAATAGTTATTATGTTGCATTTTTCTGTGATGAGCCTTCTTAATATAACTATCTTCAAATCTATGATTACGTGATGGGTTAAAAGATTCTTTTTATATACATTTCTCCCAATGAATAAAGCAAAGTTTTACTTGCTATTTCGTATGACTATCCTAATTTGTAGTAATATAGGAAGAGCAACAAAGTTTAAGATAATATATGCGCCCACCATCTCGAACAGCTCCGGTCGGTGGCATGGAGGTTCATCTAATTTCATATATGCCATTGTTTTGTTCATTTTTTATACTGGACTTTTTCACATAATTATATCTATTACTATTCTCTCGACATATGTCTTAACCATTGCAGTTTAAAATTATACTTAACAAAAAGAACCAGTGATATAGCAGCTAAATATTCAATATTCTATTATACAATTTAACATTGACGGTGGAAGATGCTGACGCACTAAAGTTAAATCATATATATTGTGAGGAAGTGATGTTAGATGTTTCCTTTTTGACATACTATCGAGTTATTAAATCTTTGGTTAAACCAAATTCACTCTAAATTATAGCAAAAATAAAAACATATCACATATTTTCCTAGAATGATTTGAGCTACTTAGAGTACTTGGGGATATAAGTTGGCAATCTTGTATGTATTTTAGTTTTCTTGAATACCATGGCAGAGAACTCTAAAGATGGCGGTGGTTTCTAGAGGGCATGTGTATCTATATGAGATGTAAGTAAATAGAAGGGATAACTAAAAATGAAAACTCTGGAACGTAGAAAGTTTCACATGACGGGTTTGTACTTGAATCATTGGATCTTTGTTTATTTATGTGGCCTATATTCTTTATGTCAATGAATTCAACATTCAAAATATTATGCACACTTTCAATATGGTGTTGAAAGAACCATCTACAGGGATTCGCGCATACATATATGCATTCTATGTGTGCACGTAAACTTTCACGAAAAAATCAGAACTTTGGTGCTCTGTGTAAGAAAGGCAAAGAAAAATATATCTCGTGCAAATCATTAGTTTAGTATCGAATTTTGTGATTTTTACACATACCACATTAGAATTTAGAAGGTCGGTTCTTCTTGAAACAACTTGGTGTGCACATAGGTTGTGAACATGTCCGCATGACATATATTTTAAAAACTTTTTGAAATTTCAAAATGAGTTTAAAATACATTTTAAATGAAGGGAGCATATGCACCCCAAAGCCAACGCTGTTCCCACCAGGTCAAAAAAAAAGTTCACCAAGTCTATAGGAAAATTCGATGATACCTTCAACATCTAATGTGATGAACCTAATGGAACTAATTTTGATGCTGGAGAAGTTGATGTATCTCTTGAATATCTGTCAAACATAACGAAGATCGAGTTGGCACAAAGCCAGAACATCGATTAATTTTGAACGGCTAGAGCACAATATATCCAATAAAAAGACAAAGTAGAATGAAAATTCAATTTGGCTCGCAGAACTTTTCGTTTCAACTTTTTAAAATTTTCAAAATGTGTGTACATGCATTTCAAAATAAAGGGAGCATATGCTCCCATGTGCTAAAACACCAGTCCCTAGATTTTTAAAAGTAGTAACTACTATTTAGCAAAATGTTTCTCCATAAATCGGCGTCGATCGTCGATGCGTAAGAATTAGACAATATAGGTCCACATACTGACGTTACAGACGGTGCTCAGTTAGCATCCTCCTCCTTTGTGCGGTCCTGCGTAGCGGTCCTCCGTGAGCCATATACCTCCATGAGATTATAGAAAAAAAATCACATATCTTCCTAGAATAATTTGAGCTACTTAGAATAATTGGGGATATAAGTTAGCAATCTTGTATGTATTTTAGTTTTGTTGAATATACCATGGCAGAGAGATCTAAAGCTGATGGTGGTTTCTAGAGGGCATGTGTATCTATAGGAGATGCAAGTAAATAGAAGGGATAACTAAAAATGAAAACTCTGGAATGTAGAAAGTATCATCTGAGGGGTTTGTACTTGAATCCTTGGATCTTTGTTTATTTTTGTGGCCGATATTCTTTATGTCACTGAATTCAACATTCAAAATATCATGCACACTTTCAACATGGTATTGAAAGAATCATCTGCGGGGATTCACGCATGCATATCTGCATTCTATGTGCGCAAGTAAACTTTCGAGAAAAAAATGTAAACTTCGGTGCTCAGTGTAAGAAAGGCAAAGAAAAAATGTCTCATGCAAATCCTTCGTTTAGCATCAAATTTTGTCATTTTCACACAGGCCACCTTAAAAGGTTGGTTTTTCTTGAAACAACTTGGTGTGCACATAGGTTGTGAACATGTCCGCATGACATATATTTTAATTTTTTTTGATATTTCAAAATGAGTTTAAAATACATTTTAAATGAAGGGAGCATATGCACCCCAAAGCCAACGCTGTTCCCACCAGGTCAAAAAAAAAAAGTTCACCAAGTCTATAGGAAAATGCGATGATACCTTCAACATCTAATGGGACGAACCTAGTGGAACTAATTTTGATGCTGGAGAAGTTGTTGTATCTCTTGAATATCTGTCAAACATAACGAAGATCGAGTTGGCACAAAGCCAGAACTTCGATTAATTTTGAACGGCTAGAGCACAATATATCCAGTAAAAAGACAAAGTAGAATGGAAAAGGTAGTAACTGCTAATCAGCAAAATGGTTCTCCATAAATCGGCGTCGACCGTCGAGGCGTAAGAACTAGACAATATAGGTCCGCGTACTGACGTTCCAGACGGTGCTCAGTTATTAGCATCCTCGCCTCCTTTGTGCGGTCCTGCCTAGCGGTCCTCGGTGAGCCATATACACCTCCATGAGATTGCTAGCCTTTACCGGCTTCTCCTTCCTGAAGTCTTTTCCACCCCGGCCGCCTCCTTCCTAGAAGAGAGCATCATCGTCTCCGGTCCCCAGCTTTCTTGGAAGGCGCTCCGATCAACGATAGTAGTATCATGGTTTTGACCGACCGGTGTACTCTACATCCTGCCCACATGTTTCTAGCTAATGAATTGTTTCCTCGCTCGCCAGGAACCTGAGCAATGCTTGTCCCAGCCGTTGCTTTCAGTCGACTGTGTAGGGGCGTACACGGATGCAGACGCACGCACGAGGCGGTGCCGTGGCAGCCGTGCCATGGCTCCAAACCGCCATGTACGCACACGACGAAGTCCTGACGTGTTCTCCTATATGCCAGCGCACGTTCCCTCGGCAGGACGTAATCGCGCGAGGAGCTTTCTCGGCAGAAAGAAGAAGGAGAACAGCGGGACGCAACTGCATCTCAACTCGGCGCGATACACCGGTGCAGATTTTTCGCCGCGGTGGCGCCGGTGGAGCGGAGAAAAATCTTCTTTCCTGGGGAAAATGCATGCATGATGCAGGCCACTGCCTCCACCGGAGAGACAGCAGTGCTGCATATGCCGCTGCCAGCCTGCCGAGATGTATCTACGCGGATACACGCTCTGCAGAGAAGAAAATTCAGAGCAAACGAAGGGATGAACTCATGACGTTTTCCTGTGAGAATCGCTGGTTTGAACTCTGAACCACGAACAGGTCTTCGTCGTGGCGTGGATCCACACATCGATCCCTCCATCTCAGGTCGTCTGTTGTCACCTTCATCGCGGCGCACCGGAAGGTGTTTTGGCGCTAATTCATGGCTTCTTGTCTCCGTGCAAGGTGCTCCTGTTACCATCCTTTACTAGCCAACGCAACCAAAAGTTTCAACGGATGAAACTTGAAAAATGGCCATACAGTTTAACAGGTTACAAAAGGATTTGATCTCCACCAGGCCTTGTTCGGTTTATCCACTTTTAAAGTGGATTGGAGTGGTTTGAAAAGTATTAGGAGTAGGAGGGATTTTGGCTTGTATGGGATTTGATTCCCCTCAAAACTCAAACCCGTTCGATCCGCCTTTCTTTGACTCGGATAGCTGGATCGATGTCGGAGGTGCTGGAAGGGCCAACGTTGCTGCTACCATGCAACTTGCTGAATAGATAAGGAGTGGCATGGTTCGAGGCAGCCACCAAAGACATGCTACTAGTATCAATCAACCAACATCACGTCCTGCAAAGATGAGAACTGAAACAGTCCCCACAAGCGACAGGGTTGCATGAATGTATTTTATGAAAACGCATAGCCACCCTCGTGTACTTGTGTCCTAAATCCGGACAGGTACATCGTACTTCATACACACAATAATTCCCCGTACAAAACGTGCAAAAGCTGGGTTCATCCTCTAAGAAGATGTTCTCATCAATTCAACACGCACTACACAGAGAGAGAGAGAGGTCTAGGATCAAGCAGCGCAAGAGGCAGCAGCCACCAGTTCACAGAAACTTACTAGCCAGCTACGTGCTCTCTACTCTTCACCACCAGCAAGTCACCGTCTTCATATTTTGCAATCGCCTGGACCGCTTCCTCTGTGCTCTAGTCTTCACTATTCACCCCAGTAGGATACCGTCTTCCCGATCTTCTGCAGAGCCTTGACCACTTCCTCTGGGGTAATGTTTCCTGTCACCGTGACCTTGTTCGTCTCCTTCTCGAGTTGGTAACTCTCCATATCTGCACGTAAGCCATAAGCCTCGTTAATTATATATATGCAGGTGTGGAAAGTGACTGTTTGTATCCACTATTGAGTGGATCAAAGGCCTCCCTACCATCGATCGTCTTGATCGCCTTCTTGATCGACTTGATGCACCTGTCGCAGTGCATACCAACCTTCAACTCCACTACCTGCAGTTGCCATGTGAATACACTTTCAGGCTCAAGCTGTAGAGAAGGATACGGATGATCTGCTTCTAGTTGTACAATAATTCAGAACTTCAGATACAAATATACTGTTGCATGAACAGAAGAACTGAGTAGTAGTAACTTACAGCCATGGCTTCCGAGCGAGTAGAACAGGACCCTACTAGGTACTGTGCAGGTGCAGCCACCACTTCTCAGGCAGCTCTGAAGTAGAGATGGCTATGTCTCTGTATCCTGAAGCTTATATACTACAACTGTACCTCTCACTTTTCTGCAAGCAACGGCAACTTTTGTTCTCCACCGTGAATGATAAAGCACATAGTATCGGTTCACTTTAAAGCTGTCTTCAAAGAGGCAGGCATTTCACACTTGGAAAGGGCCACAGATTGCCGAAGTCTACCAGATACATGAGTAAGAATCTCCTTTTGAACTGGTTCCAGCTAATTCCTTCTGAAGTTACTGGTATACACGGCCTAACCTAGTGAACTATTCTTCAGTCGGAGGCTTAAACACGACACTAGTCAGTTCTTACTTTCTGGCATCAACATGGTGATTTAATATTTCATAATTATCTAGTAAGAGCCTCATAGTAATCATATGAGGCTATTTTTTTCTCTTATAAAAAGGAACACGAAAAGATGAGTAGATGACACCTGTTACAGTGTTCCAGTAGCTGACCTGATCAGAAATGGACTAACTAATGACTAACGACCTAAAGTCCTAAAAGAGAACATGACAAACCAAGAGCATAAGAATGTCAAATGATGACATCAATCCCCAAAAGGAAGATCTATTCGTCAGCTTCCGCATACTATACAACATCAGTCACCATCCAACAGCTGTGGGTCAACTTTTTAGCTGGCTGCTACCATTTGCCACAATTTCTTCATCACCAGCTTGCCTCTGCCGTCCAGACTCTACCACCGGTTGGACGGGTGGTATCATTTCGCCTTCCATTGCCAGTTTGACAACAACATGGTTCCCCTCTCGCACTCCAAACGAGACCGGCACTTCTGGCGCAACCATCGATGCCGGTCCACTCTCTGGATCACCACCGTCCACCAGTTTCCCGTAGAAACTACCATCCTCCACGTTGTACAGGTTCGCCGTGCGGACCTCCTGCGCGAGCACGCATGGCCAGCAGAACAGCCACTGCACGTAGTCCGTCAGTGACGCTGAGCCGCAGCACCACCTGCTTCTGGGCAGCCCGAGCTTCTTCCTCATCTGGATCCTCCAGAAACCCCCGTACAGAAGCCCAAAGAAGCACAGGACGATCCCTGCAGCACCGAAGGCGTCGCTGAGCACGTAGTCGTGAATGTTGAGTGCCGTGATGTTGAACACCCAGAACGGCGCGACGCACAGTAGCAGGAACATGACGGTGTGCACGTACATGTTGCCCAGCCCGAGCCGCTCCATGTTCCAGCCGAACACGCAGAATGTGCACAGGAACGATAGGTAGCACGCCGTGGGATCCTCGCTGCAGTCGAGCAGCTCCCCTGCCCACATCGGGTTGCCGACCACTGTTATTGCTTCGGCCGATTCGACTTCTGTTGTGTAAGGATGCTTGGTTTCTTCACAGGAGGCAGCATCGTCGACGTCTCTGCCTAGAGGGCTGTATACGGTGTACACTCCCGCAACAACAGGCGCAGCGACTCCGAGGATGAAGAAGAAGTTATCGGCGAACTCAGAGCGTGATCTGCTGGGGAAGCCCCAGTACAGGCTACAGTCAACGTACTGAGAGATGCAAGTGATGTGGAGGAGGGCCACCACGAAGGATATGTGTGCTCGCTCATTAGGACGCTGGGTGCCATTCTTGCAGTAAACCTTTCTAAGGTCGGCGACGTCCTCTGGCTTCCACCGGCAGAGGAGAACAAGGTGGTGGATGAAGCTGGGATGCTGGTATATGCTCATGAGAGTGAAGAGGGCGTTGAGGATTTGGTTGTCAATCTCTATCCAGTGGTCTCTCAAGGCCTTGGAAGGAAATGCCTCGTTCAACAATCCTAGCAGGAGCAGTCCTAACATGGCACCGGCAGCGGCAACACAGAGCAGCCAGATGAGAAGAGCAATGTTCAGAGGATGCTTGAGATGGTTCTTGCAAATGGTGAAGAGTGAGCTCCACTCGATTCTTCTGACAAAGTGAACATGGAGATAGCGGTGGATGCCGATCGATGGTAGCTTAAAACTTCCCAGTGGCGCACAAAGGTTGATTTCCTTTAGCCATTGCACTGAAGGAGTTGCTTTGAGGAAATCCAGAAGCCGTCTCTCATGATGGTCTTCCTTTTGCATTAATCCATCATGTAGAGCAGGAACTGTGATGTGATATTTAGTCAAAATTGGTGAATTTGTATCTGAACATGGTACATCTTCTATATCATCCTCGGTAATATTGTGACTCATTTTGTTATGTGTGACTGAACTTTGTACTTTTGGCTGCCTAACGACAGAGGATGATGATCTTCAAACTGTGGCTCAAAGGAATTGCAGCATTCTGCTATCAAATTGAAAACAAAAGAGGGTTATAATTGAATCGTGGATTTCATACTTTAAGTAGGACGAGTGCATACTAGTGGAACCACAAATATGCTTATGAGTTACGATATGAAGTTTTTGATATAAACGCAATAACATGTATCGAGTTCTCCAAAACTATAGTTGCACCACACAGATTGTTCAGGTGCCATATCTCAAATGTTAACCAGAAGGCATGTACTAGTATGTATATCAGCATGTCCACTGGCCACTAGTCTTCTTTCGGTTAAGTCAATCAAACCTAGTATGATCGAGAAGTGTGAAAGAAATACCAAAAATATTCATTTTAACTGATGTGCTGCAAAAATCTAGTGAAAAACATTAACATGTATGAGATCCCTTGATCATAACAGATATTTTCTGTTGTGAAGTTCAAAATCATAGATCCCCACCAAATCTGTAGTCTTATAGAATGACCTTCCATTTCTTGAATCAAAGAGATGAACTGGAAAAAAATGCATAGCCATGTCGAAACTGAGCATACCTCTCAGATGCAGAGGAGACACCAATCGAAGCAAATCTCCAGCCCGCAGGAACTGGACAAAAAGCTGCTCAATTGATCAACCGAATTCAGAGCACGCGCCAGGCTCCGAGAACCCTGGGACCTGGGTACAATTTAATAAAGGGGGAATCTGAAATTGTGATGAACTACAGAACTAGTGCTGCAGAGGAGCTGAAATAGGGGAAAGCGGCAGCCGGCCGGCAGGCAGGCAGGTACCTAAACAGGAGTACAGGACCCCGGATCTTGACGAACGGCACCAACTACCGGGGTGGTATTTGACTCAAACAACCGGAACAAAATCTTTCCTTGTGGGCGAAGGACTTGGGGTTCGCCGGAACATTGCTGTAACCTTCTACTCGAGCAGTCAGTCTTGACTATTGACACATCACTAGTGCATCACTCCGACAGGACTTAAAACAAGTGCCTGTTCAATCTCGAAAAGAAAAGTGCTTGTTGCGCCGTCCTGATGGAACAAGTCAGCCGGTCAAGCTTGGGGGCATGGCGTCATGGCGATACATTACATGCCTAGTTAGTGTGGGGTCTACTCCTGCGTCATGGATGGAACTTCAACGTCCCAGGCCGAGTCATCCTCGCCGTGCCTGCGCTCCGTGAGAGAGATCGAGTGCAGTGGGGTTGACGGCGGCACCAAGATGAGCAGCGGGGGTGGACTTACTAGGGGAAGATCGTGGAGAAGAGGTGGACGAGGAGCGGGTGGGCTGCACGCGCGCGCACCACCTCCGGGGCTCCGATACTCCGCGCCGCCCGAATCTTTGCTGACCTCGAAGACCGATGTGTCTGACATGGTCGCGCCTCCATGGTTCCCAGGTTGACCGACCGGCCAAGAGAACGACACCGGTTTTTTTTTTACCCACAAAGCTCACATTTTTTTCGACGACTAGTAAAAAAAACCTGGTCTAAAATATTATTTATTTTTACAATCAATACCATATATATTTACAGTATAGCATATAGTATATAAATTTTAAAATAAACAGGACTGGGTGAACCTTATCCTCTCCCGTTGAGAGTCGTTTCCAGCTCTTCTCCGCCGCCCCTTTCCTTCCTTCTCTCCGGCGGCCTGGCTGGCCGGCGAGGGGATGGACTAGGTGGTTGGCTCCTCCTCCTGTACAGAGTAGATGTAGTGGTAGTTCTTTTGCTTTTGTGTTGTGCCTTTGTGCCGTGTGAGAGTAGGTCGTCGGAGCGTCTCGACCGGCTCCGGCGCGGCCTAGGCTTGGTGACTCTCGCTGCAGTGCTCTGGTGGCAAGAGCTCTCGCAGGCGGACGTGCTGGGCTTGGGGATCTCCGCCAATAAGGTCGGGAGTTGGAGCTCGCTTCTCGTTCGGCGGCGCACGCCGGCGAGCAGCCGTCGCGCTTCTTCTTTGTTGCTCTTCCATGGAGGAAGGTGGCAGAGGAGGCTGAGGCGAGCCCCAGGTATAAGTGTGTTTTTCTTCAGCATGCTGAGCTCCCCTCCCCTTGGCCGGCCGTGGTGGCGAGGAAGTGGAGCAGCTCTATCTCGAGTTCTTCCATGCTGCAAGAAGGGGAAATTGCGACCTGCTCAAGCTTTCCTGCAGGTCGGAAGCTGCTTCTCTGCGGAGTTCATACACGGAGGACGTGTTTGCCGAAGTGATTCAGGGCCATTGGAGGCCACTCCGCGCCGTTTGGTGCATCCTGCACCCCGGTTCATCTTCAACCTCCGATTTGGAGGCCTTTGTCGGAGCCCTGCGTCGGAGCTCGACTACCTCGAGTCTTCAAGTGGTTCGTCCCCGAAGGCGTCGTGGTGGCCGACGTTGTTGGTTCCTCGCTGGTGTAGAGGCCATAGCGAGCTCAGATCCCCTCTTCTACTTCGGCGTTCATCGCCTTGAGGTTGCCGGCGAGCTTGGTGGTGGAGACTCTGAAGCACCTGCTTGCTTTTCCTTTTTTAGTGCTAGGGTGTTTTTTGTAAGGTTAGAGGCTTTATCTTCAAAATCTCGGTTTCTTAGGGCGAGTGTTGTAAAGGGCCTCTATGCAAATTTGTACCCACCACGTGTTATCAATGCAGCTTCGTAGGGGTCTTTTTGACCCCTGTCCCTGTTAAAAAAAAAACATGCAAATCTTTGAGTTCTTCTAACTCTTCTTCTTTCATAACACAATTTTGTACTTTTCTAAAGACAAACGAAGATAAATACCAAACCATAGACTTTACCAACGAAGGTTCCGCATAAGTTTAATTTGAGACGCAATATCAAAGCTATATGCACACGTGCAGCTATTAATATTGTGAACCAACATCTACAAGAGTACAAACACCAATATGCTATGGGAAAAACTGAACAACCATGTTGAGGATGTAGCTATCAAACATATATTTAAGGATAATCCTCCTCACGGAAACTACGAAAAAATATTCATAATCGATCAGCAAAACAATACATAATTTAGACTTCCAACACAATCATTGACATCGGGAAGAAGATCTTGTCGTCGAATGAAAGGCCGAAGATCACCTATTGTAGAACATGCCATCTCCATTGAGACGGAGTCCACAATGAAGGCACTTACCAAAACCTTAACCTAATATCTTGAAAACACTACTTTCATTAGAAAAACTCCTTGCATAGATCGAATCTCCACCTCTCCTGGCACCGGCGAGGCTGCACGGAGGTGGAGGCGGCGCTAGATTCTTAGGAGTCAACAGATGTCGTGGTTCTTGAACTATCATCTCTTAGCTGAGAGAAAACTAACATATTTTTTCTATTTCTTTGTCTTTTAAATTCAAAACATCATACGTGACACTTCTAAGATAAGATCACCGTACATGCCCTATAACCCTAACCATTTTTTCTCCATTCCACCTGCCATATCCTAATGGTATTCCACCCTAAGCTCTGGCCCTCGCCTTTTTCTGCCCATAGTTACTAAATCCACTAGAAACTCTCGAATGCCTCTAGTCTTGACCACATTGAAATTTCTTGGAGATAATCTCGCTTGCACGCAACTTCTGAAGCATACACAAAAATTATGAATACATATTTGGAGGGAAGACACCCGGAAAATTACTGGAAAATCCGCATTCAAACTGCACTGTAGTTGTTGCACCCGGAAAAATATTTGAAGATCCATCACGAT
>NC_061513.1:100285641-100454430 GCF_022539505.1 Lolium rigidum
GTGTGAGGAGCGAGCGGTGATGGCGTGTAAGACACACGTCCGTTGGGAACCCCAAGAGGAAGGTGTGATGCGTACGGCGACAAGTTTTCCCTCGGTAAGAAACCAAGGTTATCGAACCGAGTAGGAGTCAAGGAACACGTGAAGGTTGTTGGTGGCGGAGTGTAGTGCGGCGCAACACCGGGGATTCCGGCGCCAACGTGGAACTTGCACAACACAATCAAAGTACTTTGCCCCAACGTAACGAGTGAGATTGTCAATCTCACCGGCTTGCTGTAAACAAAGGATTAGATGTATAGTGTGGAAGATGATGTTTGTTTGCGAAGAACGAGTAAAGAACAAGTATGCGGTAGATTGTATTTCAGATGTAAAGAATGGACCGGGGTCCACGAGTTCACTAGTGGTGTCTCTCCCATAAGATAAATAGCATGTTGGGTGAACAAATTACGAGTTGGGCAATTGACAAATAAAGAAGGCATAACAATGCACATACATATATCATGATGAGTACTATAAGATTTAATCGGGGCATTACGACAAAGTACATAGACCGCTATCCGGCATGCATCTATGCCTAAAAGTCCACCTTCGGGTTATCATCCGAACCCCTTCCGGTATTAAGTTGCAAACAACGAGACAATTGCATTAAGTATGGTGCGTAATGTAATCAACACAAATATCCTTAGACAAAGCATTGATGTTTTATCCCTAGTGGCAACGAGCACATCCACAACCTTAGAACTTTACGTCACTTGTCCCGGATTCAATGGAGGCATGAACCCACTATCGAGCATAAATACTCCCTCTTGGAGTTACAAGTATCAACTTGGCCAGAGCCTCTACTAGCAACGGAGAGCATGCAAGAACATAAACAACATATATGATAGATTGATAATCAACTTGACATAGTATTCCATATTCATCGGATTCCAACAAACACAACATGTAGCATTACAAATAGATGATCTTGATCATGATAGGCAGCTCACAAGATCTAACATGATAGCACAATGAGGAGAAGACAACCATCTAGCTACTGCTATGGACCCATAGTCCAGGGGTGAACTACTCACACATCAATCCGGAGGCGATCATGGTGATGAAGAGTCCTCCGGGAGATGATTCCCCTATCCGGCAGGGTGCCGGAGGCGATCTCCTGAATCCCCCGAGATGGGATTGGTGGCGGCGGCGTCTCTGGAAGGTTTTCCGTATCGTGGCTCTCCGTACTGGGGTTTTCGCGACGAAGGCTTTAAGTAGGCGGAAGGGCGGAGTCGGAGGAGGCACGGGGGCCCCACACCACAGGGCGGCGCGAGGCCCACCCTGGCCGCGCCGCCTTATGGTGTCGGCGCCCCGTGGCCCCACTTCGTATCTCCCCGGTCTTACGGAAGCTTTGTGGAAAAATAAGACCCCGGGCGTTGATTTCGTCCAATTCCGAGAATATTTCCTTTGTAGGATTTACGAAACCAAAAACAGCGAGAAAACAACAATCGGCTCTTCGGCATCTCGTCAATAGGTTAGTGCCGGAAAATGCATAATAATGACATAAAGTGTGTATAAAACATGTGAGTATCATCATAAAAGTAGCATGGAACATAAGAAATTATAGATACGTTTGGGACGTATCAAGCATCCCCAAGCTTAGTTCCTACTCGCCCTCGAGTAGGTAAACGATAACAAGGATAATTTCTGAAGTGACATGCTATCATAATCTTGATCAATACTATTGTAAAGCATATGAGATGAATGCAGCGATTCGAAGCAATGGTAAAGACAATAAGTAAACAATTGAATCATATAGCAAAGACTTTTCATGAATAGTACTTTCAAGACAAGCATCAATAAGACTTGCATAAGAGTCAACTCATAAAGCAATAAATTCTTAGTAGAAAGCTTTGAAGCAACACAAAGGAAGATATAAGTTTCAGCGGTTGCTTTCAACTTCAACATGTTTATCTCATGGATAATTGTCAACACAAAGTAATATAACAAGTGCAATAGGTGAACATGTAAGAATCAATGCACGCAGTTCACACAAGTGTTTGCTTCTAAGATAGAAAGAAGTAGATAAAACTTACTCAACATAAAGTAAAAGAAGGCCCTTCGCAGAGGGAAGCATGGATTACTATTTTTGTGCTAGAGCTTTTTATTTTGAAAACATAGAAACAATTTTGTCAACGGTAGTAATAAATCATATGTGTTATGTACAAGACATCCTATAAGTTGCAAGCCTCATGCATAGATTACCAATAGTGCCCGCACCTTGTCCTAATTAGCTTGGATTAACATGGATTATCATTGCATAACATATGTTTCAACCAAGTGTCACAAAGGGGTACCTCTATGCTGCCTGTACAAAGGTCTAAGGAGAAAGATCGTATTTGATTATTCTCAACTTAGACATCTATACCGGGACAACATAGACAACAGATAATGAACTCCTCTTTAATGCATAAGCATTCAACAACAGATAATATTCTCATAAGAGATTGAGGATTAGTTGTCCAAACTGAAACTTCCACCATGATTCATGGCTTTAGTTAGCGGCCCAATGTTCTTCTCTAACAATATGCATACTCAAACCATTTGATCATGAAAATGCCCTTACTTCAGACAAGACGAACATGCATAGCAACTCACATGATATTCAACAAAGGTGTAAAAGTTGATGGCATCCCCAGAAACATGGTTACCGCTCAACAAGCAACTTATAAGAAATAAGATACATAGCTACATATTCTTCACCACAATAGTTTTTAAGGCTATTTTCCCATGAGCTATATATTGCAAAGGCAAAGATTAGAATTTTAAAGGTAGCACTCAAGTAATGTACTTTGGAATGGCAGAGAAATACCATGTAGTAGGTAGGTATGGTGGACACAAATGGCATAGTTTTTGGCTCAAGGTTTTGGATGCACGAGAAGAATTCCCTCTCAATACAAGGCTAGGCTAGCAAGGTTGTTTGAAGAAAACTCAAGTATAAAATGGTACAGCAAAACTTACATATGAACATATTGCAAGCATTATAAGACTCTATATTGTCTCCTTGTTGTTCAAACACCTTAACCAGAAAATATCTAGACTCTAGAGAGATCAATCATGCAAACCAAATTTTAACAAGCTCTATGTAGTTATTCATTAATAGGTGCAAAGTACATGATGCAAGAGCTTAAACATGATCTATTTGAGCACAACAATTGCCAAGTATCAAATTATTCAAGACATTATACCAATTACCACATGAAGCATTTTCTGTTTCCAACCATATAACAATGAACGAAGCAGTTTCAACCTTCGCCATGAACATTAAAAGTAAAGCTAAGAACACATGTGTTCATATGCAACAATGGAGCGTGTCTCTCTCCCACATAAAGAATGATAGGATCCGATTTTATTCAAACAAAAACAAAAACAAACAGACGCTCCAAGTAAAGCACATAAGATGTGACGGAATAAAAATATAGTTTCACTAGAGGTGACCTGATAAGTTGTCGATGAAGAAGGGATGCCTTGGGAATCCCCAAGCTTAGATGCTTGAGTATTCTTAAAATATGCAGGGATGAACCACGGGGGCATCCCCAAGCTTAGACTTTTCACTCTTCTTGATCATATTGTATCATCCTCCTCTCTTGACCCTTGAAAACTTCCTCCACACCAAACTCAAAACAAACTCATTTGAGGGTTAGTGCATAATTGAAAATTCACATATTCAGAGGTGACATAATCATTCTTAACACTTCTGGACATTGCACAAAGCTACTGAAAGTTAATGGAACAAAGAAATCCATCAAACATAGCAAAACAGGCAATGCGAAATAAAAGGCAGAATCTGTTAAAACAGAACAGTCCGTAAAGACGAATTTTTCTGGGGCACTTAACTTGCTCAGATGAAAATGCTCAAATTGAATGAAAGTTGCGTACATATCTGAGGATCACGCACGTAAATTGGCAGATTTTTCTGAGTTACCTACAGAAGGGGCTGCTAAATTTCGTGACAGCAAGAAATCTGTTTCTGTGCAGTAATCCAAATCTAGTATTGACTTTACTATCAAAGACTTTACTTGGCACAACAATGCAATAAAATAAAGATAAGAAGAGGTTGCTACAGTAGTAACAACTTCCAAGACTCAAATATAAAACAAAAGTGCAGAAGTAAAATAATGGGTTGTCTCCCATAAGCGCTTTTCTTTAACGCCTTTCGACTAGGCGCGAAAGTGTGAATCAAGTATTATCAAGAGATGAAGCATCAACATCATAATTTGTTCTAATAATAGAATCATAAGGTAACTTCATTCTCTTTCTAGGGAAGTGTTCCATACCTTTCTTGAGAGGAAATTGATACTTAATATTACCTTCCTTCATATCAATGATAGCACCAACAGTTCGAAGAAAAGGTCTTCCCAATATAATGGGACAAGATGCATTGCATTCAATATCCAAGATAACAAAATCAACGGGGACAAGGTTATTATTAACCATAATGCGAACATTATCAATCCTCCACAAAGGTTTCTTTATAGCATTATCAGCAAGATTAACATCCAAATAACAATTTTTCAATGGTGGCAAGTAAAGCATATCATAGATTTTCTTAGACATAACAGAAATACTTGCACTAAGATCACAT
Source organism: Lolium rigidum (assembly GCF_022539505.1). Taxonomy (NCBI): domain Eukaryota; kingdom Viridiplantae; phylum Streptophyta; class Magnoliopsida; order Poales; family Poaceae; genus Lolium; species Lolium rigidum. The sequence continues at coordinate 100,290,263 of NC_061513.1, forward strand.
AAAGCATTACAATCAAAATCATTGACCTTCATCTTAATGATGGGCTCCCAACCATCTTCTAACTTCCTAGGAATAGAAGTTTCAAGTTTTAATTTCTCTTCTCTAGCTTTTATGAGAGCATTTGTAATATGTTTTGTAAAGGCCAAATTTATAGCACTAGCATTGGGACTTTTAGCAAGTTTTTGTAAGAACTTTATAACTTCAGAGATATGAAAGTCATCAAAATCTAAACCATTATGATCTACAGCAATGAGATCATTGTCCCCAATATTTTTAAAAATTTCAGCAGTTTTATCACAAACAGTTTCAGCAGTTTCAGGCAGTTTTGCACGCTTTGCACTAGGAGTAGAAACATTGCCAACACCAATTATTTTACCATTGATAGTAGGAGGTTTAGCAACATGTGAAGCATCAACATTACTAGTGGTGGTAATAGTCCAAACTTTAGCTACATTATTCTCTTTAGCTAGTTTTTCATTTTCTTCTCTTTCCCACCTAGCATGCAATTCAGCCATCAATCTAATATTCTCATTAATTCGAACTTGGATGGCGTTTGCTGTAGTTACTATTTTATTATCTTTATCTTCATTAGGCATAACTTTCAATTTTAAAAGATCAACATCAAATGCAAGACTATCAACCTTAGAAGCAAGAATATCAATTTTACCAAGTTTTTCCTCAACAAATTTGTTAAAAGCAGTTTGTGTACTAATAAATTATTTAAGCATGGTTTCAAGACCAGGGGGTACACTCCTATTATTGTTGTAAGAATTCCCATAAGAATTACCATAACTATTACCATTATTAGAAGGATATGGCCTATAGTTGTTACCAGAATTATTCCTATAAGCATTGTTGTTGAAATTATTATTTTTAATGAAGTTCACATCAACATGTTCTTCTTGGGCAACCAATGAAGCTAAAGGAACATTATTAGGATCAACATTAGATCTACCATTCACAAGCATAGACATAATAGCATCAATCTTATCACTCAAGGAGGAGGTTTCTTCAACATAATTTACCTTCTTACCTTGTGGAGCCCTTTCAGTGTGCCATTCAGAGTAATTGATCATCATATTATCAAGAAGCTTTGTTGCCGCCCCCAAAGTGATGGACATAAAGGTATCTCCAGCAGCTGAATCCAATAGGTTCCGCGAAGAAAAATTCAATCCTGCATAAAAGGTTTGGATGATCATCCAAGTAGTCAGTCCATGGGTAGGGCAATTCTTCACCAAAGATTTCATTCTCTCCCATGCTTGAGCAACATGTTCACTATCCAATTGCTTAAAATTCATTATGCTACTTCTCAAAGATATAATTTTAGCGGGAGGATAATATCTACCAATGAAAGCATCCTTACATTTAGTCCATGAATCAATACTATTTTTAGGCAAAGATAGCAACCAATCTTTAGCTCTTCCTCTTAAGGAGAAAGGAAACAATTTTAATTTTATAATGTCACCATCTACATCCTTATACTTTTGCATTTCACAAAGTTCAACAAAATTATTAAGATGGGCAGTAGCATCATCAGGACTAACACCAGAAAATTGCTCTCTCATAACAAGATATAGTAAAGCAGGTTTAATTTCAAAAAATTCTGTTGTAGTAGCAGGTGGAGCAATAGGTGTGCATAGGAAATCATTATTATTTGTGCTAGTGAAATCACACAACTTAGTATTTTCAGGAGTATTCATTTTAGCAGTAGTAAATAAAGCAAACTAAATAAAGTAAATGCAAGTAACTAATTTTTTTTGTATTTTTGATATATAGAACGCAATCAAAGCAGTAAATAAAGTAAAGTAAACCAAGACAAAAACAAAGTAAAGAGATTGGATGTGGGAGACTCCCCTTGCAGCGTGTCTTGATCTCCCCGGCAACGGCGCCAGAAAACTGTCTTGATGGCGTGTAAGACACACGTCCGTTGGGAACCCCAAGAGGAAGGTGTGATGCGTACGACGACAAGTTTTTCCTCGGTAAGAAACCAAGGTTATCGAACCGAGTAGGAGTCAAGGAACACGTGAAGGTTGTTGGTGGCGGAGTGTAGTGCGGCGCAACACCAGGGATTCCGGCGCCAACGTGGAACCTGCACAACACAATCAAAGTACTTTGCCCCAACGTAATAGTGAGGTTGTCAATCTCACCGGCTTGCTGTAAACAAAGGATTAGATGTATAGTGTGGAAGATGATGTTTGTTTGCGAAGAACAGTAAAGAACAAGTATTGCAGTAGATTGTATTTCAGATGTAAAGAATGGACCGGGGTCCACAGTTCACTAGTTGTGTCTCTCCCATAAGATAAATAGCATGTTGGGTGAACAAATTACAGTTGGGCAATTGACAAATAAAGAAGGCATAACAATGCACATACATATATCACGATGAGTACTATGAGATTTAATTAGGGCATTACGACAAAGTACATAGACCGCTATCCAGCATGCATCTATGCCTGAAAAGTCCACCTTCAGGTTATCATCCGAACCCCTTCCAGTATTAAGTTGCAAACAACAGACAATTGCATTAAGTATGGTGCGTAATGTAATCAACACAAATATCCTTAGACAAAGCATTGATGTTTTATCCCTAGTGGCAACAAGCACATCCACAACCTTAGAACTTTACGTCACTTCGTCCCGCATTCAATGGAGGCATGAACCCACTACCGAGCATAAATACTCCCTCTTGGAGTTACAAGTATCAACTTGGCCGAGCCTCTACTAGCAACGGAGAGCATGCAAGAACATAAACAACATATATGATAGATTGATAATCAACTTGACATAGTATTCCATATTCATCGGATCCCAATAAACACAACATGTAGCATTACAAATAGATGATCTTGATCATGATAGATGCTTGCTGGCGTGTGGTTGACACGTCCGTTGGGAACCCCAAGAGGAAGGTGTGATGCGCACAGCAGTAAGTTTCCCTCAGTAAGAAACCAAGGTTATCGAACCAGTAGGAGTCAAGGAGCACGTGAAGGTTGTTGGTGGCGGAGTGTAGTGCGGCGCAACACCAGGGATTCCGGCGCTGATACGTCTCCGACGTATCGATAATTTCTTATGTTCCATGCCACATTATTGATGATATCTACATGTTTTATGCACATTATATGTCATTATTATGCGTTTTCCGGAACTAACCTATTAACAAGATGCCGAAGTGCCGCTTCCGTTTTCTAGCGTTTTTGGTTTCGAAATCCTAGTAACGAAATATTCTCGGAATTGGACGAAATCAACACCCAGGTTCCTATTTTGCCCGGAAGCATCCAGAACACCCGAGAGTCGGCAGAGGGGGGCCACACAGGCCCCAGATGATAGGCCGGCGCGGCCCACCCCCTGGCCGCGCGGCCCTATGGTGTCGTCGCCCCTTCGACCTTCTGACGCCGCCTCTTCGCCTATATAAAGGTCCCGGACCTAAAACCTCGAGACGAAAAAGCCACGGTACGAGAAACCTTCCGGAGCCGCCGCCATCGCGAAGCCAAGATCTGGGGGACAGAAGTCTCTGTTCCGGCACGCCGCCGGGACGGGGAAGTGCCCCCGGAAGGCTTCTCCATCAACACCACCGCCATCTCCATCAACGTTGCTGTCTCCCATGAGGAGGGAGTAGTTCTCCATCAAAGCTCGGGGCTGTACCGGTAGCTATGTGGTTAATCTCTCTCCTATGTACTTCAATACAATGATCTCATGAGCTGCTTTACATGATTGAGATCCATATGATGAGCTTTGTATCGCTACTAGTTGTGTGCTACTCATGTGATGTTATTAAAGTAGTCTATTCCTCCCGCATGGTGTAAAGGTGACTAGTGTGTGCATCGTGTGGTTCTTGTCGTAGGCTATGATCATGATCTCTTGTAGATTGTGGAGTTAATTATCATTATGATAGTATTGATGTGATCTATTCCTCCTTCATAGTGTAATGTGGACAAGTGTGTGCGCTATGTTAGTTCTTGGTTTATTTTGCAATGATCTATTATGCTCTAAGGTTATTTAAATATGAACATCGAATGTTGTGGAGCTTGTTAACTCCGGCATTGAGGTGCTCTTGTAGCCCTACACAACGACCGGTGTTTGTCATCCAACAAAAGAGTGTATGTAGCACATATGAGAAAGAGTTATTAATTATGCGATCAATGTTGAGAGTGTCCACTAGTGAAAGTGTAATCCCTAGGCCTTGTTCCTAAATATCGCTATCGCTGCTTGTTTACTTGTTTCTATCGCGTTACTACTCGCTGCGTTATTACTGCTTGTTCTATCGTCCCGGGCAAAGCACTTTTTCGGTGCCGTTGCCACCGCTCATACTTATTTATACCACCTGTATTTCACTATCTCTTCGCCGAACTAGTGCACCTATTAGGTGTGTTGGGGACACAAGAGACTTCTTGCTTTGTGGTTGCAGGGTTGCATGAGAGGGATATCTTTGACCTCTTCCTCCCTGAGATCGATAAACCTTGGGTGATCCACTTAAGGGAAACTTGCTGCTGTTCTACAAACCTCGGCTCTTGGAGGCCCAACACTGTCTACAAGAATAGAAGCTCCCGTAGACATCAAGCTATTTTCTGGCGCCGTTGCCGTGGAGGAAAGGTAAAAGGTACTCACACTCCGGATCTCGGCTACTAAGCTATTTTCGCCGTTGTAAGTACTCGAAGCTATTTCCTTTAGATCCCGCAATTGCATCTTTTTGTTTCTTGTTTACACTAGTTTGGCATAATGGACAAGAATGAGCTTCTTATTCTATTTCCTGATTTAAAACATGGATTGTTTGATGCGAAAATTAAAAAACCTATGAAATCTTATTTTCATGCTGGTAGTAATATTAGTATGAACGCTTTGAACACCATTGTTGATAATGATATAGAAAGTTCTAAGCTTGGGGAAGTCTGGTTTTGATGAGCATGATCTTTTTAGTCCCCCAAGCATTGAGGAGAAAATTTTCTTTGATGATACTTTGCCTCCTATTTATGATGATTATAATGATAGTGGTCTTTTGGTGCCACCTACTATGGAGAGTAAATTTGATTATGATTACAATATGCCTCCTATATTTGATGATGAGAATAATAATGATAGCTACTTTGTTGAATTTGCTCCCACTACAACTAATAAAATTGATTATGTGGAGAGTAATAATTTTATGCATGAGACTCATGATAAGAATGCTTTATGTGATAGTTATATTGTTGAGTTTGTTCATGATGCCACTGAAAGTTATTATGAGAGAGGAAAATATGGTTGTAGAAGTTTTCATGTTACTAAAACACCTCTCTATGTGCTGAAATTTTTGAAGCTACACTTGTTTTATCTTCCAATGCTTGTCACTTTGCTCTTCATGAACTTGTTTATTTACAAGGTTCCTATGCATAGGAAGCATGTTAGACTTAAATGTGTTTTGAATTTGCTTCTTGATGCTCTCTTTTGCTTCAACTACTATTTCTTGCGAGTACATCATAAAAACTGCTCGAGCCCATCTTAATGGCTATAAAGAAAGAACTTCTTGGGAGATAACCCATGTGTTTATTTTGCTACAAGTACTTTTATTTTGTATTTGTGTCTTGGAAGTTGTTACTACCGTAGTAGCCTCTCCTTATCTTAATTTTGTTGCATTGTTGTGCCAAGTAAAGTCTTTGATAGTAAGGTTCATACTAGATTTGGATTACTGCGCAGTAAACAGATTTCTTGTTGTCACGAATCTGGGCCTAATTCTCCGTAGGTAACTCAGAAAGTTATGCCAATTTACGTGAGTGATCCTCGGATATGTACGCAACTTTCATTCAATTTGAGCATTTTTCATCCGAGCAAGTCCGGTGCCATTTTAAAATTCGTCTTTACGGACTGTTCTGTTTTGACAGATTCTGCCTTTTATTTCGCATTGCCTCTTTTGCTATGTTGGATGGATTTCTTTGTTTCATTAATGTCCAAGTAGCTTTGTGCAATGTCCGGAAGTGTTAAGAATGATTGTGTCACCTCTGAACATGTGAATTTTTGATTATGCACTAACCCTCTAATGAGTTTGTTTTAAGTTTGGTGTGGAGGAAGTTTTCAAGGGTCAAGAGAGGAGGATGATATACAATGATCAAGAAGAGTGAGGAGTCTAAGCTTGGGGATGCCCCCATGGTTCATCCCTGGATATTATAAGAATACTCAAGCATCTAAGCTTGGGGATGCCCAAGGCATCCCCTTCTTCATCGACAAATTATCAGGTTCCTTCTCTTGAAACAATATTTTTATTCGGCCACATCTTATGTACTTTACTTGGAGCGGCTGTGCTTTTATTTTTGTTTTTGTTTGAATAAATGCTTGTGTGGGAGAGAGACACGCTCCGCTGGTTCATATGAACACATGTGTTCTTAGCTTTTAATGTTCTTGGCGAAGGTTGAAACTGCTTCGTTAATTGTTATATGGTTGGAAACGGAAAATGCTACATGTAGTAATTGGTAAAATGTCTTGAATAATTTGATACTTGGCAATTGTTGTGCTCATGTTTAAGCTCTTGCATCATATACTTTGCACCTATTAATGAAGAAATACGAAGAGCTTGCTAAAATTTAGTTTGCATATTTGGTCTCTCTAAAGTCTAGATAATATCTAGTATTGAGTTTTGAACAACAAGGAAGACGGTGTAGAGTCTTATAATGTTTATAATATGTCTTTTATGTGAGTTTTGCTGCACCGTTCATCCTTGTGTTTGTTTCAAATAACCTTGCTAGCCTAAACCTTGTATCGAGAGGGAATACTTCTCATGCATCCAAAATCCTTGAGCCAACCACTATGCCATTTGTGTCCACCATACCTACCTACTACATGGTATTTCTCCGCCATTCCAAAGTAAATTGCTTGAGTGCTACCTTTAAAATTCCATTATTCGCCTTTACAATATATAGCTCATGGGACAAAATAGCTTAAAAACTATTGTGGTATTGAATATGTACTTATGCACTTTATCTCTTAATAAGTTGCTTGTTGTGCGATAACCATGTTCCTGGGGACGCCATCAACTCTTTGTTGAATATCATGTGAGTTTCTATGCATGTCCGTCTTGTCTGAAGTAAGAGAGATCTACCACCTTAATGGTTGGAGCATGCATATTGTTAGAGAAGAACATTGGGCCGCTAACTAAAGCCATGATTCATGGTGGAAGTTTCAGTTTTGGACATATATCCTCAATCTCATATGAGAATAATAATTGTTGCCACATGCTTATGCATTAAAGAGGAGTCCATTATCTGTTGTCCATGTTGTCCCGGTATGGATGTCTAAGTTGAGAATAATCAAAAGCGAGAAATCCAAAATGCGAGCTTTCTCCTTAGACCTTTGTACAGAGCGGTATGGAGGTACCCCATTGTGACACTTGGTTAAAACATGTGTATTGCGATGATCCGGTAGTCCAAGCTAATTAGGACAAGGTGCGGGCACTATTAGTATACTATGCATGAGGCTTGCAACTTGTAAGATATAATTTACATAACTCATATGCTTTATTACTACCGTTGACAAAATTGTTTCATGTTTTCAAAATAAAAGCTCTAGCACAAATATAGCAATCGATGCTTTCCTCTTTGAAGGACCTTTCTTTTACTTTTAATGTTGAGTCAGTTCACCTATTTCTCTCCACCTCAAGAAGCAAACACTTGTGTGAACTGTGCATTGATTCCTACATACCTGCATATTGCACTTGTTATATTACTCTATGTTGACAATTATCCATGAGATATACATGTTATAAGTTGAAAGCAACCGCTGAAACTTAATCTTCTTTTGTGTTGTTTCAATGTCTTTACTTGAAATTATTGCTTTATGAGTTAACTCTTATGCAAGACTTATTGATGCCTGTCTTGAAAGTGCTATTCATGAAAAGTCATTGCTTTATGATTCAGTTGTTTACTCATGTCATTACCATTATTTTGATCGCTGCATTCATTACATATGTTTACAATATGATCAAGTTTATGATGGCATGTCACTCCGTAAATTATCTTTGTTATCGTTTACCTCGCTCGGGACGAGCAGAACTAAGCTTGGGGATGCCGATACGTCTCCGACGTATCGATAATTTCTTATGTTCCATGCCACATTATTGATGATATCTACATGTTTTATGCACATTATATGTCATTATTATGCGTTTTCCGGAACTAACCTATTAACAAGATGCCGAAGTGCCAGTTCCTGTTTTCTGCTGTTTTTGGTTTCAGAAATCCTAGTAACGAAATATTCTCGGAATTGGACGAAATCAACGCCTAGGTTCCTATTTTGCCCGGAAGCATCCAGAACACCCGAGAGTCGGCAGAGGGGGGCCACACAGGCCCCAGATGATAGGCCGGCGCGGCCCACCCCCTGGCCGCGCTGCCCTATGGTGTCGTCGCCCCTTCGACCTTCTGACGCCGCCTCTTCGCCTATATAAAGGTCCCAGACCTAAAACCTCGAGACGAAAAAGCCACGGTACGAGAAACCTTCCAGAGCCGCCGCCATCGCGAAGCCAAGATCCGGGGGACAGAGTCTCTCGTTCCCGCACGCCGCCGGGACGGGGAAGTGCCCCTGAAGGCTTCTCCATCAACACCACCGCCATCTCCATCAACGCTGCTGTCTCCCATGAGGAGGGAGTAGTTCTCCATCAAGGCTCGGGGCTGTACCGGTAGCTATGTGGTTAATCTCTCTCCTATGTATTTCAATACAATGATCTCATGAGCTGCTTTACATGATTGAGATCCATATGATGAGCTTTGTATCGCTACTAGTTGTGTGCTACTCATGTGATGTTATTAAAGTAGTCTATTCCTCCCGCATGGTGTAAAGGTGACTAGTGTGTGCACCGTGTGGTTCTTGTCGTAGGCTATGATCATGATCTCTTGTAGATTGTGGAGTTAATTATCATTATGATAGTATTGATGTGATCTATTCCTCCTTCATAGTGTAATGTGGACAGTGTGTGCGCTATGTTAGTTCTTGGTTTATTTTGCAATGATCTATTATGCTCTAAGGTTATTTAAATATGAACATCGAATGTTGTGGAGCTTGTTAACTCCGGCATTGAGGTGCTCTTGTAGCCCTACACAACGACTGGTGTTTGTCATCCAACAAAAGAGTGTATGTAGCACATATGAGAAAGAGTTATTAATTATGCGATCAATGTTGAGAGTGTCCACTAGTGAAAGTGTAATCCCTAGGCCTTGTTCCTAAATATCGCTATCGCTGCTTGTTTATCGTTTTATCGCTGCATTACTCGCTGCGTTATTACCGCTTGTTTATCGTCCCGGGCAAAGCACTTTTCCGGTGCCGTTGCCACCGCTCATACTTATTTATACCACCCGTATTTCACTATCTCTTCGCCGAACTAGTGCACCTATTAGGTGTGTTGGGGACACAAGAGACTTCTTGCTTTGTGGTTGCAGTGGTTGCATGAGAGGGATATCTTTGACCTCTTCCTCCCTGAGTTCGATAAACCTTGGGTGATCCACTTAAGGGAAACTTGCTGCTGTTCTACAAACCTCTGCTCTTGGAGGCCCAACACTGTCTACAAGAATAGAAGCTCCCGTAGACATCAGGCGCCAACGTGGAACCTGCACACAACACAATCAAAGTACTTTGCCCCAACGTAACAGCGAGGTTGTCAATCTCACCGGCTTGCTGTAAACAAAGGATTAGATGTATAGTGTGGATGATGATGTTTGTTTGCGAAGAACGAGAAAGAACAATTGCGAGTAGATTGTATTTCAGATGTAAAGAATTGGACCGGGGTCCACAGTTCACTAGTGGTGTCTCTCCCATAAGATAAATAGCATGTTGGGTGAACAAATTACAGGTGGGCAATTGACAAATAAAGAAGGCATAACAATGCACATACATATATCATGATGAGTACTATGAGATTTAATCAGGGCATTACGACAAAGTACATAGACCGCTATCTAGCATGCATATATGCCTAAAAAGTCCACCTTCAGGTTATCATCCGAACCCCTTCCAGTATTAAGTTGCAAACAACAGACAATTGCATTAAGTATGGTGCGTAATGTAATCAACACAAATATCCTTAGACAAAGCATTGATGTTTTATCCCTAGTGTCAACAAGACATCCACAACCTTAGAGGTTGCTGTCACTCCCTGCATTCAATGGAGGCATGAACCCACTATCGAGCATAAATACTCCTCTTGGAGTTACAAGTATCAACTTGGCCGGAGCCTCTACTAGCAACGGAGAGCATGCAAGAACATAAACAACATATATGATAGATTGATAATCAACTTGACATAGTATTCAATATTCATCGGATCCCAACAAACACAACATGTAGCATTACAAATAGATGATCTTGATCATGATAGGCAGCTCACAAGATCTAACATGATAGCACAATGAGGAGAAGACAACCATCTAGCTACTGCTATAGACCCATAGTCTAGGGGTGGACTATTCACACATCGATCCGGAGGCGATCATGGCGATGAAGAGCCCTCCGGGAGATGATTCCCCTCTCCGGCAGGGTGCCGGAGGCGATCTCCTGAATCCCCCGAGATGGGATTGGCGGCGGCGGCGTCTCTGTAAGGTTTTCCATATCGTGGCTCTCGGTACTGGGGTATTCGCGATGAAGGCTTTAAGTATGCGGAAGGGCGGAGTCGGAGGAGTCACGGGGGCCCCACATGCTAGGGCCGCGCGGGCCCCCTCTAGGCCGCGCCGCCCTAGTGTGGCGGCGCCCCGTGGCCCCACTTCATATCTCCCTCGGTCTTCTGGAAGCTTCGTGGAAAAATAAGCCCCTGGGCGTTGATTTCGTCCAATTCCGAGAATATTTCCTTACTAGGATTTCTGAAACCAAAAACAGCAGAAAACAAAGAATCGGCTCTTCGGCATCTCGTTAATAGGTTAGTGCCGGAAAATGCATAAATATGACATATAATGTGTATAAAACATGTGAGTATCATCATAAAAGTAGCATGGAACATAAGAAATTATAGATACGTTTGAGACGTATCAATAGGCAGCTCACAAGATCTAACATGATAGCACAATGACGAGAAGACAACCATCTAGCTACTGCTATGGACCCATAGTCCAGGGGTGAACTACTCACACATCAATCCGGAGGCGATCATGGTGATGAAGAGTCCTCCGGGAGATGATTCCCCTCTCCGGCGAGGTGCCGGAGGCGATCTCCCGAATCCCCGAGATGGGATTGGCGGCGGCGGCGTCTCCGGAAGGTTTTTCGTATCGTGGCTCTCGGTATCGGGGTTTTCGCGACGAAGGCTTTAAGTAGGCGGAAGGGCGGAGTCGGAGGAGGCACGGGGGCCCCACACCACAGGGCGGCGCGGGGCCCACCCTGGCCGCGCCGCCTTATGGTGTCGGCGCCCCGTGGCCCCACTTCGTATCTCCCCCGGTCTTCTGGAAGCTTCGTGGAAAAATAAGACCCTGGGCGTTGATTTCGTCCAATTCCGAGAATATTTCCTTTGTAGGATTTCCGAAACCAAAAATAGCGTAAAACAAAGAATCGGCTCTTCGGCATCTTGTCAATAGGTTAGTGCCGGAAAATGCTTAATAATGACATAAAGTGTGTATAAAATATGTGAGTATCATCATAAAAGTAGCATGGAACACAAGAAATTATAGATACGTTTGTGACGTATCAGGCGGCGCCGCCCCATATGGCGCCGGAGCAGCCATCAGAGTGGTCGCGGTGGGCATTCCCCACCCTGGAGCGTGGGCACCCAGACTGGTCGCACAACCGCGGCACTGACACGCGGTACGTGGAGCCGCTGCGGTGACCCATCATACCACAACATGTTGTAGTACGCAAGTCGTTGACATAACACCAATGGAACCACTATTCCAGTAGTATTACATCCCTCACAGTGGTATAATGGAAATATTGCGGGTCCAGGGGTATGTCTATAAAATTACAACTTTAACTCTTTGCAAAAGATCAATAGTGCCTTCAAATCATAATATGATGTAAATCTGCAAAACAAACTCCAGAAGATCAACTCGTAGGGTAGAATTCTCACTAGCTCTACCTATAAAGATACTTGGCTTGCTATAGAAACTATAGCTAAACTCTAGCTATTTAGGTTTTTGGATTATGGAATTGGTTTCCTTCTATTCCTAGTCTATGTTTCCACCACGGTGTATGTTAGTTGGCTTCATTGACTCCACTGATTGAGTCATGCACCTTGTAGTAGTTGACTCCTCCGTCTTTAAGTTTCACGGTAGCTCCTCCTTCGGTGACTCCCATCTAAGGAGGGGGTTCAAGAGAGAACGCCTGAGTAGCGAGCGTACTCACCAAGTTTAATATAATATGGATATATATGTTTCATGCACTAACTACAACCACATATAAGGAAGTCGTAGGCTAATGCAGGTTTTCGTAACCATTTCTTCAAAATGTTTATTTTATTCTGAGAAGTTATGTTTGTTGGCTTTCACGGGGTGTCTAGAACTTTATGGAGTTCCTTTAATGCAATATTCGTAGTTTTTTTGCGGAACACGGTGTGACAAGCTACAAGTCAATACACTATGCAGAGGTGCAGGGATGGAGACAAAGAAGGGGCGAGCTGGGGCCATGGCGCTCCCCATGCTGTAATTTTTTTCATAAACAAACCTTGGTATTAGGTGAAATAAGTGGAGTTGAACCCCAAATTCATATAGATGCCCCCCTCCAATGTAGATAATGTTGAATTGGCCCCCTTATAGCCAATTCCTGGCTCCATCCCTGCAGAGGTGTGCTACTTTTCTCATAAGAGATTCTTATCTTTGCTGCACAACCGGGGCACGTTATTCCCTTCTATACTTCATTAGTAAGGGGGCCAGTATAAGATCCAAGCTAATCACTGCCCTTCTCCGCGTCTTCGTATACCCACCCTATTGTAAGTCTGCCCTCTCCTTTATCATATAGGTAAAATGATCCGGGCATATATCCTCCACTTCACCATTTAGGTAGACCGTTCCAGAAATCGCACATGCATTCTCCTATAACCTATAGATAGCCCGACCGGAACATCCCCTATGATCCATCATAGACCACCATTACCGTGGGTACTTGAGGGACCCCCACCCTCATATTGATCCCGCGGGGCGCCAATAGCTATGGTATGTCGCATCCGTTGATATGTGAAAGGAAGAAGATCCAGCTGATTTCTCCGTTCCACTCCAGATCGATCTTATTTGTTGTTAATCCTATGTGGATACAAAGCCAATTGCAATGGAACCTCCACCATCACTTAAACCATTGGTTCATTGCCCAACCATATAATCATGTTCATATTTGTAAAAGTAGTACTTTGCTTTTTAAATGCAGGAATGATAAAAATATTACTTTGCAAGTAATTTGATCAAAGTAATCAAGTAACACGGGCAAGCGGTGAACTTGCATTTCTTCACTTCAACATTATGCACGTAAAAGCTTCCAAATGTGATAACTCCAAATCCTAAAATAGCATCATCATCCAGTAAGGATAATATTTAACGGATTGGTAAATATGTTATAATGCATAAGTATGAGATGCAAACACTTTAAGCGTAACCTAACCCAGATGATTTAGGATCAGGGGTTGTAATGATTTCTTTATGATGTGTTGCACTTATAGAGCAGTTTCACAAACAAGGTTCTTATTAGGATTTTAGGTAACTTGGTACCTCTTACAAGGTGTATAACAAAGCATAAAAATACATGAACATACAATTGAAAATAGTTGACACACTCTTAACACTGAACAATAATTGTTAGCTTTAGGTCATGTAAGTCATGTCTACTGGTTACTTGTTATTTGTTTTAAAAGAATAACTTTTAAAGAACATAGTTCTTAATCAACAATACGTATTTCAAATAAGAGCTATTTTTAGGGGTTTACTATTATTACCAATTGATCCCTAAGTAGATACTAGATGGATCTTATAAACAAGATGAGTTTAAATTCATCTAGTACTTGCATGGTTTATTTGAGCACGACTTTTTGAGTAAAGGTTAAAGTTGAGGAACAACTTTTCAATAACAAGTCATATTGGTTTTAGCATCTTTATTAAAGTTTTGATATTATAAGAAAATAAGAATTAGAACAAATGCATTTTAGGGTTAAATCATTAATAATTGAGATCTTAATGATAATAGCAATTATTTTTATTATTTTCTTGAGTTTCCAAATAATTATTGAACATTTCAAAAAATATAATACTTATTATTAATTTTTCTTGGAATTTAGAATACAAGAAAAGACATAAACAAGGTTAATTAAATAATTGATTTTTCATTTTGCTGAAAGATTTAATATTATATTTTCATTGGACATAGATTGATTTTATGAATATTTTGATACCTTATTTGTATTTATCTAACTTAAAATGAATTTGATATGAATTTCTAAAATTTGGTGTATTCTCAAGAATTTGAATCAAACCGGAAATTCTAATTGTATCGATCTGATCTAGACCTAGTCGCTGACTAGTAGGACCTATCTAGCCCTAGTCGCTGACTAGTCGGACCTTTGACCAGTCAAATGTCACGCGGGTGGAGACTGAGTCAAATGTGCCTTGGGGTCCCACCTGCCACGTTGACCTCACCGACGGCTCAACGCCGGCGACCTATGCTTAACAATGACGACATCTCTGATGTCCAGGGGATGCACGAGAGAGTCCATTCAAACCCCCACTTCACGATATGGCCGCTGGAGCAACAGCGACGAGCATTTCTACGGTGGCGGCGCAACTCCGGCCATGTAGCTTCAGAGGGGCGCGCGCCATCTCACCGTGGTGTTTATCAGATGGTCCGTGGTTCCTATTGAGGGCCGGCGTAGGCTAGCTCGACCTCGCGGATTCCGACGATGGTCAGCGGAAAGAAATTCTCTGGTTGGCTCGATCGATGATTCCCCGGCTCGATTCCTTGTGCCGGAATGATGATCTACGCACGCGAGTTGGCGGAGCTCCAGAGCTGCTTCACGGACCTTGGGGTGGTCTGTAATGGTGGCTAGCTAGAGTTTACTACGACGACCGCCTCGGTGGAGCGTGGACGAAATCGGGATAATGAGATAGTGAGAGTGTGAAATTGAGAGGACGTAGAGGGATTAGGGTTTTGTTGCTGTATAGGCCAAGGAGAGCTCTGAAACGAGGATGCACAAGGATGTTGTCGGGGTTTTGTTGCACGAATCTTGGGGACGGACGATGATAATGCAGGCAGGCAGCAGCGAACCGGTCAATCACGTTACGCTACAGTGCCACTTGGAAGTACACCTGTATCGCGTGCGACGGGAAGAGGACGCCCGTGTCCCGTTGCGCGTGGAAGCTTGCGCTTGGCTCCGATCCGAGAGCTGATCCTTGGGGTCGAGACGTGAGGCGCAGCGAGGGCGCAAGAGGCAAGACCCACGTGGTGGTGGTGGGACGCCGCCATCTATCTCCCGTTCCCGTCCGGCCGCGCGTGGAGGTGGAGGTGGAGGGGGCCGCGACTCGTGACAGGCTTGTTGCGGCTCCGGGCTCCATCGTGGAATCGAGTGGTGCGATCCGTCCTGTTGCTCGCCTCACTTTTCCTTCTCCCTGTCTCCCGCTGCCTGCTGATTGGGCGCAGGGTAAAAGTCCATCGACAATTACTCTGCTCGTGCAGGCGCAGTGCGAGACTGTCAAACCGTCGGCGAGGTCTGTTTTAGAAGGATTTCTTTCTTTTTTTTGCACCACGAGGCCACGAGATCTTATTCCCGGCCTGCGGTACTGGTGGCCTGGTGGAGAGAATGAATTCATTAATCGAGGCAGGGTGGGGTGGGCGGCCCGACAGGCCGAAAGTAACTACGGTGGCCGGTGGATATCTACAGAAGCCCACCAGTCCTTGCCTCCTTGGCGATTCCATGTTCGCAATGAAATGGCTGCCCGCCCAGAAACACATTATTGTGCTTCCGATATCCGTGCTGTTCAAATAAATTGTCTACATCTTTCCATCAGTTTGGGCTTTTGGAATAATTGGTTAGTGCATGTAATTCAATATGGTATCAGAGCAGGAGATCCTAGGATCAAATCCTGGCCAACACAAGAATTAAAAAAGAAATATTGCGGCTCCCCAAACATGCGTCACAATAGATCAAAGGGCAAAAACGTAGGATGAGTGTTCAAATAAATTGCCTACATCTTTCCATCAGCTCGGACTTTTGGAATAGTTGGTTAGTGCATGCAATTCAATACGTACCACGTGTGTACGTCCAGGCACGCAGGAATGAAAGCTTTGCCCAGTTAATGAGTTAACTTCTAATCAAATGAGATTAATGCCCTTCCAAATTATTAATGAAAGATTAATTGATGCTTATATCCGTGTGAATCCTAATGCACCTCAATGGAGGGTAACCTTTATATATGGCGAACCACGTGTGGAAAATAGACATCTTATGTGGGATACCATTAGAGAACTCAAGAGTTTGTCGAACCTGCCTTGGCTCCTCATGGGTGATTTTAACGAGGCACTCTGGCAGGAGGAACATATATCACAAACACCTAGACCAACAAATCAAATGGAGGCTTTTCGCGATGTTTTATTTGACTGCAATTTGACTGACCTTGGTTTTACAGGTGTTCCCTACACGTATGATAATAGAAGGCATGGGCGGGCCAATGTTCGTGTGAGGCTTGATAGGGCTGTTGCTTGTCCCTTGTGGCGCGATATGTTTGCGGAATCTCATGTGCAGCACCTGACGTCGCCGGTGTCTGATCACTGCCCGGTCCTTCTGAATATTATGAGAGAGGAAAGAGTGCCATGCAAACAGCAGCGTCGCCAATACGAATTTTTTTGGGAGCGGGAAGCTGACTTGCCGGAGCGGATAGCCAATGCTTGGCGTGAAGCTGGCGGCAAACAAAGCCTGGCGGAGATCATGCATGGACTAGCCCAGGTAATGACTACGTTACAGGAATGGAGCAAGAAGAGGTTGGGTAATATTCTAAGAGAACTAGGGAAAGCAAGAAAGCAACTTGAGATGCTGCAGCTACGTAACGCCGATCAGCGGGATATTCGCCAAGCTACTGACCACCTAAATGAGCTCCTGTATAAGGAGGAAATGCTATGGGTACAGAGATCGCGCATTACATGGTTTAGAGAAGGTGACAGGAATACCAAATTTTTTCCATCAGAAGGCGGTTTGGAGAGCCCAGCGAAACAAGATAAAAAAGCTAAAGGACGATCAAGGGGTGTGGAAGGAGGCGCCTACTGATATGGAGAGGATGGCCACATCCTACTTCCAAGAACTTTTTACCCGTGACCCTTCCCTCAATTCAGATACACTAGTTGGCATGACACAGGAAAAGGTCACTATGGAGATGAATGAAACTTTGTGTAAAGAATTCACGGATGAAGAAATTGGATATGCTTTGTTCCAGATTGGACCACTCAAGGCCCCTGGAGTGGATGGCTTCCCTGCTAGGTTTTATCAACGCAATTGGGGGACGCTAAAGGAGGAGGTAATAAACGCTGTTAAACTCTTTTTTGTTACTGGACAGTTGCCTCCAGGAGTTAATGAAACTGCTATTGTGTTGATTCCAAAAGTTGACCAACCAGAGACTTTAAAAGATTTTAGACCTATTAGCCTCTGTACAATTATCTATAAAATTATAGCCAAATGCATGGTAAATAGACTAAGACCTATGTTAGGTGAAATTGTTTCTATCAATCAGAGTGCTTTTGTTCCTGGTAGGCTCATAACTGATAATGCTTTGGTGGCTTTCGAGTGCCTACACTTCATTGAGCAAAACACTAACCAAAGTAAAAATTATTGTGCATATAAACTTGACTTTTCAAAGGCTTACGATAGGGTGGATTGGGATTTCTTAAGGAAAGTGATGCAAAGGTTGGGCTTCTCTCACCGGTGGGTTGACTGGGTAATGTCATGTGTCACCTCGGTGAGTTATAAGGTTAAATTTAATGGTACCCTCCTAGATTCATTTTCGCCTTCTCGAGGCCTCCGACAAGGGGATCCCCTCTCCCCATTCCTATTTTTGTTTGTCGCTGATGGGTTATCTACTCTACTTCAGAGAGAGGTGAATGGTCATAGTATTGAACCGTTACTGGATCTGCCGCCGGGCCCCCGGAATTTCACATCTTTTATTTGCAGATGATAGTCTGTTGTTTTTTAAGGCGCATGTGGATCAGGCTACTAAAGTAAAGGAGGTGCTCGACCTATATGCTTCTAGTACTGGCCAATTAATTAATCCAAGCAAGTGTTCCATCATGTTTGGCGATTCTTGCCCTATGGAAATCCGGACAGAGATCAAGCATAATTTGCAAGTTACTCAAGAAGCTTTCGAGACCAAGTACCTGGGCTTGCCTACACCAGAGGGCCGTATGTGCAAAGGGAAGTTCCAAAGCCTGCAGGCAAAACTCTTTAAATGCTTAATTGAGTGGGATGATACTCAAAAATCACAGGCGGCAAAAGAGGTTTTAATTAAAGCAATTGCTCAAGCTCTTACTGTCTATGTGATGGGTGTTTTTAAATTACCATTGGGCCTATGTGATGAACTCACAAAGATGATTAGAAGATATTGGTGGGGCGCGGAAAATGGGAAGAGGAAAACACACTGGCTTGGGTGGGACAGTATGCTCAGACCAAAGTCCCATGGCGGCGTCGGATTTCGTGATATGAGGCTGTTCAACCAGGCCTTGCTTGCTCGACAAGCATGGCGTTTGCTGCAATATCCGGACACTTTGTGTGCTCAATTGTTAAAAGCTAAATATTACCCTAATGGTTTTCTAATTGATACTGTATTCTCAGGTAATGGCTCTTCAACATGGCACGTCATTGAATATGGCCTGGAGCTACTGAAGCAAGGCGTCATTTGGCGAGTGGGTAATGGTGCGCAGATCCGTGTCTGGCGTGACCCGTGGATACCGCGGGATTCTAACCACCACCCTAGGTCTGAACGAGGAAGGTGTCGCTACCGCTGGGTTGCGGACTTTCTCCTACCAAATGGTACATGGAATGAGCAGCGGGTTCAGCAATATTTTGTGCAGGAAGACGCTGATGTGATCTTGCGCATCCAGCCATCCAGAAGGAATGAAAGGGACTTCGTCGCCTGGTACCCGGACAAGCGATGGATGTTCACAGTTAATAGTGCATATAGACTGGCACTAAACAAGACCATGCAGGAGCAGCAGTGGGGATCATCCAGCGCTCGGCCACTTGGAGAACGACCAGTTTGGAATGTGATTTGGAAGAGCCCAGTCCCACCAAAAATCAAGTTGCTTGTGTGGAAAATTTGTCGGAATGGCCTAGCGACTCAACAGAATATGTCCAGAAGGGGTATGGCAAAGA
This sequence comes from Lolium rigidum, assembly GCF_022539505.1. NCBI lineage: Eukaryota > Viridiplantae > Streptophyta > Magnoliopsida > Poales > Poaceae > Lolium > Lolium rigidum. The sequence continues at coordinate 100,309,524 of NC_061513.1, forward strand.
CAAGCTTCTGTCAGATATGTGGACAAGAAGAGGAGGATACTTTCCATATCTTCGTGCGATGCCCGCATGCTCGTGCACTCTGGCTGGCAATGAAAGAGGAATGGATATTACCAGATGATAAGCCCACAGGGAAGGAATGGCTACTTCAACTTTTGAATGGGATACCTAGCATGCTGCAGGCACGGACCATGCTGATATTTTGGAGGATATGGCACAACCACAATGAAATGACACATGATAAACCTTGTCCATCTCTCGAAGGGTCTAGGAGATTTTTGGTAAGTTATTTAAATTCCCTGCTACTAATCAAACAACATCCTGGTGCAGATATGGAGAAATGGAAGATGGTTATAACACACTAAGCGAGATTTCAGAAGAAGGACAAGGGGTTGGACGGCTACAAGAAGGTGAAGAAGAAGTGGATTCCACCAGAAGAAGGGCGGCTGAAGCTCAATGTTGACGGGGATTTCTCGAGTTCTGGTGGTGCTGGAGCGGGTACGGTGCTAAGGGATCACCAAGGTACAGTAGTTGCTGCTGCGTGCCGAGCATTGGTTCATTGCAGGGATGCTACGGAGGCGGAGCTCCTAGCCATTGAGGATGGGCTACGGCTTGCGCTGCTGTGGTCTCCACTACCATTTACAGTGGAGACGGATAGCTCTGAAGCTGCTGAGTTGATCAAGGAAACAACGCCAAATACTTCAATCTATGCTTTTACGATTAGTGTCATTCGTGAGATGTTACAGGAGAGAGACATACGTGTAATCAAAATTAGCCGCGATGCTAATATGGCTAGTCATGAGCTGGCTAAGATAGGTAGGGTTGATCAGAGAACTGCGATTTGGTTTGTGGATTTGCCACTGGTGGTTTCACAAGCCATTGAACTTGATTGTAACCCTCCTACCATTTAATAGATTTCTCTTTCCCCGCAAAAAAAAAAAGAGATTAATGCTCGAGTACTACAGTGACTGCTGCCTATACGTGATCGCCACAGTAGCGGACCTAGCGGTGAAGCTGCGGTACACAAGTGCACGCATCATGTTTGGAAATATCGATTGTATCTTGTCTGCCTCTCTCAGCTATAGATTTACATAGCAAAGATTGGAGCCATGTAAAACCACCAAACTTTGTGTTTCTGTTTCCAACACTATATTAGATATGATGCTGCTGCTAGGAGGAAGATTGAAGATGATGGTATCATCTCGCAAATTCTCAGCTGGCCTAGATGTTGGCTTACAAAACATAGAAACATTGTGGGAGCACAGGAGGGACACCCCGATATTTGGCCATCACATGCCTTGTCAACTTTTGTAGCGAACAAAGTTTGCAATTACTCCATTCGCCTACTTGGGTAGTACACTGGATAACACCGAGGAGGATACGTTGAGTACACATATAGCTTTGGTTTATCATAATCAAAAAGTTAGTTTTCACTCTTGTTAGTGTGTTCTTTGGTCCCAATAGGGCCGAATGTTAGATGATATGGAATTCACTAGAGGATTTGTTGTACATTTTGGATCTAATCTCATTTCGCGATGTGTCATGAAACAAGTCACTCTTTCAATATGAAGCAAGTATATATACCACATACAAGTCTTTTGCAACTGCCAAGCCAGAAGTGGCATAGACGTAATCTTGTAAACTACCGAAGCAATTTGGAGTAGCTCAACCACAAACACACCTTATCTATGGTATGACGGCATCGGCATAATTTATTGAAGTTGTCAATTAATTTGTGCATAAAAGAGTAGCTCATAAATTGCACGTGGGCTTGCCAAGTCTCTTTCTACATGACGACCGGAAGACTTTCAACACAATCTAACCTTTAGATAAGTTATAATTAAGGAAAGGTGTTAGAAATATGAATTGTATATGCCTAGGCCTCTTAGTAAAACAAGACGTGTAATGGGTCGGTTGATAATATCAACAGATCAGAGTATCAGACGTCTCCAGAGTCGTGCAATCTCACTTAAATGTGAGATTTGAATCTTCGATCAATACAACATCGAACCTCCCCGCGAAATATTTCTTGATATGTATGTAACATTTGTTGCAACTTTCTTTCCCGTGGTTTGTAAAAACAGTGCCGTTGCAAATAATGAAGTAATGGCCATTAGGTTGCAGCAAAAGGTCGTAAAGTGTGTCATAACATAGACGTCATAAAAATTTAAAATCAACAGAAGCAACAACAATGAATCGTCTTCGCAACACAGACAACAACTCGCACGAACATTCAAGATCATTGCAACGTGCCACTCAACTGATACACAATTCGCATAAATCATTAACCTCCACTTTGAGCAATGAAGGTGCCAACCTCGGCACCATTGGGCTTGCCGCAGTCGCATCAAAGCTGGATCGAGCTGCCATAAACCCATTCCTCGTAGTCCCGACGTCTTACTGAACTTGGTGGCTCATAAATCGAGCTCATCGCCCACCCGTGGTAGTAGCTACCAACCAAGGGCGGGAGGATCGATTTCTCTAAGGGAGGAGGAGGAAGAGAGAACACACGTTAACCAAGCAAAGCTTGGAGATGAAGTTTATCTGTAAACAAATATGTACAGAAGATTGTACTCGTTTGCCAAGAATAAGAAACAACAATACGAGACCGAAAGTGTGAGACGCTTCAATCCCAGTTCCAAGTTTTATAAACCACATAACAACAAGGCACACATAGCTTGTACCAACTTGCTGCAACGTCGCAGGTTGCAGCTGCTCAAGTGCTCCAACGTGCCGCCTGCCTAAATCCTAGACGCAGTGTGGAGCCATGCACTTGCAGATCGGCCAGAGCGCGTAGCCAAGGCCGCATTGGCCATCGATCTTGCCGAGTTTCTGGCACTCCGCCCTGCAGCTGCTGGCACTGGCGCACATGGCGTAGCCCACATCCGCATTCCAGCAGTCATGAATCTGAGCAGTCGACACCTCGCCTGCAAAAAAGCAGAACAGAATTATAAGAAAACCAAATCATTTTTTTGACGTTATCTGTAACCAAATTACACCTGCTGCATTTCAGAAAATGCGAAAGTGATCCATAGCAAAAGTGAATCGACGGGGATGCTTACTTGAAACAACGATCATGAGCACGACAAGTGCAGAGCACATGGCAGTCCTCCTCCAAGCCTCCATGGCAGAACAGGAGAATGCAATTAATCGGATTACTTGAGACGATCGAACACAAGGAATGCAACAGCAGTTTGTGCTTGGGCCTCCTTATTTAGCGAGGCTCCTCCTTATTTTGTTATACTGCCTTCGCATGATAGATTATGGTTTGCATATGTATGGATGACTTAACGCCCAGAGAGAAAATAGGAGGGTGAAAGAACTCGAGGTCAAGCGGCTAAACCGGGGCATTTACAAATAAAATAAAACTTGAACACAAACACGTCCCTAGATTTTGTGGAACCATGGTGGGAACTAGCTATATTTTGTGCGGTTACTCCCAAACGTGCTATTTTGAGAACCTCCTAATTGCTTTATCCATGTTACAAGGAAGCAATGGATATTTAGTAATCATTAATTAGAAAATATTGCGTGAAATCGAGAGCCTGGTATGAACCATCCGCTACAAAAAATAACCACAAGATTTCCTTGACATATGTCATAGTGAAAGTAATTTTATAGAAAACCATCAAATACCGACATAATATATATACTCAACATCAAATGAACACTTGTAATTTGTAATATCCTACAATCAAGTTTCGCTAACTTTGATCAAGTTCACTAAGAAAATTATCTGTATCTACCAAATGTTTATCATAAGAAAAATAAATATACTTCATGATGAATCTAATGGTCTTGATTTACTATTTTAGACATTGATTTTTTTTATAAACTTGGTCAAAATTTACGGGGTTTGGCTAAGAGAAAATCTAATAAGGGTGTGGCTAGAGCTCAGTCAGCTGGCTTGATCCTACTATTTGTGACACATGACCAATTTTTTAACCTCATGTGCAATTTTTTTTTGTACTGAATGAAATTTTCTAACCACATAAACAATTATTTTTAATGTGTGAACAATTATTTAGTATGGCATGAGAATTTTTCTCAATTGCAACCAATGTTCTCTGGAGCCCCGCCGTGGAGCGGCTGCTTTCCCCGCGTTCGCAGCTCCCGGGAGTTGCCGTGCGCGTTCTCCCCTGGCCAGATCTGGGACGACGGATCCGGCGGTCGAAGTTGAAGAAGGAGGTGATGTTCCTTGGCTCGTTGACGATGGCGGCTTCCGGGGTAGGTCCTCTGGGACCGACGATCGGCGACTTCCCGTTTGCTAGGGGTCTGCTTCCATTCCAGGGCGACAAGAGGAGCAGCTGCGACGGCGCGCCACCGACGGCTTCGTGGTGCCGGCGTGGTCGACTTGCAGAAGGGCTTGGTTGTAATTTTTTTCTTTGTGGACCATTATGTCATAGTGCCAAGTTAATATCAGTTTCTTTTCCGAAAAAAAATATCTTGTTTTAACTCATAATATGCAACACTAAGATTGAAGAATTGTGAGACAAATCTAATGGTTCATGAGTTGAGGGTGATCTAATTAATTGTGAAGTGACTTGGAATTAGCAAAAGTGCATAAATTAATTGTCTTGGTATATTAGATTTTTGCTCACAACCGGCTCTAGCAAAAAATGTTTTGCTACATGCAAATACATGATATATTAATTGTCTTGGTATATTAATTGTCTTGGAATTATCAAAAGTGCATAAATTAATTGTCTTGGTATATTAGATTTTTGCTCACAACCGGCTCTAGCAAAAAATGTTTTGCTACATGCAAATACATGATTTGCCTTTTCTTGGTGAGAAAATTCCTTATATGACACTCTCTTAAAACCAGGTTCCTTATTTGACACTAGACAAAATAATTCTTCCCTATATGACATCTTTTCTTAATTTGTTTCCTCCTGTGACACTATAGTGCATTTTGTTCATCAGCGGTGTTAAAAAGATACATGAAAATACCATTTTACCCCTAGTGCCTAGTATGACCAAAAATCTGTACATAATTCATATATGTGAATAGAAAATAAATATATCCATGAGTGTTGCAACCTGAAGATCAATTCGTGGATATGAGGTAATCGCGTTTTGGCTCCTCTACACACTTGTGGTGTTACTGTATAGGTGTTGTGGCTATTAAATCTGCCGTACGATTTCAATCCAAAGGCTAGCATTCCTCTCCCTTAATTCTGCTATTTATTGAAGAAGAGTAAACAACGAATTGCTATATGCTACCTCGCCGGTCAGCTTGGATTTCCTCTCCGGTGAAGCATTTACGGACAGCGCCGCCGCCGGAGGTCTGAAGCTCGCGGCCTCGTGAGGAGCTTGTAGGACTGGAACACAAGGAGAAGACCGAGCTCCCTACAGTTTTTTGATGTACTACTGCTCGTACTGCATTTGAGATCAAATTCACCTGTAGACACGCTGGCAAAACTGCGAGCCCAGCAGACGTCGCCGACGATCTCTCCACAGTTACGCCAAGGCCTGCACGAGCAGCAAAGCTCACCGACGAGCGCTCCAAATCCGCTCCGGTACCTCCCGCCGCCGCGCCTTGGCAGCCATCCTAGCCCCGCCTTGGCCGCCATACCCTGTGCACGGGTCGCCGTCCATCGCTGTGCTTGTTCCGAGCCCCACAACCATGCCTGGCCCGCCATCCGCAGCCACGCCTTGGTCCATGTCCCCTCAAGTCACGCCGCCGCCGCAACGATGCCGCCGCCACTAGGGCTCGGGTTCGATCGGGACGAGAGGAAGGATGGTTCGATCGGGTTGCTTTCTTCGGGGCGAAACTTACAGGGGTATATTCGTCCGCACGAGATTTTTTTTGACGGAACAGTCCGACAGAACCAACGGCGATGTCATAGGAGGAAACAAATTAAGGAAAGATGTCATATAGGGAAGAAAAAATTAAGGGCATGTACAATGGGGTGATGTCAGCCTTCCCTTAGAGATGCCACGCCAGATTTTTGCTTAGTTGGAGGAGAGAGAATGAAGAGAGAGAAGGTTGTCTTCCCTACTTAAGGGATCATCTCTTAGAAAATAAGGGAAGACTATTTTCTCCATTGTATCATATATGTCTTCCTTTAGCAACAAATTTTCTACCAAAATTTAATTATTCATATTAATTGCTAGAGATGGCTGTAAGAGATAATGCATTGTATGACTTATATCTAACGCCTTCTCTAGGTGATGTGGCGGGGTAAGAGAAGGCATGCCTTCTCTACCATTGTACATGCCCTTAACCGGTGTCAAATAAGGAATCTGATTTTAAGGAAGTGTCATATAAGGAATTTTCTCTTTCTTGGTACCGTTCCAATTTTTTTGTAGCGTTCCACTGTATGTATGTATTTATGAGCATCCGCATTGTTTCACAAAAATAACATATGCAAATAGTATCAACAACCATATTATCTCACATAAAAAAAAGACAATCATATTATCTGGAAGTGTGTCTACAGAACACTAACGTGCAAGTTATACGACCGTATTAAGATCGAATTGGAGTAAAAATCTGCTATTAAGTACTGAATTACTGATAGATGTTACTGAATAATTTATTCTAACTGTTAGGATGGAGATCAGAGCGTCGGTGTCTTCATTCAACTTCTCGTAGTGTATAGCAACCACCGATCCCACCTTAATTCCTGTTAATCTTGAGCTTCGTCAACTTGGCGGCCATGACGGCATCCTGCTTGACGCTGCTCCGGTCCCTGCCAAGTCTTAGGCTGCTGCCACTGTCCGCGCCCATTCCGATGGATAGCTTGCTCAGAGCCTTCCGTGCATCCGTGCAGTACCTCTTGCTCGTGTGAAGCAGCGACGAGACGCCCCACGCGCGGGCGCCCTGCCGTTCCTCGCGGCCCCTCTTCTCTCGGCGCGGCTGTGGCGGCGAGTCCTGGACGTCAATGTCGTCGGTCTTGTTGTCCACCTGCAGGGCATCACGCAGAGTAGTGTTCCGGCGGCTGTGAGAGATCGAATGATCAGTGGCGCCCGAGCGAGGCGCTCCGTGCCGCGTCGAGGAGCTCCTGAACCCGCTGACCGCCGGCTTCGCGCTCCAGGGGAAGAACACCATCAGCCCGCAGGCTCCGGGGGTCATCTGCTCGACGCGCGCCGCAATAATGTCGGCGCGTGGCAGCACCTGCACGGGGTCGTTGCTTTGCCGGCTCTTCTGCCGCTCCATATCGTTGTCGTCGTGGCGGTGTCGGGTACTGCCGCCGCGTCGCCTCCAATGCATCGAGTGTCTGCCCGAGCGCGCGATGTCGGCGCCATCCGCGGCCGCGAGAGCGCGGCCGCAGGAGCGGTCTGGGGCGGCGAAGCTCTCGGCGCGGCCGAGGAAGATGTCCTCGAAGCGCTTGGACGTGACCCGGTCGAAGGAGCCGATCCGCTCGGGCGAGGAGGACGCCCGGTCAATGGCGTCGGAGAAGGACGACGCGTCGCAGTCGTCGCTGCTCCCTTCGCTCGTGTAGCACCAGTTCGTCCTACCGGCCGGGCACTGCGGAGGCCAGCGCCCGGGCGGCAGCTTCGGTGGCGGCATCTCCTCCCGCGCCGTGCGCGCGTCCCTGCCGCCCTTGGGCACGCCGGGCGAGCTCTCCCACGAGAAGGGCACCTGCGTCCGCAGCGGCGAGGCGGCGCCGGGGCGGCACCGCAGCAGGCTGCTGGGCGCGTCCGCGGAGGCGCACGAGCGGCGCGGCGTGGGCAGCGGCGAGTCGAGGAGCTGCGGCTGCGGGAGCTTCTCGCTGCCGGCATTGCGCTGCTTCTCCTTGTTGTCGGTGCGCTTCGTGATGATCTCCATGGTGGCCTTTTTTTGTTACGTTACCGTGTGCGTACTGTTGCGGAGCGTGCAGTGGTCGGCCTCCGGCATGCGACGTGGGTTTAAGAGTGCGCGCGAAGGCTGCGGTGAGCTGAGGTAGGTGAGGAGCAACGGTGATCGTCTGATCGAGCTCGTGCTTTACCACGGAAAGCGGAACGGGCGGCTGTTGGGGCGTAGCTTCGTGTATGGTAGCGCGTCATGGATGTTTTCCCCTCCGCTGGCTCGTTTCCCGTGATTGTGTGCTCCAGGTGCTTAATGGCGGAGGTTGCCGAAAGGCAGACGATGCAGAGACGAAGGAAACTCAAGAGACATGCCCCATCTACAGTCTCTTTTCTTCAGAGAGTTTCCCAACAGAATGGAGTGGTCAGGCGACTCGAAACACGGCAAGTTGAGGAGTCAGTGAGCAGTTAGGCCCACGAATAGATGCATTCCGGCCCAGTAGACAAACAGGCTTCTAAAACCCTCGCCACAACCTCCGAGATTCCATTACCACCCAGATAGACCGAAACCCCAGCCATGCCGATCGCCGCTGACTCCACCGCCGAGCAAGCCCCGGACCCTGCTCCCCACGAGCCCTCGGAGAAACCCCGCAAGGTCTCTGACCAGCCCGACCGTGGTGAGGACAACGAGGTCGACTTCGAGGAGGAGGAGGACGCAGAGGAGCTGGACGGGCCGGCGGCGGTGCTAGCGGCGCACAAGGAGAGGGCACGGGCCGTGTTCGCACGCTTCTACACTGAGCCGATCGGCATCCGCGTCCACGACATCATCATCAAGGGTAATCTCAAGACCCGTGCCTCGCTCATCGAGGCCGAGGTCGCTGACCTTCTCCGCTCTGCCGGCACCGTGCAGCACCTGCTGCACGCCTCCAGACGTGCCAGCACGCTGCTGCGCGACCTAGACGTGTTCGACTCCGTCACCATCACCCTTGACGCTGGACCGCCTGAGTTTCCTGGTACTACGAACGTCGTCATCCAAGTGGTGGAGGCGGCCAGACGCTTCGATGGAGGCATCTACTCCAAGGCAAAGGTGAAGATCTTTGATGATGGCTTAATCATCCCTCCCTCCATTATCTGGTTCGATCATTGCATATGAACTGAAAATTGCAACACAATTGCCCTCAATTTGTTTTATACAGTTGATGCTGTACTGGTCATAGAATGTTGTGCTCAATTAAGCACTAGAACAAAGTGATGCTATATATGGTTTGGATTCAGTACTAAATTACTAATGCTATGTGTATAGTTCAATTACTGCATTGCTGGTATGTTCTAAACCAAGGCCTCTCAAGCAGAATAGGTGACCTTTCCTGCTTTCCCCACTATTCATCTACATTACCTGAGTCTGTTGTTGGTAGAATGAGAGGTAGGACCGTAGGAGTAATCAATATTTATATGCTGTTATTTGGTGCACCAATAGGTACTTTTCAAAGCTTAGAGTCATCTTGTGTGTCGGTGTATATCACCTAAAGTTAGCATATGTCGCCTACCATCTGCCAACGAATACATCTGTTTGTCCTAATAAATATATATGATTGCATAGGTTATACGACATAAAACATTTAATGTTGTTGTGACACTCAATTCCTTGTCTCTATTCTAGAGCACTCTGTTTAATTACCGGTATATCGCCCTGATTGAAGCATACGACTATCTCTTAAGCAAGAAAACCATTTAACAATTGTCAATAAGGAAACATATATTTTGGCTGTTGAACTATGTCATTATATTGTGCATTTATTTGTAACAAGTTAACGACAGCCAGAGTTGTGGAGTGCTAGTCAGAAAGCAAAACCATGCAGACACTTTATTCTGTTGGTAAAACTGGTAAATTTCTGTGGTATGTCATATCATTCCGAATTCTACCATATGCTTAGTTTCAACAACATAAGCTCAGAAGAATGCATTAAGCGTCTTGATTAATTCCTTCCATCCTTCTAACTTGCATTCCGTACCTGAAATGTTTCCACACATGATGCTATATAATTTAGGCAAGATCATGGTCAGTTCTAGGATGGCTCATGTTGAAGAACCTCTTTGGTTATGGGGACATTTGGGATGCTTCAGCGGCATACATTGGGGATCGGTCATTCGACATAGGCATTGGAGCGTACCTGCCAAGATTTAAATCGATACCAATACCTTTGATGGCCCGGGCATCAGTCATTTCCACAGATTGGCTGAAATTTTCATCATACAAGGAGCGTCTTCTTGGCCTTTCGTTTGATTTATTTTCAAGCTGGTGCCATAACGTATCTTATAATCTGGGATGGCGTACCTTAACTGATCCCTCACAAATGGCATCAGAATCCATAAGGAGGCAGTTAGGGCGTGATCTTCTTTCTGCTTTAAGTTATACTTATAAAATAGATAAAAGAGATTCGGAACTCCGACCAACAGAAGGATGTGCATTTATCTCGACTTCTCAAGTTGGTGGTCTATGGAAAAAGGGACTAAGATTCTTCCGCCAGGTTCTTTAACAACCAACTTATGTTTAATTTGCCATGCAAAGTTTGTCTGCTTTATCTTTATTGCAGTTTTGCTTCCTAATTTGTTGAATATTTACTCCATACTGTTTAGTGTAGTTTGTGTTAGCCACAATGTTCTAAGTTATCCGTGAAGTAATGCGTTAACTCTTGAAATGTGCTTTATACTTTTGTACTACCATTACTATTTCTTTAGAATGTACTGTTAGATCTAATAATCCATGAGTGAGAGACTCTTAGCACAGTTAATAAGTAATAATCCATGAGTGAGAGACTCTTAGCACAGTTAATAAGTAACTCCCTTAAAATAATATGAGACGGGTGTGTAGCAGAGTGACTGCGCAAGGGCTCAGGGTCTATTGTTCGGGAGTTACTTGTTTGGGGGAGATTGCCACGGGGAAATAACTGTACGTTCTATAATAATTTGGTATCAAGGTTAGGGTGATCTGAACTGTATAATTTGTCATCTATCTGTTTTAAAGAATGTACCTTTAGATTATTTTTTCTAATGGATCATGGCCTTGAAGACCTTTTTCGTATTCTTCCTTGCACTTAGGATTCTGGGCTTCTCATCCCAGTAGAGAACATACCCAGACCATACAAAGTGATATTATCAGCACTCAAGTCATTGATAACTGAAACATCAAATGACTGTGCCAAGAGCAATTTGGTGCAGTATACATATAAAATTCAATCAGGAGTTACTGATTTTTCTTTGTGCAGTACCCTCCATGGTTTTGTTAATGGCTTCACGTAACCTTGCCAGTGTCAGTATGTTGCAGTGACAAGTATATCTTTGGTTGGTTAAGTTGGTGTCTGTTCATTTCCTTTAGATTTATCGTGGATGACTTATATTGAGTAACATGTTAGAAATGAATGTACATATATATGGGTTAGAAAAATGTGCATTAGAGTTTCTGGTACCTAAAGTACTACCCTTTTTCCGTCATCAATACATGTGCTTGGGAATATTTTGGTCTGACTTTACATGACCTAGTTCACATGGCAAGTTTTGTTTCAGCTTGGGAAGACAATCACTTACTAAACTTGTTGGGATATAGAAGCATTATCGCTCATTTAGTGGTAGTTTCCACTGTTTAGTGATGAATTCGCCAATTGCTAATTCTGGCCCCACACACACATGTTACGAAATACCGTTTACCGTATATACTGAACATCTTGAGATTTTTTTATTTGGAGCTCCTTTTGTTTTTTGAACTTTTCATATGACTGACAAAGATACAGAACTTGCATCGCTCTGTTCTGCTTATCGTATGGATTACCCACTTTCCCTGTTGTCCATGAGATTATCATATATAATAGTCAGCAAGTACCGCCCTGACAGATAGGAATAGTTGAGAGCAGGTTGTAGGGTTCTTTGGCTCTCTGTTAAGAGATACAAGCATGGCTTGTTAGTATTTTCTCACCAAACATCATTGGTTTCTTTGCTGCAGGAGTTTGATGTTCGGGGCGCTGTTCCATTTGGTTTTTGCAATGCTGCCCTTAATGTTGGCATAGCAGCAGGGGTGATTCTACCTTTGGGCAGAGGATTTATGGAGTTATCTTCCCCTGTGCCTGATAGATTTTACCTTGGAGGCCATTCTTCTCCCGTAAGCAGCCTTGGTGCGCTATCATCTCTGTTGGGTTTCCAAAGAAGAGGAGTTGGCCCATCTGAACCACGGAGGTCTGCCTCAGTCGAGTCTGTTACGGACCATGCTGTTGCCTCTTCAGGGAGGGATTACTTGGGAGGTGATCTTGCGGTCTCTGCATTTGCTGATCTTTCCTTTGATTTGCCCGGGAAGTTTCTCAGAGATACTGGAATACATGGTCATGCATTTCTTTCTGCTGGGAACCTTGCCAAGTTGTCTGAGAGTGAGTATAAGAATTTCTCATTTCCTGAGTTTCGCCGCACATTCAGGAGCTCTGCTGGTGTTGGCATTGTTTGGCCAACTAAACTTTTCCGGTTGGAGGTATATTTTTAGATTTCAATTTTCCAATATGTGAACCTGAATGTTTGTTAGGTGACTAATCCTTGCTATTGGGTTTGATTGTTCCAGATGAATTACTGCTATATCCTGAAGAAACTTGAGCATGACTGTGGAAAGTCTGGAATTCAGTTCAGCATATGTTCACCATCGTAGATGTTTGTAATAATGTGCAACAACCTCTTCTGACTTGAAGAATACCGCGTCCTATTGAACTGAAAAGTTTATGTTTGTCACTGAATCAGCTGGTCAACAAGTAGGAGACCAGCAATCCATCATCAAATATAATATATATGACTTGTGTATGCTGGAGAACTGGAAGGGTGTTCGGCACTTAGATTGAAGCCATCATCGAGTTTATTTGAATCCACGGTATTGCAGTGTCTCGAGTTTACCTAATTGGGTCAGTAGATATCATAACTTATACGCTGGTGTTTAAAATAGTGATGCTTGGTACGGATGAAATATGCTGGCAAGAGTTTTACATCAGGGTTTTGTCACAAAAAAAGTTTAACATCACGGATAGTTGGAGACTCTAGTACTTTAATGCATGCCTTTTATTCTGATCATTTTGGCTGATAATGATGTGCTTTATATAGAACAATGCATGTTGGGAAGTATTGTGTGGTGGTGGACTGGGGGTCCAAGTAAAGCTTAACTTATTTTTAAAGAAGTTATTATGTGATTGCTTGATTCCTACTGAATGTGAGTGGTGAGTGGTGAAAAAAACGCTTCGTCCGCTCCATCCCCCGCGGGTGGAGACGGGCGAACCTCCCAACCCTAAGCGTCGCTAGGCCCGTCCCCCTCTCCCCCCTTCGCCGCCATCGGCGCAGGCCGCCGGGCAAAGTCCCGTGTGGTGCCGGCGGTGAACCTGCTCCTACCCGCGTGCGAGGTGGGCGACGCGGGGTCTCCCTATGTTGGCATCAGTGCCTCTTGGTGGGTGTTGCCTGCCAAAACTCACCGGCGAGCAGTGGTTAAGCAACACGAAGAGCCGGGAGGCTCCCAAGGCCGCTTAGTGGACCTTGGCACCTCGCGTCGTCCCGCAAGTTTCCTGCACACGTCCTGGCGGTTGCAAGGGCGTGCCACCTGACCTAGACCCGATCGGGAAGGTGTTAGATTGCTTCGATTGTTCCTCGCATGGTAAACACGTAAACATTAAATACGAGCCCTATCGGCTCTCGGGTTGCCTCGTGGATCGGCTCAAAGAGCCGATCGCCCCATGGTTCACGCTGGATTTGCAATGACATGGGGATCCTGCTTGATCAAAACAAAGCTAAACCAATCTACGACAGTTTAGGGTTTTCACCGCATAACCGGAACGTCCTACGCGTAGTTTGGCCTAGCAGACACGAAAGATGATGCAAACTATCCCTAGAAGAGGCCTAAAAACCAACATTACGTCAATTCCCGGAACATCCCTTATAGGAACGGTAAACAACACCTAGCGCGCTACCGGATCCTCCAACCCCAGCATAAGGCCTAATCATGGAGATATTAAACTAATCCTTGAAGAACAAGGATCAACTATAACAGATCGGATCTACCAAGCATCGAACAAGCAAGATGCCAACTTATGAGGAGGAGGAGGAGGAGGACGACAGCTCCTCCGACGAGCCGCCGGCCAAGCGCTTCTGCCCCTGGCCCGGGAACCTCAGCGACTTCGACAGCGATGACGACGACGCTGACGAGGAGGACGAGGACAACGAGGGTCCTGCCGGCGGCCGCTACAGCAGCGACGACGAGCCGGCCGGGAGCAGCGCCGACAACGGCGACGACGACGATGACGACGAGGGCAGCAACGACCCCTAGATAGGATCTTCAGCATAGGGCTAGTAGTAGTAGATGGGGCAATGTATCCCCTAGTAATTCCTTTTGAGGGCAATCAGCTCCTTATGTAAGAAATCTCGTTTATTAATGAAGAATTCCCCCAATCTGATTTTGCCGATTTCCTTTATGCTAATGCTCAAGGAGCCGATGACAACGCATCGGTCCCTCATAATCCGCCCTTCATCGTTCGACTAAGGAGTGACCGTAAACTTGGTCAATGTCCAATAAGCCGATGTCAACGCATCAGTCCTTCATTTCTTCGATCGATGACTTTTAGTTCTGGTGGACAATGTGGAAGACCAATGCCTTCAAGAGAGCCCCAGAACAGCTGCTAAAACGACTTGACGCTGAAGCCGAAACCTCTGGAGAACAGACGTCATCTGCTCGCAAATCTCCTCAGTGATATTCTTTAACCCTGCTCTATCCCTTTGAAGAAGATTATGATGGAGGGCCAGCCGATGAAATCTCAATCGGCTTCTTAAGAACAGAGTATCTACGCAGTCAGTTGCCCCCCCGAGCCTCAATCAAGGCAAGAACAGCAGTGACCCAGCCAAATGGGCCACCATCGGCCTCCAAGTCGTAATGCAGAGCTAGCCGATTTCAACAAAATCGGCTCCCCAGAGCAGAGGACCTTCAGGGTGAGCTGCCCCCCGAGCTTCTCCAGTTCACTTCTTGCGTCTTGCTGATCAGATTGGCTCATCATCTTTGGCAGGCTGATGTAACTCACCCTTAACCTGATCTGCATACTTATACTGGCATTGCTGAACTCGAGGATTTGCAGAAGGAGTTGGGGGCCTTGAGAAGGAGTTCATCCAGTAGAGCCTCTCCTTGTAACTCGACAACTGCTCCACTGGGCCTCTGCTTATAACAGTTTGTACCTCTTGAGTCGATGGCCATGCATCGGCTTTCTATCCTTAAGTCGATGTCTGCGCATCGGCTATGCTTAAAAAATTTGTATTTTTTACGGCCGATTTATGCATCGGCCCCCACACTTCAATACCTGTCATCATCAAAGAATATATCTTGAGCTGCTGGGCATTTGACAACCACTTCAAACTTCATATCCTCGTGTCTTATCCATCTAAGTGCCCCCCGAGCCGATTCTTTCAAGTAATTGAGGGTATCGGCTCTTCAGGCATTCCCTGCTAGATCAATGCTGAACCCAGGAAAAAACGTATGTCGAGGATAATTTTGGCCGATTGCTGGAATCGGCCTCCTTCTTCATTGGAATGCTTAGTGAAGGTTTACCACGTCTTGATCTTTTACTGTAGCTACGTGACACGCTGGAGATGAGATTTTTGCTTTCCATTTTTTGGGGCCGATCGCTGGGATCGGCCTCGCCACGTTCGTCCATCGTCTTGGACCTTGCTACTATGTCAGGCCGGTAGATAAGACCAGCCTCACCCCATTTTTAGAAGCTTCGATGCGCTCACAGCCTTCCAAACTGATTCCAGAGAGCGGCTCTTGGTCATCTGCCTCCCAAACATTCATGGCAGCTAGTGATATCTCGATTGAGTCATCTCGCTTGAACGACCTCCAGTTCATCTCCATCCCACTGTATGATGCATTGGTGCATTGTGGACGGAATGCAACAGTTAGCGTGAATCCAATCCCTTCCTAGCAAGACAGCGTAATTGCTTTTGCTGTCGACGATGAAGAACGCGGTAGGTATGGTTTTCCGGTCTACGAAGATCTACATTCGGAACACCCTTTGCTTCGATGCTTGGCCGTTGAAATCGCTTAATGTGACGTTGGTCTTGATCAGATCATCATTGGAGTGTCCTAAACGTCGTAGCATGGAATACGGCATTATGTTGACTGCCGCTCCGGTATCAACCAACATCTTGCTGACAGGCTGCCCATTGATATAACCTCTCATGTATAGGGCCTTCAAATGCCTGTAACTTCTATCCCGTGGCTTCTCAAAGATAATTGGCCGTGGACCGCAGTCGAATTGGGCCACCGATACATCTTCGTCGTTTGGAGCGCGAAACTCTGACGGGAGTATGAACACCATGTTTGTATCAGCCGATGCCTCTGCATCGGCTTTTGTCTGTTTGGGGCGCCACACTTTCTTCAGCGGGCGCGCCACCGTATCCAATGTTTGCTGAATTTTCACGGCCAGATCGGGCCGTGCTTTCCTCAACGTGTACAGGTACTGTGCCTCGGCTTCCTCCAGGTTTCGTAGCCGCTGCACCCTACGCTTCTGAGAATGGCTGAGTCCATCAGGGCACCACCTTGACCGGTGATACCTATCTTCTTCACCATCTGACTCCTCAAAGTCTTCTTCTTGAGATGACTCAGCTCGTTTGTTCTGAGACGGGAGAGGTCCTAGACGCTCGAACACTGAAACCTTGTTTGTCCTCTTCCTTTGCTGTCCGCATTCTCGGGCAGTTCTCGATTGTTGGCAATCGGCTCATTCCTGAGTCCCAGCAATGTTTAAAGAAAGGACAGTCCCAATGCCTATCCATGTCATCTTGCTCCCTTGACCTCCCTCTAGCGTGAAGCTCGTACCCGTTGGCGTTTCTGTCATGCCGATGATACCTCCTGTCCTCTACATCAGACCGGCGATATATCTCATCATCTACGTCGTAGCGCCGACGTCGGTCATACTGCTGTTCATATTTGTTAAGGAGATGCGCGGAGAGTGGACGCTGATACCGCACGCTTCTCACTTCCTCTTCGGTTAGGTACCGTCTATCATCGTCATGGGGCCAGTCGCGTGGATCGGCCTCCTCTTTATCCTTGCCACGGGAGTGGCTGCTCTCTGCTTTATCTTCGCCATGGCGGTTCACAAGCCCTGCCATGTCGACACTAAAAGAGAACCCTGGCTCGCACCTTATGGAGTGGCTGAGATCCACCATGTTGATGCCAGGAAACGGATGCGTGTCTCCTTTGACCCTGATGCCGTGCGAACGGGTCTTCTCAAAGGAGCCGATGAGCTCGGCTTCACAGATGGCCTTCAGCTCATCGTATTTCTTCTTGTGCTCCGCAGGGAGATCCTCGTACTTGATCGGTTCGTCCGCCATCTCGGACGCAGGTGTTGACGTGGATGTTGTCGAAGATGGTCCCACCGGGCGTGCCAGAATGTGTTGCCTGCCAAAACTCACCGGCGAGCAGTGGTTAAGCAACACGAAGAGCCGGGAGGCTCCCAAGGCCGCTTAGTGGACCTTGGCACCTCGCGTCGTCCCGCAAGTTTCCTGCACACGTCCTGGCGGTTGCAAGGCGTGCCACCCGACCTAGACCCGATCGGGGAAGGTGTTAGATTGCTTTGATTGTTCCTGCATGGTAAACACGTAAACATTAAATACGAGCCCTATCGGCTCTCAGGTTGCCCTGTGGATCGGCTCAAAGAGCCGATCGCCCCATGGTTCACGCTGAATTTGCAATGACATGGGGATGCTGCTTGATCAAAACAAAGCTAAACCAATCTACGACAGTTTAGGGTTTTCACCGCATAACCGGAACGTCCTACGCGTAGTTGGGCCTATGCGACACGAAAGATGATGCAAACTATCCCTAGAAGAGGCCTAAAAACCAACATTACGTCAATTCCCGGAACATCCCTTATAGGAACGGTAAACAACACCTAGCGCTACCGGATCCTCCAACCCCAGCATAAGGCCTAATCATGCAGATATTAAACTAATCCTTGAAGAACAAGGATCAACTATAACAGATCGGATCTACCAAGCATCGAACAAGCAAGATGCCGCCCTTACGCCCAGATAGGCGTAAGGGCAGCTAGGTGTCAAGGGACGGCATTGCTAAGCAGATGTGCATAAGAAAAGCATCAATGCAAGCCCCAAAACACCTAAGATAGGTAGTGCTACTCGCCATCAACAAAGCTTCGAACACGAGTAGCACAAGGTAGACGAATAAACGTGTCATCGCCTAGATCGCAAGATGCGATCTAGGCAGCATGATGCTTACCGTTGACCGCCAAAACCCACCGGCGGCAGCGGCCTTGTCAACACCGTAGAGCCGGGAAGAGCCTAGAGCCGCGGCTGGCCGAGACCCCTCCGAGCGACGGCCCGCAATGCTCTTCGGTCACACGCGGCGATGCGAAGTGCAAGGGCGTGCCACCTGACCTATACCCGGTCGTGAAGGTGATGGGGATGCCTCGCTTAGTTTCCCCGCAGGGCATACATGTAAACGTTAAATACGAGCCTCGATCGGCTCTCGGGTTATCCCGTGAATCGGCTCAAAGAGCCGATCCACCCATGATTCGTACGGGTGCACGAATACTTGGTGGTCCCGCTTGATCAAGATAAAGCTAATTAGATCTACGACGATTTAGGGTTTTCACCGCATAATCGGATCATCCTACTCCAGAGTTGGGCCTCGCGGCCACGCACGGTGCTCGTAAGCCGATCCTAAACAAGGCCTAAAAACCAACATGAAGTTGATCCTCGGAACATCCCGTTTAGGACTTGCGAACGCCACCCTTACGTGCCACCGGATCCTCCCCCTTTGTAAGGCCTAACTATTGCAGTATATTAAACTAATCCTTGTAGAACAAGGAGCAATCGTAACGGATCAGATCTACTAAATAATGATCAAGCGGGTGCCGCCCCACACCCGAGATAGGTGTGAGGGCGGCTAGATATGCAAGGGTTGCACTACGTAAGCATGCTTAAACGAAGAACAATGCTAACCCTAACACATCTATGATAACTACGTTGCTCGCCATCAAAAGCGCTTCGATGACGAGCACCGCATGAACAACGTGGGGCTTGTCCTGCCTAGATCGCAAGATGCGATCTAGGCAGCCTGTCGCTTACCTGATAGAAACCCTCGAGACGAAGGAGTTGGCGATGCGCCGAGATTGGTTTGTTTGGGGTTGAACGTGAGTTGTTGTTTATTCCATAAACCCTAGGTACATATTTATAGTCCAGCGGACTTTCTAATGTGGGCGTGTACTAAACCGTGCACGAGTAAGATTCTATCTCTAAACTAAGATGCGATCTAATATGTTACGTATACACGGGCAATTAAGCCCAATTTGGTATAAAGGGCCGATTCACGTATTCCTTATATATATATTCTTCATGTCCATCTTGATCGCGGCCCACCTCTCGACTTGGTCAAATTCGGTGATAACACATGCCCCTCGGTTTTGGAAATAGCATTTCCAAAATCATTACGCTTTCTTTCGTCGGGTCATGTCGTGGCAGAACCGTCGCAGTATCCGTCACCATGATGACTTGCCTTCTCAACTTCCCCGCGTGACTTGGCAGTCTTTTCTCTTTCTTTCAAGCACCACTTCCTCGGAAACTGCTGTGGCATTGAATTTCCACTATATCCCCTTTTATTTAACCGCCATGAACAGTTCTCCTCTGCATCTCCTCCGCATTAGCACTCCAAAAGCCCTCCTACCACCATGTCTTCCTCCTCCTCTGCTCCATCGGATCCTTCCAGCCAATCCTCCACATCCCGTGAGCCGACGCCGGAGTACAACCCGGCAGAGGTCCACGCGGCGAACACCCGCCGCGCCATTGCGGCCGGGGAGGAGTCAGACCACGACTTCTCCATCTGGTCCGAGGACGACCAGTCCTCGACGGACGGGGAGAGCGACCTCCGCTTCCTCGCCGTTGGGGAAACGGAGGAGGAGAGTGACGACGACGCCTTCTCCTCGCGACTTCACCTCTTCCGGGGAGGAGGAGGAGCAGGAAGAGGAGGAGGAGGACGACGACGAGAGCTCCTCCGACGAGCCGCCGGCCAAGCGGTTCTGCCCTTGGCCGGGCAATCTTAGCGACTTCGACGGCCGACGAGGACGACGCCGACGAAGAAGATGAAGACAACGAGGGCCCGCTCGGCGGCCATTGGAGCGACGACGAGCCCGCCGGGAGCAGCGCCGATAGTGGCGATGACGGCGACGACGAGGGCGTTGATGGCCCATAGATAGGACCTCTAGAATAGGGCCGTAGTAGTAGATGGGGCAATGGATCCCCTAGTATTTCCCTTTTGAGAGCAATTAGCTCTTTATGTAAGAAATCTCATCTAATCAATGAAGAACTTTTCCCCAATTTTGATTTTGCCGATTCCTTCGAGTTTAATTGAGCCGATTCCCTCTTCTACTGACCTTGCCGATTCGTCCCCTTTGCCAATGCGTAATGAGCCGATCGCACCGCATCGGTCCTTTGAAATTCACCCTTCTCTTCTTCAGCTGATGATTTTCTAAATCTGGTGGAAAATGCAGGATCTTCAGGAAAACCTTTGAACTTTTCCAACCAAACCCAATAATCCTTTTCAGTACCCATCATTGTGAAGAAGGTTGCAATGAAGGATCAGCCGATGGTATCCCCATCGGTTCTTTAAACAGAGTATCCACTAGGCCTGCTGCCCCCCGAGCCTTACTCGAGCCTGCTGCCCCCCGAGCCTCACTCGAGGCGAGAACGTCAGAGAGAATGCGCCACAGCCGATCCTCTTTCTTCCTCCGACAGCCGATAATCTTCCGTTTCAGCTGAACTAGCCCCAAAGATTGGAAATCCTTGACAAAAGTTCAGGAACCCGGATCGGCTCGAAGCAGCTGAAGAAGTTTCCATTGTTTTACTCCCTCGAGGCAACAGAAGGCACCACCGTTGGTCTGGATTTGGTGGAGACTCGATAAACATTGCATAATTCCACTAAAGTCGATGGCCTTGCATCGGCTGTAAAAAAATTTGTTTTTTTTTTTTACTGACCGATTTTTTCCCTATCGGCCCCCAGTATTTCATTGCACACATGTACACACATGTTTTATCTGCACACGTTCATCTGATTATATGCCCCCCCGAGCCGATACCTGCTGGATGACTGCAGATATCGGCTTGTATGGATAGCCAGGGCACTGCACTTGCACGTCGGCTTCGCAAAAATCCACGCTGACTCTCGTCTGCCGACGTGGCCACTGCTCAGTAAATCGGTGCTGAACGCAAGCAGAACATGTGGTGAAGGTAATTTTGGCCGATTGCCGGAATCGGCCTCCATATCCATTTGAGCGCTGTCTGAAGGTTCCGTAGCGTTCCTTCATAATTTTTGGGGCCGATCACAAGGATCAGCCTCGCCTGGTTTGCTCATTGGTTTAATCTTGTTACTTGGTCAGGCTGGATAAAACCAACCCAACCTCTGACTTGATGCGCTTGCTGTCGTCCACCTTGAGTGCGCCGTAGAGTCGTGGAGCACTAAGCTCTGTCGGCAAGACGAGTACCATGTTTGTGCCAGCCGATGTCTCATCATCGGCTTTCCTTTGGGGCGCCACTCCATTTTCCGTGGACGACCCTCTTCATCCAGGGTTCGCTGAACCTTTGCAGCCAGATCAGGTCGTGCCTTCCTTAGCGTATGCAGGTATAACCTTTCGGCTTCCTCCAGGCCGCGCAATCGCCGAACCCCGCGCTTTTGGGAACGGCTGAGTCCGTCGGGGCACCACCTTGGCCGGTGGTACCTGTCTTCTTCTACTTCTCCCTCGTCTTCTCGAATCCTCAAGATCTGCCCAACGAGGTGACTCAGCGCGTTTGCTTTGTGGCGGGAGAGGCCCTAGGCGCTCGAACACGGACACGTTGGCTGCCTCCTTCTTCTTCTTGTTGCATTCGGGCAATTGCCGATTGTGGGCAATCGGCTCATTCCCGAATCCCGGCAGTGTCCGAAGAAGGGGCAGTCCCGTGTCCGGCGTTGTCATCTTGCTCCCTTGATGTTTCCGTGGCACGGCGCTCGTGCTCCTCCTCATCGCGATCCTCGCCGACGATGTCTTCCGGCTTCTCTAGCCGGACGATCTCCTTCATCATCATAGTTGGTTCGACGGCGTTGGTCATACCGACTCACATATTTGTTGAGGAGGTGATCGAGAGGGGTCGCTGATATCTTATATTCTTCACCTCTCCCTCCGTGACGTAGCGCTTGCCATCATGACGGAGCCGATCGCGTGGAGCGGCCTCCTCTGTATCCTTGCTATGAGAGCAGCTGCCCTCATCTCCATCTTTGCCAGAGTGGTTCCCAGGTCCTACCATGTTGATGCTGAATGAGGGACCTGGCTGGCAACCCTCAGGGTAGGTGACTTCCACCATGTTAACGGCGGGGAAGGGTTGGGTGTCGACCTTCATGGCGTACTGGGTTGAAAATTAGCCGCCCCTTCTCTATCGCCGCTTGGATGTGCCGACGCCACACCCCGCAGTCGTTGGTGGCATGGGAGAGCGAGTTGTGGAATTTGCGATACGGCTTTCCGTTCAGCTCTTTCGCCGTGGGGAACTTGAGACCTTCGAGAATCGTCAACTCGTTTCTCCTTGAGCAGGAGGTCGAAGATTTGTTCAGTCTTGGTCACGTCAAAATCAAATCCCCTGGGCGGCCCTGGTGGCTTTACCCATTTGCAGGACATGGGGGTTCCTCCCCGAGTCCACTCAGCCACTGCTACTTCTTGGTCTCCCGCAGGCACTTCATCTTCCTCTGTATCGACCATGACTATGGCACGCTTGAACTTGTCTTGGTACAGGTCCGGGTGGCGCTGTTCATATGCCGATAGTTTCTGAACCATGTGCGCCGGCCGAGGGATAATCTGCTTGGGAGGCCATGTCCTTGAGCCGTGTTGCAAGTCCCGCTATCGCCAACTCGATCGCTTCCTTTTCGGTTATACGAACCGAATAACATCGGTTCCTAAGATTCCTGAAGCGCTGGATGTACTCTGTCACCGTTTCTCCGCGCTTCGACGTAGTTGTGCTAGATCGGCAATGCTAGACTCGGAAGCTTCGAATGGTATTGCATATGGAACTCGTTCTTCCAATTGCTTCCAAGACTGGATGGAGTTTGCTGGCAAAGAGGTGTACCATCCAAAAGCCGATCCCGTGAGGGACCGTGAAAAGAGCCTCACGCGTAGCTGATCCGACACCGAAGCCGGTCCTAGTTGAGCCAAATATCGGCCGACGTGCTCGATGGAGCTGGAGCCATCTGATCCACTGAATTTGGAGAAGTCAGGGAGCCGATATTTAGGTGGCAGCGGGATCATCTCGTAATCGTCGGGGTACGGCTTGGAATAGCCGATCGCCCTTCTTTTCGGCACCATGCCGAACTGGTCTCTCGGTATGGTACCGATCTGATCCGCCGTGTCTGGCCGTAGGAGTTGCACTCCGAAGATTCGCCGGGGTGGCGTACTTAGCCAGCCATGTTTGCTTTTCCGGCTCCGAGCCAACCTGCAGGAGCTGGGCTCGGGAGTTTCGTCGGTGTGGCGTACTTAGTTAGCCACGTCCGCTTCTCAAGCTCGCGTTGCCGACGCTCCTCCTGTCAACGCCGGAGTCCCCGATGTTGTGGCCTGGTTTGTGAGTGCCCGAGTTACCACAATCTGGCACATACGTGCACGCGTATCCTTGAGGGATCTCCTTAGGCGCCTCGATCAAGAACTGGTAGTCACTAGGGTCACCACCAATCTTGTAGACGACGAATGCCGGTGTAGTCGGCACTTCAGCAGAGTGCTGCCAACGCATATGGCAGCGGTGGACGGGACTCGGAATGGCAACTCTCCTTGATGAGTCCCGAGAGCTGGTCCCGACGGCGAGTACCGGTGGCTCATGATCTCCTGGATTACGCGCGAGCCGACACGCTCCAACACGTTGACCAAGTTTTCGGAGTGGCGATGTAGCGAGTGAGCCACCAAGTAGTTGATCTCCCGCCGCAGCCCCTCGGTGCGTTCCTCCGACGGGGCGAGAGGTCTATCCCATCGAGTGCCCCTTGCGGTGAGAATCCCTTCCATCTGATGCCATGGGAACGGGTTCTCTGAAAAGAGCCGATGAGGTCGGCTTCGAGGGTGGCCTTGATCTCGTTGTATTGCTTCTTGAGCTCGTCAGGCAGCTCCTCGTAGGTGACTGGCGTGCCGTCCGCCATCTCAGATGTAGATGGCGATGTGGTTGATGTAGACGTTGGTCCCACCGGGCGTGCCAGAATGTGTTGACTCGCCAAAACCCACCGGCGGGCAGCGGCCTTGTCAACACCGTAGAGCCGGGAAGAGCCTAGAGCTGCGGCTGGCCGAGACCCCTCCGAGCGACGGCCCGCAATGCTCTTCCGGTCACACGCGGCGATGCGAAGTGCAAGGGCGTGCCACCTGACCTATACCTGGTCGGGAAGGTGATGGGGATGCCTCGCTTAGTTTCCCGCAGGGCATACATGTAAACGTTAAATACGAGCCTCGATCGGCTCTCGGGTTATCTCGTGAATCGGCTCAAAGAGCCGATCCACCCATGATTCGTACGGGGTGCACGAATACTTGGTGGTCCTGCTTGATCAAGATAAAGCTAATTAGATCTACGACGATTTAGGGTTTTCACCGCATAATCGGATCATCCTACTCCGGGTTGGGCCTCGCGGCCACGCACGGTGCTCGTAAGCCGATCCTAAACAAGGCCTAAAAACCAACATGAAGTTGATCCTCGGAACATCCTGTTTAGGACTTGCGAACGCCACCCTACGTGCCACTGGATCCTCCCCCTTTGTAAGGCCTAACTATTGCGAGATATTAAACTAATCCTTGTAGAACAAGGAGCAATCGTAACGGATCAGATCTACTAAATAATGATCAAGCGGGTGCCGCCCCCACACCCGAGATAGGTGTGAGGGCGGCTAGATATGCAAGGGTTGCACTACGTAAGCATGCTTAAACGAAGAACAATGCTAACCCTAACACATCTATGATAACTACGTTGCTCGCCATCAAAAGCGCTTCGATGACGAGCAACGCATGAACAACGTGGGGCTTGTGCTTGCCTAGATCGCAAGATGCGATCTAGGCAGCATGTCGCTTACCTGATAGAAACCCTCGAGACGAAGGAGTTGGCGATGCGCCGAGATTGGTTTGTTTGGGGTTGAACGTGAGTTGTTGTTTATTCCATAAACCCTAGGTACATATTTATAGTCCAGCGGACTTTCTAATGTGGGCGTGTACTAAACCGTGCACGAGTAAGATTCTATCTCTAAACTAAGATGCGATCTAATATGTTACAGATACACGGGCAATTAAGCCCAATTTGGTATAAAGGGCCGATTCACGTATTCCTTATATATATATTCTTCATGTCCATCTTGATCGCGGCCCACCTCTGACTTGGTCAAATTCTGGTGATAACACTTACCCGGAAGGAAACCCTCGAAGAAGGGGTGGCGATGCGCCTGGTTTGTGTTTGTTGTGAACGTTGATTGTTGTTTATTTCATAAACCCTAGATACATATTTATAGTCCTGGGGACTTTCTAATTCAGGCGTGCACCGAACCGTGCACGGGTTAAACTCTAACTTCTAAACTAAGATGTGATCTAATAAAATACAGATACACGGGCAATTTAGCCCAAACTCTTCGTGTAAGGCCGCTTCAGAGATCCTCCACGCGTATATCCTTCAAGCCCATCTCACTTACGGCCTATCTCCTGATTTGGCCAAAATCTGGTGATAACAGTGGGCAAGGTTTTGGTGGCGGCTACGCTCCTCCCGGGTGGCAGCGGCGCCGGGTGACGTGGTACACAGCCACATGGAGGCGGGGCGGCACAGAGGCTAGCGGCGGCGCTGTCATGGCCTAGATCTAGGCCCTTTTGGGCCCCATCTAGGCTTGGGAGGGCCAGGTTTGGCATTCCGGTGTGTGCTCCCGGTGGCTGGTGGAGCTTCTCGTGCCGAGTGTGGCTAGGACGGCGGCGCGTGGACTGCAGCGCGACCATGGGAGCTTCACGAGCCCGCCAGGCTTGGCGGGGCAGGCGGCGGTGGAGGTTGCGCCCTCCTGCGTGGCTGCTATCCAGGCTCTCCTCGGCTCGGGTTGCTTCCTCTCGGTTTCATAGGTCTTCGTCAGTGGGCCACGGTGAGACGGCGGTGGTGGTTGCAAGACCGTGGTGGCGCGAGTAAGTGGGCGGCGAGGTTCGCGGAGCGTGACGGAGTGTTCGGGGCCATGGGTCTTTGGGGGTCGGGAGAAATCCTTGTCAGATGGCCGACACCGATGCGGTGACGCTCGTGGGCGCTACCATTCCTTCTTGAGGGGCATCGGGGTTTCCCTTTCCCACTACACTTCCGCATATCTGGGGAAACCCTAGAATTTGTCCAGACAGCAGCATCGTTATCGTCGCATCCCTTCTTGAAGGTGCTGCTTTCGTCGGAGGGCTAAGCTCGTGGTGGGAATTCCCCCCGGGGGGGGGGGGGGGGGGGCGCAACGGTTGCGGATCATCAGCATTTTCGTCGATCCAACTTTGTCAACTTTGCTTTCCTTTACTCGACTTTTGTTTCTTTTGGCATTTGATGTGATGTTTGCTCCAGCGATGGTCTCTATCTTGTATTCGTTGCTATATTAATATATTATAGGGCCAAAGCTTATTTTAAGGAATGGTGAAGTGGTAGCAACTGGCTGTAGATGTGCAGGATGTTGTTTGTGGTTACTGAATGCTAATTGCAAATCTGTGGACACGTTAGAAATCAATTTCATATCAGTACTGTGTATATATACATGGTTCCAACTTCGATCAAGATATTCTCAAAAAAAAAAGAAAAAATCCATCAAGATGGACCATTGGACCAAGGCAATCGAGAGGTCAAGGCGTCACAGGCTCACAGCATGCCAGTTTAAGACCGAGCTAGGCCCACGAGTGGATGTACGAGGCCCAGTATACAGACAGCCTTCTAAAACCCTCGCCACAACCAGCAAGATTCCATTCCCACTTTTCGTCCGAAACCCCAGCCATGGCGATTGCCGGGGATTCCACCGCCGAGCAAGCCCCGGACACCGTTCCCCACGAGCCCCCGGAGGTATCCAGCGGGTCCCCGGACCAGCCTGACCATGGTGAGGTCGATTTCGAGGAGGAGGACGGCGACGCGGAGGAGCTGGACGGGCCGGCGGCGTACGAGGAGAGGGAGCGGGCCGTGCTCCGTCGCCTGTATGCCGAGCCGGTCGGCATCCGCGTCCACGACATCATCATCGAGGGAAATTTCAAGACCCGCGCCGAGCTCATCGAGGCGGAGGTCGCCGACCTCCTCCGCTCCGCCGGCACCGTGCAGGACCTGGTGCGTGCCTCCACCCTTGCCAGCGCGCTGCTGCGCCGCCTCGACGTGTTCGAATCTGTCTGCATCACCCTCGACGCCGGCCCGCACGAGTTGCCTGGCACCGCTAACGTCCTCATCCAAGTCGTGGAGGCGGGCACCTTCGGTGGATTTGGCTTCGTCTGCTACTCCAGAGCACAGGTGAATAATCTCTGATTTGCTCAATCGTCTTTTCCTTGTTAGTTGGCCGGCCAGAACTAGCAAAGTTGCATACTTTTTGCAATAGTTGTTGTTGTCTGCTGGTTTGCATATGGATGCAAATTTGCAGCACAAATGCACTCACTTTGTTGTTTATTCAGTTGGCCATGTATTGGTAAAAGAAAGCTGCGTGGAATTATGTACCATGGCAAAATTTTGCTGTGATTTAGAATTGGTACTATGTGTGAACTTCAGTTATTGCGCTGTGCCATCTCGCTGATATCATTTTCTTGAATATAGCGTTCTAAATCAAGGCCGCTCAAGCAGCATACTGGAGCACATGATTGTTACAGTTCCATTATGTTGCATAGCTGTGTTTGTAGAATGAGAGGGAGAAAGGGTAGCAGTAATCGGTAATGACATGTTATTTGGTTTCTAAAGAGGCAGTTTTTGATGCCCAGAGTCTTCTTTAGGTTGCTTTGGTGCACACCCACCTAAATTTAGCATATGTCCCCTACCATTTGCAAATGATTATATTGGTTTTCTGAATAAATATATAAGGTCGCTTATTGCATTATACATAAACATTTATCACTGTGGTGACAGTTGCTCAATTCTTTGCCGCTATTTTATATCAGCCATTTATTACCAATTATTGTCCTGAGTGAAGCATGCAGTTATGCCTTATTCAAGAAAACCATTAACTATTGTCGATAAGAATGCATATATCCTGGCTGTTGACTTTTGTCATAGTTTTATAATGTATTTTCCTTGTAACGAGGCTGAATTACTTATCTCTGTCTCTTAGCTTGCTACGTTGTTGATGTGCAATACTAGGGACTGTTCCAGACTATTCAATTGATAAGATGGAGAACAGAGGTGGCGATACAGAACATGCTTTAGTGATTGATTCGTTCTCGAACTCGCTGGAAGTTTTTTACTGTCATTTAACTAGAGCCTCTTGGTCACCACAATACAAGTTATTTCCGAAATATGGTGACATTGACACTAGAAAATTCAGTGTTCATTTTTTTCTTTCCCAATCTCATGGTGTGTGGAACCCCAGTCTTGATTTTCAGTAAGAAAACACAACAGGCAAAAACAATTGAAAAACATTGTTTACAACTCACACCAATCAACACTTGCAGCCTATATTGGAAAGCTGTTTTGAACAAATCATGTGAAGACATATTTCTCCAAATGTTTTTGTGGAGCTTGATTTGTCAAACGATAATCATTTTGGCAGCACTCAACATTTAGAAACAAAACCATGCAGACATCTTATTCTGTTGGTGAAATACATGGCTCTTAGCGTTAACACCCTAAGGGTAGAAGAATGCATTTGAAGTTTTGATTAATACATGCTTTCCATTAGTATTGCATTCAGTATCTGAAGTGTTTTCACACATGGTGCTCATGTTTAGGCAAGATCAGGGTCACTTGAAGGGTCGCTCAAATTGAGGAACCTGTTTGGTTATGGGGACATCTGGAAAGCTTCAGGAGCATATGGATGGCATCAGTCACCAGAGCTAGGCATTGGAGTGTGCCTTCCAAGATTGAAATCTATACCAACACCCTTGACAGCTCGGGCATCAGTACTTTCCCAAGATTGGCTGGAACTTTCATCATACAAGGAGCGTCTGCTTGGCCTTTCATTTGGCTTACTTTCAACCAGGCACCATGATTTGTCTTACGATCTGACAGGGCGTACCTTAAGTGATCCCTCACAAATGGCATCAAAGTCCGTAAGAAGGCAGTTAGGACACAATCTGCTTTCTGCATTGAGATATACATATAAAATAGATCAAAGGGATTCAGAACTCCGGCCGACAAAAGGATATGCATTTGTCTCAACTTCTCAACTTGGCGGTTTATGGGACAGAAAAGGACTAAGATTCTTCCGCCAGGTTCTTCCACAACCAACTTCTTTTGTTAATCTTCAATGCAGTTTGTCTACTTTGTGGGGGTTGCATATTTTGTTTCTAATTTGCTGATTATTTGTATCTATCATTTGTTCTGGTTTGTATTTGATGTCCTCTCTAAGTTACCTGTGAAGTAATGTGCCTACTCCAGCAATGTGCTTTATAGTTACTGCACTAGCATTATTATTTGACTAAATTGCACTGTTAGATCAAATAATCCAAGAGCTTTCATGGAGACTCTTAACTTGGTGAATGGAAGTGGTTGGAGCAGTGGATGTACAAACCCCCAACCTGGTTTCAAGCCCTCATGGACGCAGATTTGGTTTTCTAGTTATATTGTAGGGGTCTCCTTACAGTTTTCTTTTTTGACATAGTGAATTAGTTATTCCCTGTAAAAGCATATGGAGCGTGATGTTTAAAAGAGCGGATGAGGGGTCCAGGGATAATGAGAATAGACATTTGTTCTCTTTTCTTTATTAAATTTTATTTGCCAGTGGAAATGCAGAATATACTGCAACTAGGTATGTCAGACAGAGAGGGAGGGGGTAACTGAAACAACACGACAACATATAGATGCCGAGGTTAAAATAATATGAACAGCATAGTTTGACGTTTGAGTAATCAAAAAGGAATATGTATCTAACTCACAAACACTTTTCTGCTAATGGACCATAGTCTTGAAGGCATAAGTCATGTCAAATTTGTATTTGCACTTATAACAATAGAGAACATAAGTACATAACCAAACCTTCCAAAAGCAATTGTTAGAATTTATGCCATCAACAAGTCAACCATTGCCATGACTGTGCCAAGATCCATTTGATACTTGAAATCCATTGGCCGTAGATAACTAAATTGTACATACGAATGTTGATTAGGCAGTTAATTACTGTTTTTTCTTTGTGTAATACTCCCACCGTCCCATAATATAAGATGCCTATATTGGTTGCAATAACATCTTATATATATTAGGGGACGGAGGGAGTACCTGCCATGGTTTGGTAAATGGCAGTAAATGACCTTGCCAGTGTCAATACCTAGTAATTACAAGTATTTCAGTTATTTGGCTCTACTTTTGTTGGAAAAATCAGTGCTCTTTTAGATATATCAGGATGACTTATATTGAGTAATGCATTAGAAATGGATGCACATGTGCATTATGGAAAAAATGTATATTAGAGTTTAATGTATCTAAACTAACTAGGAGTATGTTTTTCGTCGTTGATACATGTGCTTGGAGATATTTCGTTCTGATTGACATACCATAGTAGCTCATGGCAATTTATATTTTAATTTGTCAAGACAATCAGTTGTTATTGTTGTTAGGATACAGAAACATTGCTAATTTTGTTCAGTTGTGAATTTTTCAATGCTCAATTTTGGCTGCACATAGAGCAGAGGAAATTCTGTTAACAGTGCACATGCGAACATCTTGAGATTTGCATGTGCGGGGCTCCTGTTTTTTTGCTTTTCTCATGACCGCTGAACATCCAAACTTGGTTCACTCTACTCTGCTTACCATACGGACCGCCCGCTTGCCTGTTGACCATTTATTATAATTGGTGAGTAGTATTGTCCTAACAGCTGTCTATAGCTAAGAGCTAGACCCAGGGCGTATGATTATTTCCGTGCTTCATAGCTGTTCTTATTGTAAAGACGAGTATCACCTTATGTGAAGTTCTCCCGTTCCATCGGTCAAGAGGAAGTTGCTGGCCCCTTTTACCCAATCTAATAAAAGCCATATGAACTGCATGAATGTGATATGTGTAGAAACAATCCTGGGAATGCAAGACTAAGATGACAATTGAATATGGGTAGATACGCTTATGCTCTGACTTGACCAATTAAGTTGATACCTGCTTAGGACCTCCTTGAGTCATACTATACACTACAAGGACCATGCTTGTTGGCACTATGTCCTCCCTCAAGACATCGGTATAGATAGCCCGTCAACAGGATGAGGTAGAAGGATGTAGTTGAAAGGGATGCAACTTTGTGTGTTTGTAGTTTATCAGATAATGTTCCAGATACATGCATGGCTTGATAATATTTTCTTAGCAAACATCCTTGCTTTCTTTGCTGCAGGAGTTTGATGTTCGCGGGGCTGTTCCATTTGGATTTTACAACGCTGCCCTGAATCTTGGCATATCAGCAGGGGTGATTCTACCATTGGGCAGAGGATTTATGGAATTATCTTCACCTGTCCCTGATAGATTTTACCTTGGAGGCCGTTCTTCTCCCGTATGCAGCCTTGGTAGGCTATCATCTCTGCTGGGTTTCGAAACAAGAGGAGTTGGCCCATCAGAACCACGGAGGTTTGTCCCAAGCGGCTCTGCTACAGACGATTCTGCTGCCTCTCCAGGGAGGGATTACTTGGGAGGTGATCTTGCTGTATATGCCTTTGCTGATCTGTCCTTTGATTTGCCTATAAAGCTGTTCAAAGATACTGGAATACATGGTCATGCATTTCTTTCTGCTGGAAATCTTGCCAAGCTGTCTGAGAGTGAGTATAAGAATTTTTCATTTCCTGAGTTTCGGCGGACATTCAGAAGCTCTGCTGGTATTGGCATTGTACTGCCAACCAACCTTTTCCGGCTGGAGGTAAATTCTTTATTAGGCCCCAGTCTTTCACTGTATGCAAACATTGATGTTTATTTGGTGACTAATCCATGCTCTTTTGCTTTTTTTTCCAGATAAATTACTGTTATATTTTGAAGAAACGTGAGCATGATCGTGGAGAGACTGGAATTCAGTTTAGTATCTCTGTACCGTAATAGACCTTTGTGATCAATGCAGCAACTTCTCCTTGCCTGTTGAAGAATATTTCACCAGCTTCTTTGCTGAATCAGCCGTTTAAGAAACAGGAGATCAGTCCATTCATCATCAAGTTGTTTTTTTGGTTTCTCATAGTATGCCGGAGACTTGGAAGGTTGTTAGTTGCTGAGTCGCAAACTCCTCTTTTTGGAAGATTACCTTTCATCGTATTGATATGTCTCCGAGCTGTCGCTTGGGCACATCAGATACCATACCATAACCCTGATGACGACTCTTTAAATGTGGTGGTTGATACTTAGTAGTAGATTAATGTGTGTTAGCAAGATTTCTATTCCATGAAGAGTTGGAGAACATGGCACGCATTTGATTTCTCGTGGTACGCCTGAGAATCGGAAGGTTGTTAGATGCTGTGTCTACTTCTGGGAGATTACCTTTTCATGGTGTTGATCTGTCTCCAAGTTGTCACTTTGGCACATCAGATGCCATAGCCCTGACGGCGGTACCTTAAATTTGGTGGTTGATACTTTAGTACTCTAGATTAATGCGTGTTAGCAAGATGCCTATTCCATGGAGAGTTGGAGACACCCGTAACTCTTGTATGCATGCTTTACATATTTGAGCATTTTTACTGAGATGGATGCGACCTTTGTACATGTTGGCACTTGTTTTCATGTGGTGCCGTTCTGAAGAAATGCTCCATGCCAAACCGTGCATACTGTAGACCCGAGAGCACAAAATAGTTGCACAATGCATAAGGGTTCTTTCGTTAGTTTTGAAGAAACTCTTGACGGTTTGACTCCCCCAGTCTCATGTGCATACAAGCTAGCATTGACCACCTGATTCAATGACATAAAAGATGGCAGATAGCCTCATGGTCACTCTTGGCTTTGCTTTGTGGTGCTACAGATCCCATTTTGGAAAACTGGCTCTTAAATTTTTAATGCTCGAGATGTCGCAAAGAAGTCGATTCACTCTGTCTGAAAGATCAGTAATTGCGAAGTGTTGAGCTTACATGCTACCACTAAGTCCCGACTTAATATCATATCATGGCAAAATTTACAGGTCAGGCGTGTTGTAAGGGTATGGATGAGATAGCCTTCATCGGGATTTTGGAAGTACAGTGGCAAGGTACGCGTCCAGCTTCTCGTTTTGTTCTCGAGCCACAAACCTTATGCAAATGGGCGGCGTGACGTCGTATCTGGCGAGCAGCGCGTAGGGGATGGAGAAGAGGCCGTCCCCGCATATGAGCCCGGACGCGAGCACCGGCCCGAACACCTGCGCGCCGTCCTTGTCCGTTCTAGCCCACAGGTAGAGTATGAGACTCCCCACGCACATGTCGATGGCCACCGCCGGGACCAGCAGGAACGACATGGCCATGCCGGTGATGCTCGGGATGTAGTGCTGCGCGCGCCACCTGCAGTGCGCGGCCACCTCCCGCAGCGCGCAGACGACCAGCGCCAGGGCGAAGAAGGAGACGCTCATGGCAAGGCAGTGTCTGGGCAGCTCGAGGTCGCCGACGCCGAGCACGGCGATGGCGCGGTAGATCTTGGCCAGCGGCACCTGGTAGATCTTGTTCCCCATGTCCTCGTAGAAATGGTGGAACACGGTGAATATGGCCGGGTTGATGATGCAGCCGATCCCGGTGCCGACGACCTGGCTGACGAAGAGCGCGCGCGGCGAGGTGAGCGTGAGGTACCCCGTCTTGAAGTCCGACATGAAGTCGGAGGCGGTGGAGACGATGGACGACACGATGCCGCAGATGACGAGGCTCCCCACGACCCCGCCGTTCTTGATGCCGATCCACGACGCGAACAGCAGGATGACCAGCTTGTTGTACTGCGCCGAGAAGTTGGTCTCGGCGACGCCCGTGCCGTAGGCGTTGCAGAAGGCCAGGAGGGGCGCGAACAGGTACGCGGTGGCGACGTGGTAGTAGCGCACCTGGCTGTAGATGTGCGGGATGGCGACGGTGGACAGCGACGCCAGGACGGCGTAGCCGCAGACGGCGAAGGTGCTCGGGATGTGTTCCCGGAGGAACACCTGCGTCCTGCGGCGGTCGTCGAAGCTGAGCACGTTGCGTGGAATGGCGTCCACGTCGGAGAAGGACCTCAGCGTTTCCGCAGCCTCCCGCTGGTGGTTGCGCATGGTCTGCAGGGTCTTCACCAAGATCACCACAAGCTGGAAGATGCCATCGCCAAGAATCATGCCTATGGCACCAAACACCTGTTCATTCGATCGATCTCAGATTAAGCGAGCTTTTCCATCAACATTCAACAATCGGCATATGAATATGAACCAGCCATTCTCTAGCTTCCGAGTCTAACTGTCAGCACCTTGTACCCGTTGATGCCCCGTAAACTGCTTTCCTGGAGATCGGCGGCATACCAGCTGCCCTTTTTGGTTTCGATGTACGGCCACATGACCCCCCAGGAGATGATGGCCCCAACGAGCATGGAGATGTTTATCAGGTAAGGGCTGATCATGCCGACACCCACGTATGTTCCATTCAAATTGATGTAGAAGCTGCAAGCATCAGATAAATCAAGCTACCACGTTTCAACACAAGTAATTCTCGTGTGATGTGAATTCAATTCTTCGAATGGTTGGAATGCAACTTGCAGGCAATTACCCACGATTGAAGGCTTGTAGCCCAAACGACGGGAAGGCGGTGAGGCCACAATGAGGTCCTCCGGTGTAGAACCACTGGAAAATGGACATGAACAAGCTTCCCAGGCACGACCGGATCATGAGCGACACTTGCTTCCTGTAGTCAGAAACATCAATAAAGTAATCCACCCAGCAAACAGACAGGGACATGGACCAGCCATTCTCTAGCTTTCGAGTCCAATTTCTCCCCAATTCCTGCCGACATTGATCAGTTTCATGTGAAAACCATAGTTGCTTACTTTGCTTGCATCGCTCCATTAGGGGTATGGAAGCTGTTGATGAGGTGAGCCGTAGCCGAGCCGCTTGGAAACGTCAACCGGTGGCGGATGATCATCGTCTATACATTAATCGCCCGCATCAGCCCGAGCTATGATTACACGTTCATGGTGTTAATTCTATCTTTGATCGGCACGGACGTCCAGTCGTACATACCTTCCTCATTGGGACAATAGCGAGAAGGCCGACGAAGCTGACAAGGAAGTAGTATGCCATCATCCGAGGGAACGTCGGCTCGCTGACGTTCTTCCCGACGAATTCTCCGGTGTTAATTTTCTCCGCCGTCCTATGGTCCATGGCCAGCAAATACGACCCGAATCCCCCTAATTAACAACGTCAAAAACACACACAGAATCAAGGAATCTATCGAATGGACTCATCATGGTCGACGACGTCGCGTCGCGAAGAAGAATGCATACCGCTGTACGTCATGCTGGCGCAGGCGACGACGCAGGTCTGGACGACGGCGTTCTCGTGGCGGGTGAAGGGGCTGTAGGACACGCCGAGCTGGTCGAGCAGGCGCGTCCACGCCCTGAGGAGGAAGAAGCCGAGCAGGCCGGCGGAGATGTTGAGCGTGGGGATGATCCCGGACGTGAACACCAGGTTCATCATGACGCCGCTGAAGACCATGCCCAGCGCCAGGCTCGCCACCACGGCGCGCAGCGTCACCTGCTGCCACCATGGCGGGAGCGGCTGATCCTCGAACGCCCGCTCCGTCGACGGCCCCTCCCTTGGGTCGCCGATAGACTCCATTGATTCTCTTCGTTGATCCCGCAGGTTAAACATGCATGTAATTGAGTTTTTTGTGGAGGGACGTACGTGGAGGGAGGGGCGAAGGAAAAATGAGAGGCAGATACGCTACATCGTTTGCTTCTGTCGTTACTATTATTGACGCGCTAATGCCTAATGGTAGTGGTATGTCGGAGCAGTCCGCCCTTTTATATAGACGCATTCACGCATCCACGGCTAATACTCCCCGCATGTAATCCACACTACACCAGAGAGCACTGCCTTAAGTTTGTTTACATGAAGTTGAGCATCAGTGAGAGGTACCTCGTCCTTTTTGCCCCTAGTGTGTGCCAAAAAAGTTGCCCACATGTCTATTCTTTAAGAATGTGACTATTTCTCAGTCGACGGAGAAATAACTTCGTTCTTAGTCAGATGATGTCATCAAATCTCAGTTACAACTTAGGTTTTAATTCATGATTAGCACGAATCACGATGCAAATCAAATGGTGTAAGACTTAACTGAGCACGAAGTTCTCAGCTAGCTGAGAACTAACAAATCCCATTCTTTAACTTCTAATAATCACACACCACTCCAGCTAACACACATTCATCATGGAGATGGTGTATGAGTTGATGGAGGCGATGGAGATGCTACTAGGAGAGATTCCAGTTGCGTTTCCCTCTCCAATCTTGCTCTAGTGACAAACTTTTTCTCTATTTCGTGTATGTCTCGCACCAAGGTTCTCCTTGCGTGAAAAGAATTGAAGGGATATATCGAGAGGCTATAAGGTCAATGCGGAGTCCTCGACCAAAGGCCGACACGACCGGACGATTGAAGGGATCTGGACCCACTTTAGTGTGGCTTTAGGGGCACTCCACACAAAGGAGCCCTTCTGGCTCCTCTAAGGA
The DNA here is from genome assembly GCF_022539505.1 of Lolium rigidum. Classification (NCBI taxonomy): domain Eukaryota; kingdom Viridiplantae; phylum Streptophyta; class Magnoliopsida; order Poales; family Poaceae; genus Lolium; species Lolium rigidum. Next base: position 100,346,051 of record NC_061513.1, read on the forward strand.
TCCTCTTGGATCCTTCGGGTGTTGGTTCTCTTCATTCCCGATTTAAAAAAATCGCATGCATTTTCTCAGAATTAATTGGATTCCAGATTGTTCATGAAACTTATAAATACATGAGGGGTTTTTCGTCCTTCCAAAATTAAATAATCCATCCGATTCTAATTAGTTGTCGCAGATTTAGGAAAAATCCACGACAAACTGCGACAACTAATTTGGATCGGAAGTAGTAACAAATAAATTGGACTCGGTGAAAATCCCAATAATCATGGAAAATATGAAAGGAAACATAATCATGGCAAATACCAAGGGAATTCATATAATAAACAACAAAGTTCATATATATGCTATGGATGTATTAACATCCCTGAGCTTAACTTTGTCGTGCACGACTAAACAAAATCTCAAGCTCGTAGATAATTAAACATAAACAAAAGGACTTTTGTCATATTTCTCTTAGAATAGAAAATTATAGATATCTATCACATGACTCTTTAGAAAGGGGAAAGATAGGCCCTTTGAGTCGCGAAAAGTAGGATTTACATGCTCTTGGTTTTACTAACAACATAATTATGAAAACATTTTGGGAAGGACCTCTCATGTCAACAGCTCATCGTACCACGAGAGTGTAGTGCTCATATAATTGGCATCTTTAATTTATACACTATGCCACATTTTATTTATTTTCTTTTAGCCTTCAGTGGAAGATTTCTTCCTACGTCTCTCTTGGACATCATAATATTCTTTCCTTTTTCTCAATTTTCTCATTTTTTTCTTTTGGTGCCTAACTTTTATGGGCAGGCGGTGATACTCTCTAGTTCTTCTTGTTTTTCTACATAAATGGTAGCCACACCTCTCAAATTCGTGGTCACCCCATTCTACTTTCCCGTGAGCTATGAGCAACACAAAAGAGACCAAGTATTGAAAAAATTCGGTGCGAAATGGCAAATTTACACTGAATGGAGATAAAATACCACATAGATATGGTGTACATAATAAAACAAATTTGGATTCAGGAAGTTTCGATGTACAAGCAAAAAATACCATGCTTAGTACATGTAAGGCTAGCAAAAGGGAGATTCGCCACTAAGGAGAGCTCACAAAAATGGCACAACACACCTCAGTTTATATACCACTAGAGATGTTGCAAGTTAAGTTAAATCAACTATGGTGCTCGAAAAACATGAGTAAAATATTTTCAAACCGATGGTTGATGGAGTGTTGGGATGGAGGAGGCATCCCCACGCTTAAGTGCTTACCCTTTCTTCATCTTAGACCTCATTTTTTCATATTTCTTTGTCCTAAAAAAATTCACAGTGATATTCTCCATTTTTATTTGTTTGTGTGGAGTGGTTAGTGCAGAATATAATAATTCTTAGGTAATGCATAACTCATTTGCACAAAGAGGATTTTTCTCCTCAAGAAGGTGTTAAGAAAAAAAATCAAGGAGGATTTAGGACCAACTAAGCAAATATTCACCATGAAGATCTCGTAAGAGATCAACGAAGTTATTTTGGCCCCCATGGGAAAGATACATTGAGAAGGTACTTGAAAGGCTCAATATAAATGACACAAGGTTTTTTACCTAGCTCTCCACTTGCAAGCCATCACTAGTTGTGGAATGATGCCCTACAAGCAAGAAGGATAAAGAAGAAATGAGTAAGGTACTATACCAATCTATTTACTGGTGCCATGGTGTGCACTTGGTCTGATATTTCCTATGCAGTTGGTGTTGTTAGCCGGTCCATGAAAACTCCAAGTGGGGCTCACTAGAATGTAGTGAAGTGGATACCCAGATATGTCAAAGGTACTTCAGATTTGTGTTTATGCTTTGGAGGCGCAGTGATTATTTATTGTCGGGCTACACATATTCAGGTTATTCTAGTGATGCATATTCTAGGAAGTCAACTTCAAGATACCCGATGAATTACGCATGGGGAGCAGTGTCATGTTAACCAAAATTGCAGAAATGTGTTAAAATGTCAATCACAAGCTGAGTACATAGTTGAGGTTGATGCTTGCAAGGAAGTGTTTTGGGTCAAAAAATTCTAGTAAGAGTTGGGCATGAAGCTAGTGACAAGGTATCAACTTGTCAATGCCTATGGATTGTAGGCTAGGGTTTAGTTAGAAGTAGAGGGTAAGTAGATCTCGAAGATTTCAGCCGAAAAGTACTCGACGATTGTGAAAACTAGGGTTTGTAAACAATGATTCGATGCCTTCCTTGTCCCTCGACTCCCCCTTTATATAGGAGGCGGAGCCGAGGGATTCGTGTTGTACAAGTTACAGAGTCCGGGATGGTTTCTAATTCAAACCGCAAGATTACAAATAACACTTCCTATTACAAGTCTAGCTTTCCTTAATAATATCTTGGGCTTCCGAATCTTCTTATTCTTCGGGTAGTGGGCCTTTAGTAAACCCCGGGTACTATCTTCGGCAGGCCCATTTGGGATGCCTATGTCAGCTAGAGACATAAAATGTGTTTTGCAGCATTAAAAGTGATATTCAATCAAGGTTGGAAAAAGCGCTAAGCGTAAGCGAGGCGGTTGGCATTCTCCTAGTGCATAGGCGATGCTTAAGCACTCTAGGCGCAGCCTAGGTGGGAATAGTTTATACCATCAAGTGTGTACATGGGTTATGGGTTATTATATGTGAATAGACATTAATCTAGAGCATGTAAATGTGTAAATTTCTCATAACTAGCTTTAGAATAATCCCATCTAGCTCCTTAGTGAAGTATGGCATACATTTCTTATTAAGGAAGACAGGTTTCTTCGTTGCACTGTCTAGACTTCCGCTTATGCCCTAGGCAAGGTGTTTGTCCATCGCCTAGCGCCTAAGCATGCTTAAGCGTTTCCTAGGTGTCGCCTTGTCCAACAGTGATATTCATCTTACAAAGTATTCGAAGTTTCACTCTTGAATCAAGCAAATCAATGTGAGGTATCATTGGATTCGAGTTGGACAGACATTATCTCTAACTGGGTGCACCCTCCCTCCGCCCTACTGTTGTTGAGACGGGGCGGAAAGGGACATTTCTTCTCCTATCATGTGCGATTCTCCTCTCTTCGACTGCACGGTGTTGTCAACCTCGCCACCACTAGCGCACTTCCTCTACCACACTCGTTGTAGCATCATCTTGTACCAGTACGTCACATCATCATCCTACCCTAGCCACCTATGTGTAATCGTCATGTCCTGATGTATCCTCTTCCTCCTCTGAAGTAATCCATTGCCACCTCGACTCGCCTCCTCCTTGATCGCACGGTGCTATTGCACCATGGCTTGCCTGATCCTCCTCCACATGCGGCTTCAAAGTCGTCTACCTCTCTTCCTATCGCCACCGCCACCAACGCCTCCAGCGAGGAAGATGACATGAGAGAGCAAATATAAAAAGAGAAACAAAAAATATAGTGCCACCAAGCTAGTCCCACCAGTCACACGGCAAATGGAGTTGTGAAATAGGGGCCGAGTCTGGAGCAAATCGAAAGATATGAGAGCTTTGGAAGTAGGGCACAACTAGATTGTTTGAGGACATTTTATGGGCTATTGGTAGAGATGGTCTTAGGAGGGTGGTTATACGCTAGGTCCACCGGGGACCCCCAATCCATATGTGAAACATTTTACGTGTTTTGTTAAGTTAAAAAATGATTTATTCTTTCACTACAAGGTAACATTCATGTGTATAATGAGGGTTTACTAAAGGCCCACTACCCGAAGAATAAGAAGATTCGGAAGCCCAAGATATTATTAAGGAAAGCTAGAGTTGTAATAGGAAGTGTTATTTGTAATCTTGCAGTTTGAATTAGAAACCATCCCGGACTCTGTAACTTGTACAACACGAATCCCTCGGCTCCGCCTCCTATATAAAGGGGGAGTCGAGGGACAAGGAAGGCATCGAATCATTGTTTACAAACCCTAGTTTTCACAATCGTCGAGTACTTTTCGGCTGAAACCTTCGAGATCTACTTACCCTCTACTTCTAACTAAACCCTAGCCTACAATCCATAGGCATTGACAAGTTGATACCTTGTCAATTGGCGCCGTCTGTGGGGACTAGAGGCGTAAGGATCTGATCTCGATGGCACGCTCAAGATCTTCGACATCATCAACCGCAAGCAACGCAATGGATCGAGGTAAACAGATTGCTGCTCGGTCCCGTCGATTTTGTTCCTCACCCACCCTCCCGTTTGGATGCATATGCGTATACCGCGGAGCCTATGGAGATGACGTTCGGAAGGTTTCGCTTTCGCGTCGAGAAGGAAGGATCGTATCGTGTCGAAATTCCGATTTCGTCGGGATCGTCGGCGGTCGATTCCGATTTTTCAAGCTATACATCGTCAACCGAATCAGGAGAAGAAGAAACTTCGTCGGCACGCTACGTCAGCACCAGGGCAAGAGAGAAACTCGCCAAGATCTTCAGCGACATGTCGTTTGAGTCATCTGCGGACTCATATATAAGCGATGGCTCAAGCAGTGTCGACAGTTACGACTTCATCGACAAATCTATTACAGTGGGCAAGGTCTTCATCAATCTCAACAATGGTGTCACCAAACCCAATATAGATCTGAATACAAAATATCATTAGATTTACGCTATCGAAGAGCCAAATAATGATCAAGAGGAAACATCTGAGGCTTTCGACGATCTGGGAAATCCATACGTCGATCCCTCCGATCTGCGACGAGGCCTGGGCAATGTACGTCGGGCCACAGCCGCGAGACAGAGTTCAACTCTCGCAAGCAGCTTGGGATAGAGCCGCGAGAGCTATGGACGGTTTAGAACCGATGGCTACCACAGCCACACCAGAGGAATTGCAAGCATATCAATATAGGCTCGCACGAGCTGCAAGAGAATTGGAAAAACAGACAGCTGAGTTAAACAGAAGAAAGGAGGCAGCTTCTGCATCCGAGCAGGAGAAGGGCAGATTTGAGTCAACAATCTAGAACTTCGGGTGATAGCCACGAGGAGGCTCGGATCAGAGCAAGATCAAGGTTACAACACATACCCGAAGCGTAAAGAGAGCACTTGATCCAAAACCTCGACATGTCCTTTATGTCGATAGATACAAGAGGGAACATCATCCCTAAGACACCAGAGGCTGGGTATATGGCGACACAAGCTTTTATCCTCGCATCTAAACCACCTCCAGGAGATCCAAGGGAAACACTATACAATATAGCGATAGCAGGAGTTGGAGCTATGGGGACAGTGTTTGTATCAACGCCTCCCGAAGGAGCGGCAAGGCAAAATAGTCCACGACCTGCAGGCAGCAACAGCGGCAGCCCCCGAAGGACCAAGCGGAGCAAGAGACACGGCAGCACAAGCAAGGGTCGACGGAGCGCGGCAAGGCAGAAGGGAACATCGGCAATCCCCAGAACTTAACGACGAGGATATGTGTGGCTTGCCGTGCTTCACGAGGAGAGTCCGAAAAACTCGAGTCCCTTCAGGATTCAAGTTACCTGACAACTTCAAGAAATTCGATGGCCTTCAGGATCCAGAGGACTGGCTAGTTGATTATCTTGAGACGGTGAAGCTCACAGGAGGAACTAGGGCAACAGCTATGCAAAGCATCCAGGTGCATTTGAGTGGAGCCGCACGATCTTGGATAAAGAAACTTCCTCCAGTATCTATCGACAGCTGGGAAAGCTTCGAGGACGTGTTCGTCAAGAACTTCCGGTCCACATGCAAAAAACCTGCGTCGTTGGAGGAGTTGAGAGCATGTCGACAAAAGCCGGACGAGCCAATGAGAAAATATATCCAAAGGTGGAACATCATCAAAAACTCAGCAGAAAATATATCTGACGAGAGAGCGATAGATGCGTTTGTCGCAGGAATCAGGCGTGGAGATTTTGTCGAGGACTTGGGAAGGACCAACCCAAAGACAGTATCCGCGTTAATGGAAATAGCCAACGAGATGGGCAGATGGAGAAGATGCTGTCCACAACAAACGGCACAGGTCGCCAGAGGAGGACCGTGGTCGAAATTATCAACCGAGGCGACGATTCCCTCGGCAGTACCCGAACTATGACGCTCCAGGACAAATTTCGGCAGGTTTTCGGGCAAACACAGGAGGAAACAACAGAGATGATTATCAGAGAAGCAATGAGCAGCGAGGCGATAATAGGGATGATTCCCGAAACAACAGGCAAAATAGCGGGCCTAGGTTCCCAAGGCCTTTCGTGTCTCCCGAAGAGATGATGAATGGCCCGTGTCAGATGCATTTTTTCCTCGACAGCAACGGAAAAAGACAGTCAGGACATCTACAGAAAGATTGTCGCAATTTCCAGGCAATGTTAAGATGGGCAGAGCACGCTAACACTCGGGCAGCACAGAGAAATCCTCGAGAACCCAGGAGCGAGATTCACTTGCCACCTCCTCCCGCGATTACGAAGACAATCGACATCAGCTCGGAATAGCGGCAGCACCTCCACCACCACCATATGTTGATCCTAACTCTAACGGAGCGGTGTCGATGATTCGAAGGGAAGGCCATCCAATAGAGCTCGGAAAGTAATCTCACGACGAGTGTTTATGGCGGAAAAAATGCCTCCACCAACTCGTCGAGTATCTTAATTGGTCGGGGCAAGATATTGGCTTCACCATAGCAGATCATCCGCAGCAAGTTCCTTGACCAGGGCGGTCAGCACTTATTTTACCAGCGGTATTGCGGGATTTGATGTCTCTCGAGTGTTCATAGACGGCGGCAGCAGCTTAAACCTTATGTATGCAGATACATTGAGGAAGATGAACATATCCCTAGCGAACTTGAAGCCAACAGACACAAGGTTCCACGGTATCACACCGGAGAAACCGAGTTATCCATTGGGGAAGATCAATCTCGACGTTCAGTTTGGAACCCGAGAGAATTATAGAATCGAGAGGCTGGAATTTGAAGTCGTGGATTTTCCGTCGCAGTACCACGCTTTGTTGGGACGACCAGCATATGCTAGATTTATGGCTGTGCCACACTATACATACCTGTTGTGGAGGCTGCCTGGACCAAAGGGACCAATCACGATCAAAGGAAGCTTCGCCTTAGCCGATAAGTGCGATAAGGATTTTCATCGGATATCAGAAACTTTCGGGATGCAAGCTGAGTATTTGGCGTCAAAAAGTATGACTGACTACGACGTGCTGCCAGACATTGGAAGGCCAAATAAAGAATCAACTTTCAATACCGAGAAAAATTCTAAGGAGGTGCAGATTCACCCGACAGACCCGAAAAAGACGACGTCCATTGCAACAAATATGGATCTCGCATAGGAAAGCGCGCTCATCAAGTTTCTCCGTGAGCACTAGAAAATCTTCGCATGGTGTCCAGCTGACATGTCAGGAGTACCCAGGGAACTTGCCGAGCACCACCTCAACTTGGATCCTCTCGCGAGACCAATCAAACAACCATTGCGGCGTTTTTCGGAACCAAACCGCAAGGCTATGCTATCAGAAATAGATCGACTCAAGGATGCTGGTTTTATCAAAGAGATATCTACAGAAGCCACATGGGTAGCTAACCCAGTGATGGTGCCGAAGAAGCACACGACAGTCCTTCACATGTGCGTCGACTTTACGTGTCTTAATAAACATTGTCCTAAGGATCACTTTCCCCTCCCAAGGATCGATCAAATCATCGACTCCACAGCAGGATGTGAACGTCTTTCCTTTTTGGATGCATACTCTGGTTATAACCAGATCAGACTAAAAGAAGATGATGAGGCCAAAATAGCGTTCATAACACCTTACGACTTGTTTTGCTACAGAACAATGCCTTTTGGTCTAAAAAACGCGGGAGCAACATATCAGAGGATGATGCAGAAGTGTTTGGCGATACAGATCGGGAAAAACGTGCAAGTATACATCGACGACGTCGTCATAATGTCAAAAAAGGGGGCAACGCTGATCGAGGATCTCAAGGAAACCTTTGACAACCTCGACAAATTCTGCCTCAAGCTGAACCCGACGAAGTGTTCTTTTGGCGTCCCAGCAGGAGAACTTCTGGGGTTTCTAGTTTCAGCAAGAGGAATTGAAGCAAATCCCGACAAAATACAAGCTATCGTAACAATGAGGAAGCCAACAAAATTGAAAGAAATACAGCAGCTAACTGGGCGAGTCGCAGCTTTGAGCAGCTTCGTCGCCAGGCTGGGAGAAAAAACGTTACCATTTTACGCTCTGATAAAGCAAGGAGAGAAATTCCAGTGGAACGAAGAGGCCGACAGAGTTTTCGAGGATTTGAAGCGCACAATCTCGACACCACCAATCTTGGTGGCGCCGAAAGAAAAGGAACCTCTCCTGCTGTATATTGCAGCCACGCCCCAAGTGGTTAGCACGGTGTTAGTTGTTGAAAGAGAAGAAGAAGGAAAACTCCATGGAGTGCGAGAGGCCGAGTATATTTCATCGGTGAAGTTTTATCGCCTTCCAAACAGCGGTACCAGAAACTAGCATATGGAGTAATTGCAACGGCAAGGAAGTTGCGCCACTATTTTTCGGCACACCCGATAATAGTAGTCAATGAAGCACCTCTTTCAAATATACTGAACAATCCAGAAGCTACAGGGCGTGTCTCCCTTTGGGGAATAGAACTTTCTCCTCGGGACATCACGTATGAAAAAAGAAAGGCAATCAAGTCGCAAGTTCTGCCATATTTCATTGCAGAGTGGATGGAGCTACAAAACACGGGACCTCCAGATTTGTCGAGAACTTGGACCATGAACTTCGATGGGTCCAAGCGAGCAGAAGGAGCCGGCGCAGGAGTAGTACTTATATCACCTGAAGGCGACAAATTGAAATACGTCCTTCGGATGATGTTCCCTAATGCATCCAATAATGAAGCAGAATATGAAGCCCTCATACACGGGATGAAGATGGCGAAAGCTTGCGGTGCAACTCGACTAAAAATCTTTGGCGACTCACAATTGGTGGCTCGGCAAGTTATGAACCAATGTGACGCAGTCAATGATAGCATGATGGCATACAAGGAGGTGTACAATGAGCTCGAGAAGCTGTTTGATGGATGCAAGGTAAATCACATCAGTAGATTGAGCAATGATGAAGCCGACGTTCTCGCAAACATCGGGTCGCAATGCCTCTCAATCCCGCCAGGAGTATTTTGGGAAGAAATAGCGGAGAGATCCACGAAGCCAAAAAAGGTGCAGAAAAAGCAAAAGAAGAGAAAACCTCGACACCCCTCAAAGAAACCACGGAGGATGAAGTGGACCAAGAGCTTGTGATGATGGTACAAATTCCTTGGATGCAAGCATATATATCATACATCCTCAGGAAAGAAATACCCGATGATCCAGTTGAGGCAAGGCGAGTTATTCGACGCTCCAAAGCTTTCACAGTGGTCAAAGGGGAATTATACAAGCGAAGTATTTCAGGCGTCCTGCAAAGGTGTGTCACACCCGAAGAAGGAAGAATAATTCTGAAGGATGTACACGGAGGAATATGTGGCCACCACGCAAGTAGTCGAGCTATTGCAGCCAAGGTTTTTCGGGCAGGATTCTATTGGTTGACGGCAATCGAGGATGCCAAGGAAATAGTAAGAACTTGCGACGCGTGTCAAAGGTTTGCCGCAAAACCTCACTCTCCGACTGCGGAACTAACACCAATACCATTGTCGTGGCCCTTTGCCCAATGGGGACTCGATATGGTGGGCAAGTTGCACAAAGCTTCGCCTGGAGGGTATGAGTACTTGCTGGTCGTTGTCGACAAATTCACCAAGTGGGTAGAAGCGAAGCCAATAAATTCACCAGATGCAGCATCGGCAATAAAGTTTGTGAAAGGCCTCGTTTTTCGGTTTGGGGTGCCTCATAGCATTGTTACAGATAATGGTTCAAACTTCACATCCAAGGAATTCAAGGAATACTCGCGCAGAAGTAGGCATTAAATTGCACTTTGCGTCAGTTGGGCACCCGCAAACTAATGGACAAGTCGAGAAAGCCAATGGTATCATCTGCAACGGCCTCAAAAAGCGCCTGCTAGGACCGCTTGAAAAAGCTCGACATACTTGGCCAGAGGAATTGCCAAGTGTTTTGTGGAGCATCCGAACAACACCAAATACGGCGACACAAGAAACTCCGTTTTTTCTCGTCCACGGAGCCGAAGCAAGTACTACCAATTGAAATAGAGCATGATTCTCCAAGGGTAACGAGTATGACGAAGAAACATCACAAAAAGCTCGGGAGGATGACATGGACGCACTCGACGAAGCTCGCGATGAAGTACTTTCACGAGTCACCAAATACCAGCAAGACCTCAAAAACTACCACAGTCGACGGTTAAGACCAAGATCTTTTCGAGTCGGGGATTTGGTCTTGCGGTTAAATCAAAAAAGTACTGAGAAGCTCGAATCACCATGGTTGGGACCTTACGTTGTCACGGAAGTCATCGACGGAGGCGCATACAGGATCAAGAACAAGAAGACAGGGGCTCCCGAGAAAAACCCCTGGAACGTAGCACAGCTCAGGCGGTTCTACGCCTAGAGTCGAAATATAGTCCTTCTCTGTAAAAATACAATGTACTGAAACGCCCGACTCTTTTCCTTTTCGGGGCATCGAGTGGGGCCGGAAAGATTTTTAATGAGGCGGGCTCGCGGTGCTGCAATATAATAAAGATAGTGGAGATATATTTCTTATTCTTCGACACGCTCGGGGGCTCAACGCCTTCAAATCTCAAAATACGTACAATATAGACAAATCGGACTTACCAAAATATTTCGCCTTGGTACACTAAATACCTCGCCAAATTATAAATATAGTGTACACGTCAAAAAACTTATTGCTTTGGTCCAAGCTACCTCGCAACAAAAATATAGAACTTCAACATAAAGATACTCGAAGGTTTGCAACCTATTCGGTGAAAAAAGTAAAGATATCTCCTCATGGCAAGAGGAAAAGTCTTCGAGATGGAAAAAACAGTACAACTCTAGCCAGAAGGCTCGGGGGCTCCAACAATATAGAGCAGTTTACAATATACAACAAATTTCTTCGGAAATCAAAAAAGATACAGACATAATGTTGTCCAATATAGTACAAATCAGTCAAAACCTAAAATACTATCTATGGACAAGCCTCTGGTTGTTTTATGCTCAGCATAGGACCCCTTGACAAAGAATTCTGAGTCCATCCGAAGAAGTTCATCTATCATTGACTCAGCCACAGGAGTTACCATCTCATTGATTGAGTCAATATCATTTTTTCGTCGCGATTTCTTGGCCAGGCAATCAGCAACAATCTTCGTCAGGTCTAATTTTGGATGGCAAATATTTATCATAATCATGGCAAACCTTGCTCCAGCAGTCAACTGAGCTCGCACAAAATTATGAATGCGGGGAGCATCTCTGAAAACCTCCAGCAATTCAGGAAGAGTCTTGGGAATTTCATTCCAAGGAAACAAAGTTTTGTAAACAAGGGTTAATGTTGTCGTGCAAAAATTGAGAAATTCGCGCACTTGGCAAGCACGATCTTGAAACCTGACAATTTGCTGGGTTCGTTCAGGGGAGGCCCAGAATAAAGAGCCATGGTTAAGGGAAAGATTGACGAGAAGATTTGTTCTCTCGTTCACTCTTCGATCTTCGGTGGCAGCATTAAGAACCGAGCCTATTAAGCGACAAGGCAAGAAATTTGAAGGGGGGCACAGCAAAATAAAGAGGAGGCATTGCGAGGTTGGAAAAACATACCTAACATATCTGTGCTAGCCTCCAACATTAGCTCGAGCATGCTATTTTCTCGGGTAGTGGCTCCTTTTGCTTCCAATACAGCAGTATCCTTGGCAGCCATAGCCTCTTTGGTTTGTTGGAGAGCAAGTTTTTCTTGTTCGGATGCTCTCCGAGATTGTTCCATCATCGCAAGAGTTTGTTTCTTCATGGATTGAAGTTGCTGTCGAAGTTCTTGCAAATCTTCTGACGAATGTTTGCTTGAAGAACCTTCGAGGGGGTTATCATCGATTAGCATTTTCTTCGAGAAGGAAGAAGCAGGAGAAGCATCAGCAGAGCAAGGATTGGTCGAATAGTTGTCAAATATTAACTGGAAAAGAAAGCGCCAGGATCAATGATAGTGCCGTAGGGAATTTCATTAATTTCTAGAAATATTTACATAGGCATTACAAAAGAAGTTTCTCCTAAAGGACTACCAGGATAATTGTCGCCACGACTAAATTGGCGACAAGGGCAAAAAAACAGAGAAAGAAAAAACAAAGAGGCATGCAACTAGACCTCCGACCTTGATGAGCTAGGAGTTGAAGCTGGTTTGATCCCGAGATAGGCCAGGATTTTCTTCGTGTTGGGCTTGGCTGCCTTAATCAACGACCTCCATCTTGATTGCTTTATCTGATCGGTGTCGCCAACCTTCATCCAATCAACAGCTTGTTGGCTGTCCGCAACCAAGGCAACAGTGCTCTCGACAGCAATCTTCATGTTCTCCTGGCGCATTTTCAGTCCAAGGTCCTCTGATGAATTGAAGCTCCGGGCAAGGGCAAGGAAAGTCGTAGGTTCCTCTTTCTTCGGGAAGAAGTAGGGGAACAGCTTCGACAGTCCCGCGTCAGCATTCGCCACGCCTTCACGAATTTCGGATCCATGAAACTCCAGATAAGAAAGTGCGTCAAGGAGAGGATCATTGTCGGGATTCTCCAGATCAAACTCTTGGTTTATTTGGCCTGCCACAGGAAACAAATGTTGGTCAAAAACAAGAAAAAGCAGGTCATATAAGAAATAGAAGAGATCGAAAAGATTACCTTTGAAGCGCCGACTTTGCGAATTAACGCGCTTGAGGATTCCCTTTTCACGAGCAGCCTGTGCGGTTTTGTGCTCATTCAATGCAGCTTCAGCATCCTCAAGTCTCTTCTGCAGTTCCTCGACACTAGCAATTTCTGCTCTGGCTTCCTCAGCCTCTGCTTTGGCTTCGCTAGCAACAAGTTCGGCTTTCTTGCGGGCCGCTTCACTTTGCTCTAGTTTTTGAGCAAGTGCGTCGGCACGTTTGTTGGCCTCTGCAAGTTTCTCTCGTCGAAATAAAAAGAAAGGTCAAAAATTGCGACAAACGACGGGAGCAAGAAGTCAAAAACAACGACAGCAAAAAAGTTATTACCTTCGGTTCTCTCGGCATACTCACGGTACCCAATGAATTGGGATCCGATGCGGATAAGCTCTTTGATCATGGGCTGTCAAAGAAGAACAAAGAAATAAAAACATCGGTATGGAAAAAGAGTGAAGGCGCAAAAAAGCAAAATAGAGGAAATATAGATTGGCAAAAGCAAATGGGCCTGCCGAAGATAGTACCCAGGGTTTACTAAAGGCCCACTACCCGAAGAATAAGAATATTCGGAAGCCCAAGATATTATTAAGGAAATCTAGAGTTGTAATAGGAAGTGTTATTTGTAATCTTGCGGTTTGAATTTGGAGCGTCGAATAACTCGCCTTGCCTCAACTGGATCATCGGGTATTTCTTTCCTGAGGATGTATGATATATATGCTTGCATCCAAGGAATTTGTACCATCATCACAAGCTCTTGGTCCACTTCATCCTCCGTGGTTTCTTTGAGGGGTGTCGAGGTTTTCTCTTCTTTTGCTTTTTTCTGCACCTTTTTTGGCTTCGTGGATCTCTCCGCTATTTCTTCCCAAAATACTCCTGGCGGGATTGAGAGGCATTGCGACCCGATGTTTGCGAGAACGTCGGCTTCATCATTGCTCAATCTACTGATGTGATTTACCTCGCATCCATCAAACAGCTTCTCGAGCTCATTGTACACCTCCTTGTATGCCATCATGCTATCATTGATCGCGTCACATTGGTTCATAACTTGCCGAGCCACCAATTGTGAGTCGCCAAAGATTTTTAGTCGAGTTGCACCGCAAGCTTTCGCCATCTTCATCCCGTGTATGAGGGCTTCATATTCTGCTTCATTATTGGATGCATTAGGGAACGTCATCCGAAGGACGTATTTCAATTTGTCGCCTTCAGGTGATATAAGTACTACTCCTGCGCCGGCTCCTTCTGCTCGCTTGGACCCATCGAAGTTCATGGTCCAAGTTCTCGGCAAATCTGGAGGTCCCGTGTTTTGTAGCTCCATCCACTCTGCAATGAAATCTGGCAGAACTTGCGACTTGATTGCCTTTCTTTTTTCATACGTGATGTCCCGAGGAGAAAGTTCTATTCCCCAAAGGGAGACACGCCCGTAGCTTCCGGATTGTTCGAGTATATTTGAAAGAGGTGCTTCGTTGACTACTATTATCGGGTGTGCCGAAAAATAGTGGCGCAACTTCCTTGCCGTTGCAATTACTCCATATGCTAGTTTTTGGTACTGCGGGTACCGCTGTTTGGAAGGCGATAAAACTTCACTGATGAAATATACTGGCCTCTGCACTCCATGGAGTTTTCCTTCTTCTTCTCTTTCAACAACTAACACCGTGCTAACCACTTGGGGCGTGGCTGCAATATACAGCAGGAGAGGTTCCTTTTCTTTCGGCGCCACCAAGATTGGTGGTGTCGAGATTGTGCGCTTCAAATCCTCGAAAGCTCTGTCGGCCTCTTCGTTCCACTGGAATTTCTCTCCTTGCTTTATCAAAGCGTAAAATGGTAACGCTTTTTCTCCCAGCCTGGCGACGAATCTGCTCAAAGCTGCGACTCGCCCAGTTAGCTGCTGTATTTCTTTCAATTTTGTTGGCTTCCTCATTGTTACGATAGCTTGTATTTTGTCGGAATTTGCTTCAATTCCTCTTGCTAAAACTAAAAACCCCAGAAGTTCTCCTGCTGGGACGCTAAAAGAACACTTCGTCGGGTTCAGCTTGAGGCAGAATTTGTCGAGGTTATCAAAGGTTTCCTTGAGATCCTCGATCAGCGTTGCCCCCTTTTTTGACGTTATGACGATGTCGTCGATGTATACTTGCACGTTTTTTCCGATCTGTGTCACCAAACACTTCTGCATCATCCTCTGATATGTTGCTCCCGCGTTTTTTAGACCAAAAGGCATTGTTCTGTAGCAAAACACGCCGTAAGGTGTTATGAACGCTGTTTTGGCCTCATCATCTTCTTTTAGTCAGATCTGGTTATAACCGGAGTATGCATCCAAAAAGGAAAGACGTTCACATCCTGCCGTGGAGTCGATGATTTGATCGATCCTTGGGAGGGGAAAGTGATCCTTAGGACAATGTTTATTGAGACACGTAAAGTCGACGCACATGCGAAGGACTGTCGTGTGCTTCTTCGGCACCATCACTGGGTTAGCTACCCATGTGGCTTCTGTAGATATCTCTTTGATAAAACCAGCATCCTTGAGTCGATCTATTTCGATAGCATAGCTTTGCGGTTTGGTTCCGAAAAACGCCGCAAGGGTTGTTTGATTGGTCTCGCGAGAGGATCCAAGTTGAGGTGGTGCTCGGCAAGTTCCCTGGGTACTCCTGGCATGTCAGCTGGACACCATGCGAAGATTTTCCAGTGCTCACGGAGGAACTTGACGAGCGCGCTTTCCTATGCGAGATCCATATTTGTTGCAATGGACGTCGTCTTTTTCGGGTCTGTCGGGTGAATCTGCACCTCCTTAGAATTTTTCTCGGTATTGAAAGTTGATTCTTTATTTGGCCTTCCAACGTCTGGCAGCACGTCGTAGTCAGTCATACTTTTTGACGCCAAATACTCAGCTTGCATCCCGAAAGTTTCTGATATCCGATGAAAATCCTTATCGCACTTATCGGCTAAGGCGAAGCTTCCTTTGACTGTGATTGGTCCCTTTGGTCCAGGCAGCCTCCACAACAGGTATGTATAGTGTGGCACAGCCATAAATCTAGCATATGCTGGTCGTCCCAACAAAGCGTGGTACTGCGACGGAAAATCCACGACTTCAAATTCCAGCCTCTCGATTCTATAATTCTCTCGGGTTCCAAACCGAACGTCGAGATTGATCTTCCCCAATGGATAACTTGGTTTCTCCGGTGTGATACCGTGGAACCTTGTGTCTCGTTGGCTTCAAGTTCGCTAGGGATATGTTCATCTTCCTCAATGTATCTGCATACATAAGGTTTAAGCTGCTGCCGCCGTCTATGAACACTCGAGAGACATCAAATCCCGCAATAACTGCTGGTAAAATAAGTGCTGACTGCCCTGGTCGAGGAACTTGCTGCGGATGATCTGCTATGGTGAAGCCAATATCTTGCCCTGACCAATTAAGATACTCGACAGTTGGTGGAGGCATTTTTTCTGCCATAAACACCTGTCGTGAGATTACTTTCTGAGCTCTATTGGATGGCCTTCCCTTCTGAATCATCGACACCGCTCCGTTAGAGTTAGGATCAACATAAGGTGGTGGTGGAGGTGCTGCCGCTATTCTGAGCTGATGTCGATTGTCTTCTGTAATCGCGGGAGGAGGTGGCAAGTGAATCTCGCTCCTGGGTTCTCGAGGATTTCTCTGTGCTGCCCGAGCGTTAGCGTGCTCTGCCCATCTTAACATTGCCTGGAAATTGCGACAATCTTTCTGTAGATGTCCTGACTGTCTTTTTCCGTTGCTGTCAAGGAAAAAGTGCATCTGACACGGGCCATTCATCATCTCTTCGGGAGACACGAAAGGCCTTGGGAACCTAGGCCCGCTATTTTGCCTGTTGTTTCGGGAATCATCCCTATTATCGCCTCGCTGCTCATTGCTTCTCTGATAATCATCTCTGTTGTTTCCTCCTGTGTTTGCCCGAAAACCTGCCGAAATTTGTCCTGGAGCGTCATAGTTCGGGTACTGCCGAGGAAATCGTCGCCTCGGTTGATAATTTCGACCACGGTCCTCCTCTGGCGACCTGTGCCGTTTGTTGTGGACAGCATCTTCTCCATCTGCCCATCTGTTGGCTATTTCCATTAACGCGGATACTGTCTTTGGGTTGGTCCTTCCCAAGTCCTCGACAAAATCTCCACGCCCGATTCCTGCGACAAACGCATCTATCGCTCTCTCGTCAGATATATTTTCTCGCCGAGTTTTTGATGATGTTCCACCTTTGGATATATTTTCTCATTGGCTCGTCCGGCTTTTGTCGACATGCTCTCAACTCCTCCAACGACGCAGGTTTTTTGCATGTGGACCGGAAGTTCTTGACGAACACGTCCTCGAAGCTTTCTCAGCCGTCGATAGATCCTGGAGGAAGTTTCTTTATCCAAGATCGTGCGGCTCCACTCAAATGCACCTGGATGCTTTGCATAGCTGTTGCCCTGGTTCCTCCTGTGAGCTTCACCGTCTCGAGATAATCAACTAGCCGATCCTCTGGATCCTGAAGGCCGTCGAATTTCTTGAAGTTGTCAGGTAACTTGAATCCTGAAGGGACTCGAGTTTTTCGGACTCTCCTCGTGAAGCACGGCAAGCCACACATATCCTCGTCGTTAAGTTCTGGGGATTGCCGATGTTCCCTTCTGCCTTGCCGCGCTCTGTCGACCCTTGCTTGTGCTGCCGTGTCTCTTGCTCCGCTTGGTCCTTCAGGGGCTGCCGCTGTTGCTGCTGCAGGTCGTGGACTATTTTGCCTTGCCGCTCCTTCGGGAGGCGTTGATACAAACGCTGTCCCCATAGCTCCAACTCCTGCTATCGCCATATTGTATAGTGTTTCCCTTGGATCTCCTGGAGGTGGTTTAGATGCGAGGATAAAAGCTTGTGTCGCCATATACCCAGCCTCTGGTGTCTTAGGGATGATGTTCCCTCTTGTATCTATCGACATAAAGGACATGTCGAGGTTTTGGATCAAGTGCTCTCTTTCTGCTTCGGGTATGTGTTGTAACCTTGATCTTGCTCTGATCCGAGCCTCCCTGTGGCTATCACCCGAAGTTCTAGATTGTCGACTCAAATCTGCCCTTCTCCTGCTGGATGCAGAAGCTGCCTCCTTTCTTCTGTTTAACTCAGCTGTCTGTTTTTCCAATTCTCTTGCAGCTCGTGCGAGCCTATATTGATATGCTTGCAATTCCTCTGGTGTGGCTGTGGTGGCCATCGGTTCTGAACCGTCCATAGCTCTCGCGGCTCTATCCCAAGCTGCTTGCGAGAGTTGAACTCTGTCTCGCGGCTGTGGCCCGACGTACTTATTGCCCAGGCCTCGTCGCAGATCGGAGGGATCGACGTATGGATTTCCCAGATCGTCGAAAGCCTCAGATGTTTCCTCTTGATCATTATTTGGCTCTTCAATGGCGTAAATCTGATGATATTTTGTATTCAGATCTATGTTGGGTTTGGTGACACCATCGTTGAGATTGATGAAGACCTTGCCCACTGTAATAGATTTGTCGATGAAGTCGTAACTGTCGACACTCGCTTGAGCCATCGCTTATATATGAGTCCGCGAGATGACTCAAACGACATGTCGCTGAAGATCTTGGCGAGTTTCTCTCTTGCCCTGGTGCTGACGTAGCGTGTCGACGAAGTTTCTTCTTCTCCTGATTCGGTTGACGATGTATAGCTTGAAAAATCGGAATCGACCGCCGACGATCCCGATGAAATCGGAATTTCGACACGATACGATCCTTCCTTCTCGACGCGAAAGCGAAACCTTCCGAACGTCATCTCCATAGGCTCCGCCAGATACGCATATGCATCCAAACGGGAGGGTAGGTGAGGAACAAAATCGACAGGACCATCAGCAATCTGTTTACCTCGATCCATTGCGTTGCTTGCGGTTGATGATGTCGAAGATCTTGAGCGTGCCATCGAGATCAGATCCTTACGCCTCTAGTCCCCACAGACGGCGCCAATTGACAAGGTATCAACTTGTCAATGCCTATGGATTGTAGGCTAGGGTTTAGTTAGAAGTAGAGGGTAAGTAGATCTCGAAGGTTTCAGCCGAAAAGTACTTGACGATTGTGAAAACTAGGGTTTGTAAACAATGATTCGATGCCTTCCTTGTCCCTCGACTCCCCCTTTATATAGGAGGCGGAGCCGAGGGATTCGTGTTGTACAAGTTACAGAGTCCGGGATGGTTTCTAATTCAAACCGCAAGATTACAAATAACACTTCCTATTACAACTCTAGCTTTCCTTAATAATATCTTGGGCTTCCGAATCTTCTTATTCTTCGGGTAGTGGGCCTTTAGTAAACCCCGGGTACTATCTTCGGCAGGCCCATTTGGGATGCCTATGTCAGCTAGAGACATAAAATGTGTTTTGCAGCATTAAAAGTGATATTCAATCAAGGTTGGAAAAAGCGCTAAGCGTAAGCGAGGCGGTTGGCATTCTCCTAGTGCATAGGCGATGCTTAAGCACTCTAGGCGCAGCCTAGGTGGGAATAGTTTATACCATCAAGTGTGTACATGGGTTATGGGTTATTATATGTGAATAGACATTAATCTAGAGCATGTAAATGTGTAAATTTCTCATAACTAGCTTTAGAATAATCCCATCTAGCTCCTTAGTGAAGTATGGCATACATTTCTTATTAAGGAAGACAGTTTCTTCGTTGCACTGTCTAGACTTCCGCTTATGCCCTAGGCAAGGTGTTTGTCCATCGCCTAGCGCCTAAGCATGCTTAAGCGTTTCCTAGGTGTCGCCTTGTCCAACAGTGATATTCATCTTACAAAGTATTCGAAGTTTCACTCTTGAATCAAGCAAATCAATGTGAGGTATCATTGGATTCGAGTTGGACAGACATTATCTCTAACTGGGTGCACCCTCCCTCCGCCCTACTGTTGTTGAGACGGGGCGGAAAGGGACATTTCTTCTCCTACATGTGCTTCTTCTCCTATCATGTGCGATTCTCCTCTCTTCGACTGCACGGTGTTGTCAACCTCGCCACCACTAGCGCACTTCCTCTACCACACTCGTTGTAGCATCATCTTGTACCAGTACGTCACATCATCATCCTACCCTAGCCACCTATGTGTAATCGTCATGTCCTGATGTATCCTCTTCCTCCTCTGAAGTAATCCATTGCCACCTCGACTCGCCTCCTCCTTGATCGCACGGTGCTATTGCACCATGGCTTGCCTGATCCTCCCCCACATGCGGCTTCAAAGTCGTCTACCTCTCTTCCTATTGCCACCGCCACCAACGCCTCCAGCGAGGAAGATGACATGAGAGAGCAAATATAAAAAGAGAAACAAAAAATATAGTGCCACCAAGCTAGTCCCACCAGTCACACGGCAAATGGAGTTGTGAAATAGGGGCCAGTGTTGGAGCAAATCGAAAGATATGAGAGCTTTGGAAGTAGGGCACAACTAGATTGTTTGAGGACATTTTATGGGCTATTGGTAGAGATGGTCTTAGGAGGGTGGTTATACGCTAGGTCCACCGGGGACCCCCAATTCATATGTGAAACATTTTACGTGTTTTGTTAAGTTAAAAAATGATTTATTCTTTCACTACAAGGTAACATTCATGTGTATAATGAGGGTGCATGTGGTACAATGGTACACACTAGTTTATGCATCTACCTTGTACTGGGTGTTTGTTGAGAAAAGCATTGATACACTAATGACCAATCCGCCTATATCTAGTGAATGACCCTAACTTCAAATCACCAATATCTAGTTTATTTTTAACAAATAGATGCATCAGAGGTGTCAAATTTCATTCATCGCATAAACAATTTACAACATGTATTACAATTTCCTGTAGCACAAGATTTTGAAGATAAAAAACGAAGGAACGATTGCCTAACACTACATAAGCTAAACTTGAACAACTAAAGATAAGCAAAGACTGAGAATGTCTAATTTCCTGTTGTGCACAATCATGGGCTATACCATTAAGCTCCTTTTTGATGTGGTAAACCTTTGGTTGTAGCTCTATGTAAGCTTTCTTGTATTTAGCAATCTGGTGTCTAAGCTCCCAGGAACTGAACATATGTGATCTTTGGAGATGCGGTAGCTCTTGCAGGAACAAGATTGTCGGTGCGAAAAGTGACGTGTTGGATGTGATATATTTAGTAATATGAGCTGCATGCAAGAAGGAGCGCTAAGTCCTCAGCATGTAGAGGCGTGGATGCCTTTGTAGTCTTGGAGCCGAACTTTGAATCAGGATTTCTCCCCTGTTTGATGTTTTAGTATTTGACAGGGAACTTCCAGGTCAGTAGAAGTACTTACTTGAGAACCTGGAGCTTTGTTTTTCAAGCGGCGTCTGTGTAAATTGTATCCCCGGAAGTAACAAGATTTGTCTTAATTGTTTCCCTTGTTTGACATCTCCACTTGAGAATTGTATATGTGGCTACTGCTGTTTTACTAGTCTGTCTGTCCCTAATAATTAACTCGCGCTGACCGCGCCCTATAGGGATCATCGAATCGATAGCAATAAGCCCTGTTTGAAGGGGTTCATATACGGAACGCCTGGAAATTATACTTGGAGCAGTAGATTCAATTAAGCGAGATTCTGAAGCTATAGTTTCCACTTTTCCATCAATAGGTTTAGCCAAAGCATTTATAACACAACCCAAGTTTTCACCCTAGGGGCAACTTTCTTGTTGTTCCAAATCTATTTTAGGAGCTGAATAGTCATGGGATTTACATGTCTTCGCCTCGTTTCCCATTATTTTGCATTTTTTGTAGACGAGCCTTATATGCACTTTTAGAGTTGCACTTACCTATAGGAGTTAGTCTCCAACATAAGAAATATTTGTCTTCTGAACATACAATTGAAGTGTTTTTTCTGTCATTGGCGGTAGGATCGTGAAATAAAGAGTGTCAAATTTCTGAAAATTCCGGGATTGTTGATTAGGAATCCACAAGCCTTTCACTTGGGTTGGATAGATGAAATTATTGGGTTGTATGATTTAAGAAATTTAGGGTTTTAGGGTGTGCTCCAAATAGAAAGCTGGCTAAGATATCTTTTCTGTACTTATAAAAGTTTCAGTTGTTGGTCGTCCGTTCACTCCACCTCTTCCCAGACCTGACTGGTGGGACCATGTGAACCCACGCGCACCGCAGTCAAGCGATCTCTCCCGAAGCCTCTCCCCGTTGCTTGTACTGCACAGTGCCTCCGTTGACACTCAGTTGCTAACTCACTGCCATGGCGGGGCACACCACGAATGTAGGATGTAGCCATTTTTCCATCGCGGTCTTCCTACTCTGCTGCTAGCATGTATGCACCGTTTCATCCGAAGGAGCGGTGGAGGGGACGGCACTGGCTTGCCCGCTGCTGCCGAGCCGGAGGGACAGGTGTGGGCTCCGGCGTAGCCTAAAGCGCCAGGAACGGAGCCAAGAATGAAGTTTAAGAGGGGCAATATTGGTATGAGGAGGGCAGAACTAGCTAAAATCACACAAATAAGGAGCTGCCATGACTTGTGTTCAAAGAAAAATCATGAGCATAGGGGGGCTTCCCCCCCCCCCCCCCTTATCTCCATCCGTGCTAAGCGCACCAGATCTGGTCGATCTATTCGTTGCCGTCGTGCCATCGTAGATTGTGGTGGAAGGGGTACCGCCACCATCTTCAGGAACGGCGTCATGGCGTCGTGCTCTACTGCTTGATAAGGTCTAGGCATGGGTGACCAGTGGTAGTATACATGGGAATGCATCGGGGGCAAGAGAAAGAAATGGAGAGAAGCATGGTCTAAGCTGAGGCGCTGCCGCAACCACATATGAGCTCTGGGCGTCCAAAACTTGTCTGCATCCCTCGCAACGAAGGACATTAGATCTTGGATTAGCTCGTTGGACTTGTGAATCGATTTATTGAAATGCAAGAAGGATACGGGGCTCGTAGCTTCCGGATAAGAGAATTTTTTTTTACAGAAAGAAATGATTTGTTCATTTTCCCTTTCATTGACGATGTATTATACACATACTAAACCATATCCGATGCTACTCCAAGTCAGTAAGTCACCAACCAAATCATAATTTACATGAGTTTGATTGTTGTTTGCTGATGAATCATGATGCACGTCTAAAATATAATTAACACGCATGTCCAAATGTAGATTAGAACTACTCTTTTTATTGAATCGAGAAACATGTCTAAATTTTTACAGGCCCATGATTACAAATCAATCGACAATATAAGATTATATTGATGATTACTCCCATGTCTGCGTATACAAGTCTTCAATGTAGCTTAGAGATATTTTATAATTTGTCACACTTTTCCCTGAATTTTTATTATTTTGCCACATGACCATCACATGTTAGTGTGTCAAATAATATAATTTTGAAGATAAATGTGGAAAATTATAAAATCCCCCTATATTTCAAGTCCAACATAGAAAAACATTTTGATAAAAAAATATAAATTATACGACCAAAGAAAATGCACATATAACTCACATCGTTTTGCTTCAAAATTCAGGTATAAATTTATAAGGACTTACACAGCAAGTTAGAAGCAGTACATGATATCAATAAAAGATAGAGAAATATAATATAAGTCGAAATCTAGCATGGTTGCTCACATTTTCTTGGTCTTTACGCTTTCTGCGATGTTCGACAGTGTGCCAGTCGACTACAAGACGTCTATGTTAAATTCGTCAATATTTTTTGGCTCAGTATCTTGTGACTTATTTGTGTGTATGTCTATGAAAGTAAGCATGTGATACATTTTCCATATTTAATTTTTAAATTTGATTATTTTACACACTTTATGTCATATATATATATGATGGCCACCATGAAAAATAATGAAAATTCAAAGTAAAGTGTGACAAATGAGAAAATATTCCAGTCGTATGTGCCTATAAATTTCTCAAAAAAATAATAGGAATGTGCAAGGTTTACTATAGAACCCCCATGTACTTACTCTTTATCCTACTATGTTGAATTAACTCGAACATAACTTTGGTAAACCATATTTAATTTATTTTGTTTCGTAGCGTAGCACGGGCATTTAACTAGTTTGGTAAAAAAGAATGGGCCTTGAGAATGGGAAAGACTTTGAGGATAGAGGCCTAGAAAGCTGATTTTGGGGAATTCGAATTTTGAGCGCTAATTGAGGAGTCAGGAAAGTACTTGGATTTTAAAACTGCATGTAGGAAGTTATTTGGTTGATCTGCAATCCTCCAAGCCACCATTAAGATCGGACCTTGGTTCATAGCCTGTAAGTTTCTTATACCCGGGGCACCTTCATATTTTGGAGAACATATGTCTTTCCAAGCTCCCAAACAAATGCACCTCAAATTTGCTTCTTCTATGATACATGTCCACCAAAAATTCCTAATGATGGAAATGAGTTTGGCAATAAAAAAATATGTAAGAAGGATGTTGGATATGTAGTAGACAGAGATGTCGGAGAAAACAAATTTAATTAGCTCAAGTCTGGCCGCATGAGAAAGTTAATCACCTTTGTAAGTTGAAAATTTTGATTTAAATTTGTTAAAAAAAAGTTGTAAGCTGCAGTTCTTTATTCGCCTGGAATACTAAGAGGGTGGCCAAGATGCATGAAGTTGTTGTCAATGATAGGAATAGGGAAAATTTGCTTTATAGTCTGACACATGCTTTGATCCACATGCTTGGTGAAAATAATGTAAGAATTTTTCTAGTTTGGTGTTTGGCCTGATCTATTGCAAAATTATTGAAAATTTTGTTTAATGCTGATAGCGTCTTTCTCTATAGCTTGTCCACATACAAGAAGATCGCCCGCAAAAAGAAGCGAGTGGATCGGAGTGCAATTTGATCCTAACATTATCCAAACAAAACAGTTAGTACACATGGCTTGGTGCGGAGCAATCGCCAACTCATTTATCGCGAGAACAAAAAGATAAGGGACAAAGGACATCCTTCCCAGATACCTCTATCTCCTCGAAACTTCACAAACAGTTGGTCATTTATGACTTCAATGAAAGTCGTAGAAGAGACACATGCATGGATAGGATCACTGGAATGACGATGCAACCCTTTACGTGCGAGAGCTGCTACGATGAAATTCCATTCCATTCTATCAAAAACCTCAGCAAGATCTATATTAAGCATAAAATATTTATGTTTCCAGGAGTTCGACGCAAGAGTGAGTTATTTCTTAAGCAACTATTATTATGTTAGTGCTAATGCTCAACCTTCAACAAAATCTTGCTAGGAAGGATGAATGCAGTCTGGTAAATGAGGTTTTGGTCTATTTTCTATAGATTTGTCAATAATTTTGTAGATAACATTGCAAAGAGCAATAGGTCTACAATCAGTTGGAACCGAAGGAATAAGCTTTTGGGGAATAAGAGTAATGTGAATGTCGTTAATATGGCCGAAGAAGCTTCTTACCAATTGCATATCATCTTGACCTAGATAGTCCCATGTAGCAATGTAAAACTCCGCATTTAAATCATTTGGCCCTAGAGACGCATTGTTTTTTGATTTCCTTGAGTATTCCTAGAACTTCCTTTTTCAGAATGGAGTAAGTGTAATCATTAGCATCTTGGATAATTTGAGTATGTAAGAAAGTCATGAGAGATACATGTTGTTAAAGCACAAAGGGTTCTCACTTCTAGAAGGACACCAAATGAACCAAATTCTATCAATCTTTCCTTACAACTTAGGGCCACAAAGGGCTAAAGACAGTGCCTTTAGTATACCCAACTCCCTTGGTGCCTATTTCCTTTTAATGACACTTATTTTAAATCACCATGTTTGAGTTTTTATCCCAAAGGCTGAACTCGAGCATACTTTCTTTCTCTTGGGGAAAGTCATGTTCATTATTCCTCAAATCATATGCGGTATTTTGTTTACCTAATTTGTAACTTCTGGCCGATCACAAACTTGGATCTCGTGCTCACTATGTGTGCCACGCGATATTCATCAGGCGGGCTACACGCCGTCTCCCATCATCAGCCACAAGTCAACAACATTTCTCGGTGCCTCCGCCCACGGGAGAGAATATATCAGCCATTTTCTTTCTCCCCCAAATCCTCTGTTGCTTCTCTGCGTTGCTTTGATCTTGGGCCCCCACCTCGTCGGCGCCGCTAGCCACCACACCCAGCGCCTCTACTACCAGCTCGTCGCTCTTCCCCGTCGCGAGCCTCCCTGCCGTTCCCTTTCCCTGCTCCAGAAGCACAATTCGGATGCCACGCGCCGCTGCCTCTCGCCGGTGCAACACCATCTCGAACTCATTCCCCACCGATTCGCACCTCCCGCAGGTCCCTCACACCGCTAATGCGCCTCCCTAGCCGAACCCAAGCTCGGTAGTGGATGCGGTGGATGCGACGTTGGGCGCATGGTGGGAGCACAGACACGGTGGAAGAGGATCTGGCGCTGGGGCGGTCCTCCTCGTCCTGCGACAATGACAATGAGAGGCGCCGCACGCAACAATAGGGCAAGAGGGCGGTTTCCCTTCGTTCCCATCAAGCTATGGTTCCATTTGTTACTTAGCTGAGTATCTGAAATCATGCTAGTTCTTCACAATTTTGCTAATAATCCTGCCGTTGTGTTGAGGTAGATGTTTGATGTAATTTGTTCTAATTTTTGTGTGCATGGGCAAACATGATTTCCCCATATAGTGATGGATATCGTAACACCGACTTCACACTGTTGTGGAACCCCAAGAGGAAGGTATGATGAACACAGTAGCAAGTTTTCCCTCAGTAAGAAATCAAAGTTTAATCGACCAGTAGGAGAAAAACGTGACTTCTGAAGGTGTTGCTAGCTGACTAGTGGCAGGGCGCACTACAGGCGTCAGCAACAACGTGGAACCTCCACACAACACAACCAAAATAGTTTGCCCCAACTTACAGTGAGGTTCTCAATCTCACCGGTTTTGCTGAACTACAGAAAGGATTAAATGTATCGAGTGGAAGGAGATGTTTGCAGTAATTAAAGAGAACAAAACTTTGCAGTAAGTAACAGAGCAAGATTGCAGTAATTGAATTTATCAATGTAAAAGAAAGGACCGGGATCCATAGTTCACTAGAGGTGTCTCTCCATAAAGATAAATAGCATGTTGGGTGAACAAATTACAGCTGGGCAATTGACAGAATATTGACCATACATGACAAGATGATTACTATTAGATTTGTTTGGGTATTACAACATAATACATAGACCGTAATCCAGCTGTATCTATGACTAATAATCCACCTTCCGGTTATCGTCCGAACCCCTTTCAGTATTAAGTTGCAAGCAACAGATTATTGCATTAAGCAATGTGTGTAAAGTAAACAATAAAATTACCCTTGGATAAAACATTGTTGTTTTCTCCCTAGTAGCAACATCACATCTACAATCTTAGAAGTTACTGTCACTCTTCTAGATTACTAGAGACATGAACCTACTATCGAGCATAAATACCCCCTCTTGGAGTCACAAGCATCTACTTGGCCAGAGTATCTACTAGCAACAGAGAGCATGCAAGATCACAAATAACATATGACATGAATATATAATCGACATCACCATAGTATACAATATTCATCGGATCCCAGCAAACACAACATGTAGGATTACATAAGGATGATCTTAATCATGTAGGGCAGCTCACAAGATCTAAACGTGAGGCAAAAATTGGAGAATACAACCATCTAGGTACTGCTATGGACCCATAGTCCAGGGATGAAGTACTCACGCATCACTTCGGAGGCGGGCATGGCGATGTAGAGGCCTACGGCGATGATTTCCCCTTCGGCGGGTGCCGGGAAGAGCTTCAGAACCCTCCCCCCCTGAGATGGGCTCTGCGATGGCGGCCGCGACGGAACTTTTCGTGGATGGAGGTTCGGGTATTCAGGGTTTTCCCGACATTATGAGTAAATAGGCGGAGGGGCGATGTCGGTGGCCACCTTGGTGGGCCTGGGCCCGCGCCAAGGCATGGTTTGGCCCCCCTGTGGCTCCTCTTCGTCTTCCCTCTGGACTCTGTCTTCGTTACGGAAAAATATTGACTTCGGCTTTTGTTTCGTCCAATTCCGAGAATATTTCATGTACAACTTTTCTGAAATACAAAAACAGCAGAAAACAGGGAACTGGCACTGTGGCATCTTGTTAATAGGTTAGTGCCGGAAAATGTATAAAAGTGCAACGAAGTATGAGCAAAACATATATGAATTGGTGTAAAACAAGCATGGAGCCTCTAAAAATTACAGATACGTTTGAGACGTATCAACAAGCTTCTGGAATACATCAGAGCACTGCAACACATTGATGTCATTGTGTGATCCTACCATGTCGAAGAACGGATGCCAAATCCACAGGTCCTGGTCAGCCACTGCCTCAAGCACCACACTGCATGCACCCTTGTGTTATACATGCCCCGGTGTGCAAATGGACAGTTCTTTCATGCCCGGTGCATACAGTCGATGCTACCAAGCATCCCAGAAAAACTTCTCTCTGCATTTTGTGCCAAGATACGAGTTGTGTCTGCCGCATTGGGTGTGCGCAAATAGGTTTTTTCCAAACACCGCCACAATTGCCCTGCAGAATCTATACATGCAATCAATGGTCGTGGACTCTGCCATGCGCAAATATTCATCTTGTGTATCGCCTGTAATTTCATAGGAAAGCACCTGAAGAGCCACCGTGCATTTCTGAATTGTCGAGAAACCAAGCTCACCGACAGCATCTCTTTTCAATTTGAAGTAGTTGATCTCCCTCAAATTCTCGACTATCTTCAGAAAGAGCTTCCTACTCATCCGGAAACGACGACGGAATATGGTATCGTCATGCAATGGATCGTCAGCGAAGTAGTCGGCGTAGAGCATGCAGTAGCCTTCCATCATCTGCCTTCCTCGGCACGGAGCCACCAATGGTTGGCTGGTCCTCCTTGGCAATCATGGCCAAGAGGGAGACGAGGATCGCCAGATGTTCGTCGTCTCGAGCGGCGTCCCTGGTAGCAGCCGCGACAGCGAGCTCCTCGTCCATGAGCGCAGCCATGACGTCCTCGTCGTCCGAGTCCATCGCCTTGGCAAATAGCGGAACACCACACGTGCAAGGTGAGAGCGCGGTGGGATGAGGTAGCAGTGGTGGCGGGAGCGGGTGAACGGCAACGGTGGGAAGGGCTGGCGAGGTGGCGAGGGATTGCAGCGGCGGAGTGGGTTCCTACCGGCGGCAATGAACCGTCGCGGCGGCGACAGTGGTCGCGGGGCGAAAAGAAGGAAAATATTTATGTCTTTTTGGCTCTGCTCGCCAACAGGGTTAGCCCGCGGCGTTTTCTCGCCACGCCGGCGCCCCCGCTAACCTCCCTGTAGATTGGGTTTAGGCTGGGGCGCTGGATGAAGAGTTGAGACTTGTAGATTGGGTTTAGGCTGGAGGCGCTGGATGAAGAGTTGAGACTTGCTGGCGGAAAAAACAAATTTGGAGGCCCGTGGTTGGGAGTCTGTTTTCCAAATCGGCTAACCCCAAGATTAATGCATCATCCGAAAAGTGTCTTCTGGTACTATAAAATCATATTATTTGTATTTCAAAAAATTGAAATTAAATACCTACATACATATAAACATTTCGAAGATACGGTGGAATTTTCGGAGAAAAATATGTTATATTTTGAGCTATATAAAAAAGACAAATTTCTGACAAATATACGCCCCTATACGTAGCCACAAATTTGTTTTTTTCCTGTAGCTCAAAATACAATGCAACTTTTACCAAAACTTCTCACGAGTATTCGGAACATATATATGTATTCATAGAATAAATGTGATGATTTTTTAGAACACATATATATAATTTTTTTAATATTTAAAAAACTGAGAGCACTGGTGCTCATGTGCACCAAATGCTCACTCATCATCATCGTCCTTCTTATTTGAAGGGAATAAGATAATACCATCACGCAATTCATCATCACAACAGGCAAACTGAAAATAAGAATACAGTTATCTCTAATAAACTGACACCGACCAAGCCACATATGCAATGTTTTCCATTCATTGAATCGAACATATCCTCCATAAGATGTTCCCATCAGAAATATGTTTCATAGAATTCAAGTTGCACATACATAAGTTGATGCCTCTCCAGAATCCCAATGTAAAGATCACAGTTTCTTTGTCTTGTATAGGCATCCCAACATGAGCTCCTTTACAGCAGAAGAACCAGAAACAAAAATGGACAAACAGAAGAGAAGCATCACGGTTTCTCTTTGCTGTCATGGCACCTTGACAGGCAGACGAGCTATGAGAAACCCATTTATCATGTAATTTATTATTCTCAGTCCTTGATTCCTCATACCGCTGTACATATGGAGTTTCTAGATAATCATCATATGATTTGTAGATAATTATCGTGTGATATTCGGACTTTTTGAGCCAACAACTTAGCCAACTGATCCCTCAAGCTTCAGGTTCATAAGCGCATCTACCTCCTGGGCGAACTCGTAAGGAAGGTGCTCAAAAACAGCTCTGCAGAATCCACCGATCATGGCTGCAACGGCCTTTTCATGGTCTATCCCTCTTTGCTGGAAATAAAATAGCTGGTCCTCCCCAATTTTAGAAGTGCTCGCCTCATGCTCAACACGGCCACTGGTGCAACCCACCTGTTACCAGGATCAGGTTAACATGATTAAACAAATGTGTTTTTCTGTTAACCTACTATTCAAATAAAGGGGTAACCTGGTTCGTAAAAAGATAGATAACTGCACAAGGAGTTTAGTGAAGAAAATAGAACTGCTTGTAAGAAGGAATTTTGTTAAGACCGGACATCATGTATACACAGTACTGGACGCACTGAGCACACTGGTTACCCATAAGTTCTTAACCGTTGTATGCATGCAGCTTATGCAATTGCTTGCATATGTAGGCATAAAGATGATAATGCACGCCCCACGACAATGCAATTGCAAGAGACCAGGATGGTGTAACAATTTATAGTTAAGAACACTACACAAAGTATGAAGGCGGTGTCGCAAGAATGCATAATATTGAACAATTTATCGCGGCCACATAGGTATATTAGCAAAGATGATATAAGGTTCTCAATAGATGTATCTTTTCATGAACATAATGAAAGATAACTATTTGCTTATCGTATATACCTAAAAAGAATGAAAAAAAGTGCGAGGGGGAACACCAAGAAATGCAGTGTTGAACTAACATAAACTTGTCTCGATTACAAGGCTCATAATGGCACATAAATCTTCTGATATAACTTGTATCCATTGTTATACTAAAGTAAAGTTCCCCTCCGCCTCAGTCGCTGCAAGAATTCCCACCTTTTCACATTTTCTTCCCTTATTAAGTTATTATAATGGCAACTTCTAAATGGCAGGATATTTTATAAGGTTATGGAAAACATATTATACCAATGATCCGATACCTTCTTAGTTTTAGTATATGTCGAAGCTCAATTCATACTACTTCAGATGAAGGAGTACCATTTATCTTGAATGTCAATGGAACTTAGGTGAAGATAATATAACTGTAACTTAGGAATTGTTATGGTTCGGCCTAGGTAAGGGCCTGACCAAGAGTAGGGGATTCTCTCGCCTAGGCACTGCAAGGCTTATGCTAGTGAGGCTCTGAGATTTCGTTGAACTAGTGATTATTAATTGCTTGCATAGATCCAATTAACCCTTGATCAAAACACTCCTCACCGAACGATAACTCTTATCTTATAAATTGAGTTGGAGACTTGGTATTTTGAACAGCCCAACTGTATCCAACACAAATACTTCTCTCAAGACTATCTCTATATCCAAGCATGCCCTATCATATATGCCTTAACAGATGTGCACACGTGAGGCTGTTCTATCGCACACAGGCTAAGCCCAAGCTATTATTGGCGTTCCTGCCTTACCACGCCATAGCAAATTGTACCCTCAAACTCCTTAAATCCCGTCTTATATCAGCATATTTTTGTCTCAAAATATATTGATATACGTATAGGTGCCACAGATGTGAAATATATATATGTGCTTCACCACTATTGCAAGAACAGTAACTATCTACAAATTAAGCACAGGCAGAGGCCACATCTTGAGTTATGTCCAGTGTGTGAAACCCAGAACAATAATAAACATGCAAGGAAGAAGAGGAAGGAAGAGCAGGTTACCTGAATAGTGGGGTAGGTGTTGGCGGCAGCGTTATCCCCAATGAGCAACGAATCACACTGCGAAGAATTGTAAGCATTCTCCGCACCAGAATTCATCTGAACCAGGCCCCGGTAGCAATTCCTCGACTTCCCAGCCGAAATACCCTTGGATATGATCCTGCTGCGTGAGTTCTTCCCCTTGTGGATCATCTTGGTCCCTGTATCCGCCTGCTGGTAATCCTTCGTCAGCGCCACCGAGTAGAACTCCCCAACGGTGTCATCCCCAACAAGCTCCACACTCGGGTACTTCCAGGTGATGGCCGACCCAGTTTCAACCTGCGTCCACGAGATCTTCGAGCCACGGCCCTTGCAGCGGCCTCTCTTGGTGACAAAATTGTAAATGCCCCCTTTCCCCTCCTCGTCGCCCGCGTACCAGTTCTGCACGGTGGAGTACTTGATCTCGGCCGCCTCCTCGCACACGAGCTCCACCACGGCCGCGTGGAGCTGGTTGTTGTCGTAGGCCGGAGCGGTACATCCTTCCAAGTAGCTAACCGTGCTCCTCTCGTCGGCCACGATGAGGGTCCGCTCGAACTGGCCGGTCTCCTTGTCGTTGATCCTGAAGTAGGTGGAGATCTCCATGGGGCAGACGGTGTCCTTGGGCACGTAGCAGAAGGAGCCGTCGCTGAAGACCGCGGAGTTGAGGGCCGCGTAGTAGTTGTCCCCGGGGGGGACGACGGTGCCGAGGTAGCGTTTGATAAGGTGAGGGTACTCGCGGACGGCCTCGGAGATGGAGCAGAAGATGACGCCCTTGGCCATGAGCGCCTCGCGGTGGGTGGTGGCGATGGAGGTGGAGTCGATGACGGCGTCGACGGCGACGTTGGAGAGGCGCTTCTGCTCGCCGAGCGGGATGCCGAGGCGGTCGAAGGTGCGGAGCAGCTCCGGGTCCACCTCGTCGAGGCTGTTGAGCTTGGGCTTGGCCTTGGGGGCGGAGTAGAAGCAGAGGGACTGCAGGTCGACGGGGGTGTAGACGTTGTCGCTCCAGACGGGCTCCGCCATGGTGAGGAACCGGCGGTAGGCCGCCAGGCGGAAGTCCAGCATCCAGGCGGGCTCCGCCTTGAGCTCCGAGATGCGGCGGACGGTGGCCTCCGAGAGGCCCTTGGGGATGGAGAAGGACTCGAAGTCCGACACGAAGCCGTACTTGTACTCCCGCTTGAGGAGGTTCTGCAGGGCCTCGGCCTCGTCGGCCGCGGCGGGTGAGGGGGACGGGGACGGGGAGGGCTTCTGTGGGCCCGTCTGCACGGCGACGACCGAGAGGCGGCCGCGGCGCGCGCCCACGCGGCGGCGGGAGGCGCTGGGTGGGTGCGCGACGGTGAGCTTGGCGGCGGTGAGGGCGCCGGGGGCGAAGAGGGAGGTGGAGGCGGCCATGGTGCGGGCGGCCCGGCGGAGAGGCGGAAGCGAATTTGGGAGGGATGGGATGAGAGGAGGAGAGGAGACCGTGAGATGAGAGAGAAACGAGGGGAGTTGTTGACAGGGAGAGGGCAGGGCAGCCGTGGAACAGGCGTATGGTGCGCACGCGGCGGCCGGCCCCTGGATGAGGGTGCGTGGCGACGGCGTTGGCGAACTAGGTCCAGACAGCGCTGTGCGGTAGGGCGGAGAGTCGTGTGGCGGCCGAGCGGCGGAGCACGGCACCGGATGTGGTTCGTGACACGTGGCTTTCCGAGAGAAAACTAAAAAAAATGTCGTGATCATCTTCTATTGTTGGTCCAAATCGTCCAATTTTTTCCACCGCAAACGCGACGGCGAAGCGGCCTCCGGCCCGGCCTTCTCTAAGAGACACCGCATCGGTGTTTTCGGCCGGGTTTTTTTCACGCTAGACACCGCATCGGTGGTCTTTTTTTTTTTAAAGGCAAGACTATGCTGCATTAGTCAAAGCGGTGGTACAAGTTACAATATGGGACCCCAAGAAAAGGAAGATTACACACAAGTCCCTAGATTTTGCAAAGAGGACCTCTAAAAGTATTGCAGAAAAGCAATCAGGTCCCTCTACCAGACCGCTACAGGGGGATGAACTGCGCCGGCGACCACCAGCATCCTCACCGGGGACATGGCCACTTGGGAGAAGGCCGGTGCCAGGCGTCGCCGTCGCATCATCAGAAGGAGGCCTCCGAAGGAGGCCTCCGAAGGAGGTTGCTGCGACGCTTCTCCTGCGTTGACTGATGCCAATCGTGGGCATCCAAGATCGATGACCATCTCGTGGTCACCGTGTGATAGCTCGAGGTAGCAGCACAAGTCTTGCCGGCCTCCACGGACTCCTTGTCGCCGTCGGTGCCCTGTCCCTCGCCGCCACGGCCGGCCAAGAGGACACCAAGGAGAAGGAGTTGTAGCTGCCGGAGCCAGCGCTTATTGACCGAGCTCGCCGCGGCCACTCCGCTACGCCCACCATGGACGCGAGCAAAGATCCGCCGTGATCTGCTTTCCGATGCTGCGCCAGCACATCGAGAAGCTCGAGCTCCAGACCGCCTTATTTGCCGAGATGCATGCGCTGGTGTCGCGCAGCAGCCGTCGCCCTCGCCACCGGAGCCACGCCGCCGCACCGCCCAACAGCAGGATACACCAGATCTGACGGGGGAGAGCTGGTGATCTACTCCAAGACTCCACTACGGGACTACTAGACCTATCTACAACTACGCCGGCGCCTTTCCCTCGCCATCTCCGGCCGGCAGAGCCGCCGGAGAGGGGTCAGGATCGGCCCGGATGGCTTGAGGAGCCTCTCAACTACTGTTCACTGTCTAGAGGGGGAAAGGGGGGAAATGAGCGCTCATTTCTCCTGTTGATTGAGCATTCCTGCATCGGTGGTCTGGCCCGGATAATTTTTTCACACTGCAGCCCAATCACGTAGCTATATATCGCGTTCGGTGGTCATGGATAGGATCAAACCCCATCCATCTCTTCGCCCCCTTCCGCTCCCGTCGACGAGCAATCCAGCCGCTGCTTTCGTTCCCCTCGCGCCCGCAAGCGCCATGGTGTCCGCGGAGGTCGAGGAGGCCGCGATGGAGGGGGGTGGGCGGTGCTGGATCCACGCACAAGCTCACCGCTGAGGAGCTCGAGCACCAGCGTTGGGCCTCCGACGCCACCCGCATACGCGGATCGTACCGCTTCCTCCACCACGGGCTGAAGTCGCCGCACGAACGCGCCGCAAGTCGCAGTACTACCACGACCTAGAGGCGTCGAGGTCGCGGGATCCGCCGCCGCGCCGCTCGAGCTCCTGCGACCTGGAGGCTTCGAGCTCCAGCGCGCCGCGTCGCCTCGCCTTCACCGAGGAATCCAGCTCAAGCGCCTCCGCCTAGTTGTCGCGGTTCGAACCTGGCGACTACGCGGAGGACAACGACATCCCCGCCCTCACCGCGAAGCTCGATCTGGCTGTCCCCACGCTGATGGCCGGTGATTTCGTCCCCGACGCGGCCCTAGGCACGGTGAGAGAAGAGCCGCCACGACGCCGAGAAGAAGGCGAAGTGGCTCAGCGAGCTGGCGACGCAGGACACCTGCTACAGCGAGCTCGACAGCGACTGATCCTGCCAGCTTCGTCACCGCGTCACGAAGCTCCCCATTGAGCTCTATTTTGTTACCGGCCGCGGCGGCGCCATTAACCTAGAACCTAGAAAAGTAGAACATTAGGCTCCGCTGTTTCATCTCCCCTATGTGTAACGAACAAATTCTGGGCGAACCAATTTTTAAATTATGCAGTTTGTTATGCCGTTTCTGTTTCTGATCTGCGCGTCCAAATTTCAATCCATATATACGGTTTGGGTGGCCTGGATAGCTGCATTTGGGGATCTGCTAGAGATTCTCGGGCCATCCAGATGCGATCCGACGTCACCCGGCAGCGGATCGAATGGATAGCCAACCCGGCGGCTCACCCCGCCCGCCACGCCCGCGCGGGCCCAACCAACCGCCCCCGTTAACTCGCCTCACTCCCCGCCCGGCTTCCCCTGAGCATTCGCATCTCGTCCCACGTCGCGCCATGGCCGCCTCCTCACTGCTCCGTTCGCTCTCCCGCATCTCGCGCGCGCCGCCCGCGCCCGCCACCGCGTTCTACCACCACCGCGCCCCGTGCTCGCCGTTCTCCTCCGCCGCCGCCGCGGCGGGGCAGGGCCTCGCGGGGCTGGGCCCGACGGGCAAGGGGGAGAAGGCGCGGGTGGTGGTGCTCGGGACGGGGTGGGCGGGGTCGCGCCTCATGAAGGACCTCGACACCGGCGGCTACGACGTCGTCTGCGTCTCCCCGCGCAACCACATGGTCTTCACGCCGCTGCTCGCCTCCACCTGCGTCGGCACGCTCGAGTTCCGCTCCGTCGCCGAGCCGCTCGCGCGCATCCAGCCCGCCGTATCCAGCTCCCCCGGCTCATACTTCCTCCTCGCACGGTGCACCGGGGTCGACCCCGAAGCCCACACGGTGAGTGACCTCCCGCATTTCCGGGTCGAACCGCATGTTGATCTTGTCAAACGGTGGCGTCGCTTTTACAGAAATGTGTGTCCCCCAGATTCGGGAAAGGCATATACTACCTCCGTGTGCAAATTGCGCTTGACTTGTTCTGCCGTGCGTAAGCATGTCTGGGTGACCTTTTTGGATAGTTGAAAGGAGGAATCATGGCTTTACGAAAATAGACATGGTCCGTTAGCCTTTGTAGTTTGTAGGGTCCTGCTCTGTGCTAATGCAATTGGAAAGCTATCACCAGCTGCTCCCACCTGACTTATGGATACTTTTCTACCTGTGCCAGCTTTGAATTTCATTTCCCTTGCGCAAAAACTGTATACAGGAAAAGTAGTCCGAGGGAAATGCAGACTTGTGTATATCCATTCATCACAAGACAGGCCTTCTGTTTGACATACTCTCTGTATGCACATAAGACTTCCATAGCATTTGGCTAGTTCATGCAGTATAGTATTGAGTAATGGAAACAATATGGGAGTAGCTTTACAGCCTTTGCTTGTTCAGATAGTCAGACTAAGAGAAGATTCGCTATGCAGCTTAGGCAGTTCCTGCCTCTGCTGTATGCCACGGTGACTAACCCTGCTGAGCAGCTGTATCACTATATGATAAGTTGCCTCTACCCAAAAAAAGATGGAATGATCCTTCACAATTTTGAGCATCAACACATTTACTTTGAGAGATTAGGGATATTAAATGAATTTCCCAGAAACAACATACGTGTTTCTTCTGCACATTTTTTCCATCCATTTATTCAGGCTCGTTTGGCTTCAGATTGAATGTGAGACAGTTACTGAAGGTGAAAAAGATACTTTGGAGCCATGGAAATTCAAGGTTTCCTACGACAAGTTGGTCTTTGGATGTGGAGCCGAGGCATCGACTTTCGGAATAAAGGGTGTTACTGAGCATGCAACCTTTCTGCGGGAAGTTCACCATGCTCAAGAGATACGCAGAAAGCTCCTTCTTAATCTGATGCTGTCTGATGTGCCTGGTATGGGAGTAGCTCAATATTTTGTATTAATTCTTTGATATCGTGTGTTTCTAATCTCCATTCGCTGGCACAAAGTTGTCAGTTTATTACTTGCACCCATTGTTTGTCTCCAGATAATCATGATTTTTTACATAACTCAACTGGATGCAGCTGCATATACTTTTTGGTCTATGCATTTAGGATAAATCTATTTCATGTCTCATATCCTTTCATTGCCAGAATATACCTTCTGTCCTCAAACTTAATGTTATACCCCTTTGATTATCACTAATAGATTTGTGTTGTTTGATTAACAGGAATATCAGAGAAAGAAAAACGCAGACTATTGCATTGTGTTGTTGTTGGAGGTGGTCCAACAGGGGTTGAGTTTAGTGGGGAACTTAGTGATTTCATCACCAGAGATGTGAAACAACGTTACGCACATGTGAAAGATTATGTCCATGTGACCCTAATTGAGGTTTCAGCTGTAGACTTTCTAATTTGATCCCCACTCTTCTCGAATTTGGGACACACTTAAAGCTGGTATTTGGCTTTCATTTCAGGCAAATGAGATATTGTCATCCTTCGATGTTCGCCTCAGACAATATGCTATAAACCAACTAGTTAAGGTCAGTACTATTTGTCCGGTATCCATCATCAAAGTAAAATCCAAATAAAGCATGCAGGCACAGTCTGATATATAATAGTCTGTATCATTCTCTCATATTATTTGGAGCATAATATAACCTTCCCTTGTTTGTTCATCCACCAGTCAGGTGTCAAGCTTGTAAGAGGAATTGTGAAGGATGTACAGCCTGACAAATTAATCCTGGACAATGGAGAGGAGGTTCCTTATGGTTTGTTGGTATGGTCTACTGGAGTTGGTGCTTCATCGTTTGTTAAGTCATTGCCGTTTCCTAAGTCAGCAGGTGGAAGGTATAACTGATTGGTATGACCATATAATTAATTTGTATAGTTTATTTCTAAATTTATTGCAGTACTCAAATAAGGAGGCTTTGTACCAGATGCATGAAATAAATCCTCTTGGCATACCTAAAATACTGAGGCGAACCTATTGGTTCATGTCTAGGTCTAGGATTTTTATTAGATTATGCCTTGCAGGATCGGTGTAGATGAGTGGCTACGTGTTCCTTCAGTTCCAGATGTGTTCGCTATTGGTGATTGCAGTGGTTTCCTTGAAAGCACAGGCAAGGAAGTTCTCCCGGCTTTGGCTCAGGTAATTTCACAAACTATCTTGACGCAATTCAAGAATATGAGAGCATTTTTTCAAGCTTTTATCTCAAAATATTTTGGCATATGCAATGTTTCCTGATGTGCGATAGAGTTGAGTGGATTAGAAATATAGTGTAAGATAAATTTAAACAGATGGGTGTACATCCTATCAAAATTATCTCTTTGCAATGCTATGATGTTGCTTCAAATAGATCCATATTCCATGATTTTGTTCCTTCAGAAGAAAGGCCTGTCGTTTGGCTATATTATGTAGGAGTATATCATATTCTACTTTTACTCCTGAATAGGTTGCGGAACGACAAGGCAAGTACCTCGCTGTCCTGCTCAACCATGTATTGAAAGCTGGAGGAGGGCATGCAAACTCAAGCGTCGAAGTCGATCTAGGTCCTAAGTTTGTGTATAAACATATGGGGAGTATGGCAACTGTTGGAAGGTACAAAGCTCTAGTTGACTTGAGGCAAAGCAAGGTTGGTTGCTGTCCCATTCTTCATGAACTTATACAGTTCAGTAGCCGCTCTGGAGCTAACTGGTTTTTTATATTTATCTATCTGCAGGACTCCAAAGGGGTGTCCATTGCAGGATTTGCAAGCTGGTTCATCTGGCGCTCAGCATACCTGACTCGTGTTGTCAGCTGGAGGAATAGGCTCTACGTGGCTATCAATTGGCTGACCACGATGATATTTGGCCGTGACATAAGCCGTATCTAGAGTATCTATCTGTAGATCTCTGGGATCTGAACTCTATAAAATAGATACGCCCCGAGCCTAAATGAAACATAGGCCACCATAGCCTTGTCCCTCTGCTTTTGGTTCCTCATTTTGCTCCTCTTTATCCTTTCGGACTTTTCAACTACGTGAGGTGCGAATGCACATTTTTATTCATGTAAATTCTAAATAAATGAGATGAGGGTATAAATACGTATGGAACTATAGTTTCTGGCTCAGGATTGAGATCAGCCCAAGGAAGTTGACTGAGGAAATTCCTAACTTCATCAACTGAATAAATGCAAAACCAAGAGAATCCACAACTAATATCGGAAAGAATGATATTGGTAGAGAGCTTTGTTCCAAGTTTACTGATGTTGGTCACTCTACAATGCATAGGATACTGCTGAACTTGCTCTCAGAAAAGAACACTTACTGTTCCTCCTTTGCTTAATGAAAAACGTCAGACAGTTAGTTCATGGGGTAAATGACTGTTGGCTTGTAAACTTATACTATTAGATGGTAAATGAGCATAATACAACAGGCTTACCTTCTCAAGCAACAAGTGCAACATTTGCATAAATCCATTTCCTGGGTACTCAAACTCAACTATACATAACCTCATCTCCAAGACCTTTTTTGAATTAGAAGTAGACCACAGAAATGTCATTGCATGCTTCGGCATCCAGTTTATAAACAGTAAAATTATCATCCAACAACAACTGTCTAGTTTCATCCACATTTGGTTTGACCAACAACTTAGGAATAGATTAAAGAGGTACATGCTTCAGAGGAATTACGCAACCATTTTGGTGGTACTATTGTCTAGTAAACAAATGGATAAGAAACACTGTTACACTACAACATAGCAGATCCTGCCCACAGAAACGAAATGCAACAACTGAAATCAGTGAAGCACATTATGAAGTTCAAAGAAACACCACAACCAGAAGGTTCAGTTCATCCTCCGCCTCTTGTTGCGCTGCGGGACCACCGTACACACCTGAAGAAGCCAAAGCATTGCTTCTCCCCTTTTTCCTCAGTGATCTCAAAGCCCTGTATCACTGCAATGGTGCTCGAGTTAGATGCTTCGTATGTAGAGAGAGGGTACTGCACCAACATGATTTCTGTCAACTGTTGCCTCCGGATTCAAAGGGTTTGGCAATGAAGCAGATGCTCTGTATTGACTAAGGTGCAGCTATAAACACCACAGCCAAGAAGGTTCAGTTCATTCTCCGCCTCTTGTTGCGCTGTGGAGGACCACCATCCACATCTAAAGAGGCCAAGGCATTGCTTCTCCCCCTTCTCCTGAGGGTTCTGGAAGACCCTGCATTACTAGGCTCTCCCGCTGTCTCAGAAATAGCTGTGTCCCCCTGTATCACTGCAATGGTGCTCGAATTAGATGCTTGGTCTGTAGAGGGTACTGCACCAACATGAGTTCTCTCAAGTGGTGCCTCAGGATTCAAAGGGTTTGATGACGAAGCAGATGCTCCGTATTGACTAGGTGCAGCTATTCTTCTCAGGTCATTCATAGCAGTAGCCAACCTTTCTGTATTTGCAATGCCAATAAGAGTAAGTCGTTGCAGCAAATCAATTCCTTCTGGTAAATGCTGTCTGGGTGCATCTGGTGCATTATTTCCAAGCAAACCACTATCGGGGGCAATGGAGCCAGCATCAGGAGGGTTATCCAACTCACCCTGCAACCGTCTTGCTCTCATCCTGTTGGCCAATCTACTTAGGCGACTCGTGTGTTGAGCAATATCGCCTGCTTCATTCGCAGCTGGTTCAGGTGGGCCTTCAAATCTACTCACACTACTCATAATCTGCTGATCGAGAAGGCGCCTCCATGATGACAGTATCCCATGGGCGTCACCGAGCCTTCTTGACATCGGACGCAAGTGCTGAAACTGCTGCCTAAAACTCTCAAGCCGATTTCCATGTGGCCTTGGTGGGATTGCAGGACCTGGCTGCTTACCTTCTTCCACAGCCTTCTCTGCATCTGAACTGGAATTCCCTCTCCCATAGATAGGAGTGATGTTCGCCTCCGTCACCTCGCCTTTGCAGACTGGGCACTCCTTGTGGTTGGAGTAAACATTAAGCCATTGGTACAAGCAAGGCCAGCAGAAGAGATGGCCACAAG
This sequence comes from Lolium rigidum, assembly GCF_022539505.1. Taxonomy (NCBI): domain Eukaryota; kingdom Viridiplantae; phylum Streptophyta; class Magnoliopsida; order Poales; family Poaceae; genus Lolium; species Lolium rigidum. The sequence goes on from NC_061513.1 coordinate 100,387,380, forward strand.
AGGTGACCACCGGCTCTCCGGCCATCTCGAAGCATATGTTGCACTCAAATGTGGCAGTGCTCTTGCCCCGCTCCTCCGGCTCCTCGGAGGCACCTGCTTCAGCTCCACTGCCGGCTACCTTATTGTCCCCAACAGTATCATTCGCTGGCTCGTGATGCGGCGCCACCGGCACTGCTGTGTCATAGGCTGAAGGCTGAGCCTCAGAGCCTAGCGGCGGAAGGTCCGATCTAAACCGCCTTGTGCGGAGCCATCGGCTCCCTGTCTGCTCGAGCAGCCGCCTGTACCTTGTGGCAACGTCAGGTAGGAAGGAGGAGGAGGCCGTCGATGAAGACGGGCGGTCCTCCCAGCCCAGCAGTTCGCTGGCTCGCACCAGCGGCGGCGGGGGATGGAAGCCGAATCCGTGGTCGTCCTGGGGGCCGTGGATGACCGGCGCCGGAGGCGGCGGCACGTACTGTAGGTGCGGTTCCTCGAGATGGAACGAGGAGTATGCCTCCGGTGGTGGAGGAGAAAGGTCAACACGGGACGGGGAGTACGGGGGCCCCGGCGGCGGAGGAGCGTCGACGGAGGCGGCGGAGGAGGAGGGCGAAGAGGGCATCGGGGTGCTGAGGGCGAGGTCGGAGCCGAGGTCGGAGCGGCGCGGGCGCGGGGCGAGCGGGAGGCCGAGGTATAGGTTCAGATCCATCCTCCTGCTACTTCCCGCAGCCTCATCGGCGTCCATCCGCCGGCGAGACCCCAGCCCCGCTTCCTCCAGGTAACACCGGGTCGCGTCCTCCCCAGCTTACCATGGCAGAGCGCCGCCAGAGGCGAACCCTATGTTGGGGCGCTGGGGCGGAGCAAGGGGGCAGCTCATCATGGATGGAGCAGCTGAGGTGAAGCCCCCGCTCCGGTGCTGTTCGAGAGGATTGGATGGCGGTGGCGGTGGCGGTGGAAGGACGCGGCGGCGCCGGAGGTGGGGAGGCTAGGCAGAGGCGCGGATGGAGATGGGGAGGAGGGGACGGAAATGGGGGCAGCAAAGCGGTGCGGATGAATTGCCTGTTTTGTATTGCGTATCGCGGAAGAACATGATGCTGCATCAGGTAAGACAGCTGGTTACAACCCGCTTAGGCCTCGTTCGGTTACAGCGGGGCGAATACCCTGGTGTATTGAATCGCTCGAGTAATTGGGTGAACCCGCACCGACCACCCATACCCCCACTAATACCTTCTGCACAATCCTCCTACTTTTGTGCCGTTCGGTTAATTCCTGCTCAAGTTAGGCTTGTACGGTTGGTTTCACAGGAAAAGCTAGGCTTATACGGTTGGTTTCACAGGAAAAGGTAGAGAATCGCACACTACCATGCATGAATTATTACTGTGCTTTTCCACTAATTCATCAGCGTACAAAATTACACTTCTATTTTCCTTAAGATGCAGTAAATTTAAACACTTCATCATCACACACACGCACAACATATACTTTACAATTCCATGCATCTTCTGTTCAATTTCTCGTAGCCGGCGACGGACAAACACGGTACTGGCGCTAGCGACGGGCAAACACGGTGCTGGCGCTGGCGACGGGCAAACACGTTACTGACGCTGGCGACACCGCTACAGGCAATGAAGGTTTCAAGTATTTGAAAACCTGAAAAAATTGGAGTATATAATTAGCTAGTAGCACATGTACCGTGGAATATGAAGTTCTTAGATCAGTGATTTTACTAGATAAGGCTAGTATTGCAGAATGCAAGGACAAATACAAAAGTTGTTGCCAAATCTTCTAGGCATTTTGTATAGATTTGAAGTAACTCACACAAATTCCTTGGCTCATTGAGTCCATAGTATAGCATTCATCTTCCCACTTTATCACAAAATCAAGAAAAAAAACATCTCTGCATCAAACCGGCTCCTAAATAGCAAATAAGAAGGCATTCCCGGTTCCTAAATAACAAGACAGGCTACAACATAGCATCTATTCCACCTGGAATTTAAAATCCCAAAACAGACATACCGACATCTAAAGTTGACTAGCAAAATAGCATACCATTAAAATTTATCTACATACAGACAACAACCAGGTTCTTACCAACGAAAATAAGAAGAAAATATTACCTTCCTACGCCATTTCGGCTCGCGGCCAACAGATGCAGCATTGGTAAAACAAATAGCATCATATCATCATCCTCCCCTCCTCCTCCTCCTCCTGCTGCTGCTCCCCTCTCTCTTCCTAATGCGATCCATAAATTCTCAAATCCGTTACACCAAAAAGTACTAACATGGACAAAAAAGGTATTATTATTTTTTGAGAAAAGAAATAACTGAACAAAGGGACAGAACATGTTCTTAATCTGCAAACTTTTTCTTTCTTGAGGGGAAGGACATATTAAATCCAAACATAGGTTACAGTGTAGTTGTCGAAAACAATCACATCGGCAACATGAGACCGAGATTCAAGCCAAACTATAATTCACTCACTATTGAAATGCATCAGCAGAACTCCGTCGATATCACTGGTTGGACTATTCAAAACCTGGAATATGGTCTACTGAACAAATACTAATAGGGGTTGTGCAGATCTCAAGTTACCAAATAATAATGCACCACACACTCTACTAGTTTCTCTAATATTGCTCAAGGCTCGTGTGCTCTAGTAATAAAGCAATTTAAGTTTGTGTATTAACAAGTGTATAAAACTACCAGTTTAGCTCCTAGATTCCTATCAGACTTAACACAAAGGGAGAACCCTAAGCTACTGCTAGCATATGTAATCATGTGAGACATGAGGTTCAGCTCGCTCTAGCGTTGAACAATTAATTTCCTATTCTGAACGAGCATCCGCCAACTAACATCTATGAACTGAGAACAGTCGGCATCGATCAGTCTACGAGCAGGGTACAGTACATGTATTATGCTGAACTCATCAATTCAGTTGGAAATTCTTGTTACAGGGGAAAGCAAATCTGGCCAAACATCTCATCCAGGAAGTGGATGCACCTGCTACAAAAAGAATATGTAGCACACAGCCAACTTCCAATACGGTCACTTAGCAATTTAGGTTCCAGGTGCTAGCTTACAGTACTATGTCGCTGTTGGCAACCGTTGGAGCCCACAAAGCTGCTACTGCCAAAGTATCAACAGAGATCGTCTAGGTCGTTGCCAAGAACCCTAGAAATCCTCGACAGTCAAGATGTCCAACCCTAGAAACTGAGAGGAGGAGGAAGAATGTTAGGTGCATACCAGTGCGGAGCGGACGGATATAGAGAGGGCGCCGGAGATGACGTCGCACGGGCGACGCCGAGATCGCACGGAGGTGGGGTCTCCGGGTCGATCCCGCACCGGTCGGTTGGTCTCTGTGCCGCCGGTTGGAGAGGGAAGAGGGAGGGAGAACCACGGGTCCTTGATCTGCTCGACTGGTTGCGCCGCCGCCGTGCCGCCGTGCCACCGCGCCGCCGGGCCGCCGTCCCCTCCAGATCGCAGGAGAGAGATAGGTAGGAGCGAGAGAGACGAGACAGAGTGGTCTCGTACCGATCCGGGATCTGTTCCACGGCATAGGGGTCGTGTATTCCTTTCCCTCGCGAAATGAAAGGGGTTGGGGGAAGATAGGACGGGGTCTAATTCCGGGAGGGTTTAACCGAACACTTCGTTGGATAGCGCCGGGATTAGAGACGCGCGGGTCTGAGCCCGGCTAACCCACGGGGATTTTGATCTGATACCGGCCGGGTTGGGACGAAACGAACAAGGCCTTAACTGTAGCAGCTGTTTCTAGCCCATTAACTTCGGACAGTTGTTCTTTTTTACCCATTATTATCTCACACGAAAACAAAAAAGAGGTTTTTACCTGCCTACGTAGGCTTACAGCAAACAGGCTCATTGAGGTCTGGAGAAGTAGAACAAGAACAAAAAATTGAGGGGGGGTAAAAGGAGGAAGGGTGGCGACAAGATGTCGGAAGATGGCGAGAAGCCGACGACGGGGAGGTGGATCAGGGAGGCGTCGATGGGTGGTCAGAATAAGGGGGGATAGGGGAGGGCGGGAGGAGGGGGAGGGGGAGAGGAAGAATAAACTGGAAGGACGATAGGAAGAAGAAACTCGAAGGCCGAGGGGTATTACTATTGAGTGCCGTTCACGCTTCACGCTTTTCGTGTATCACCTCATTAAGATTACTAAATCTTATTGCATATTTTAATATATTTTAGGGTGACATATAAATGCATCGCTTCACCAGCACGTAATAAATAAATTTATAATGTCGAGGAATAAAAGTAGACTTCTTTACCTAGTACGAGCATATTTATATTGGGTCAAACCCTAAGTTGCAGGTGATCAAATATGTGGTGACGCATTCCTCTCATACCATGCTCACATGTACAACTGGGCTTGGGCAGCCTGGCCCGGACAACTCGGCCCGAAAATCCCTGGCCGGGCCGGGTCGAAGATGCACTTCGGACCGGGCTCGGGCCTAATTTTTAAGCCCGAACGTCGGGCCGGGCCGGGCTCGGGCTTACAGTTTTCACACTGTAGGTAAGGTTCGGGCGGGCTTCTCGGGTTGGGCTTTTGCCTGTTCGGGCCGGGTTCGGGCTCGATTTATAGACCCGATAGTCAGGCGGGTTTGGGCTCGATTTATAGACCCGATAGTCAGGCTGGGCTGGGTCGGGCTCAGGCTTGACATATTAGGTTCGGGCCTTTTCGGGCCTGGCCTGAAGCCTAGCCCGGCCCGGCCCATGTTTTGCCCAGGTGTACTCACATGCTCTGACACCTCACTGAGGCACATTTCTCTCTTCCACATGTATACCTACACTCTGTGTTATTTCTTATGTTCCACATCCTTTTTCTCTTAGCATGCACTTATTCTCCGCTTTACTTTAATTTATTATCCTCCCGCAAAATCTATAAAAACAACATTTGCGTGCCCCATCCTCTACCAAACTGTATCGTCCATGGGCATGTTGTCCTACCCAGTTATTATTGCACGCTAGGCTCCGGACAAACCGGCAACAATAGTTGCATTATTCTAACGGATAATACTATATCACCCAACTTTGAAAATACTTGCTTGATACTTATTTAGCATTCTTAAGATACAATAAGATAATAATTAGAGTTGCGTCTTGAAAGATGTTTTTTTGGGGAACATGTGTGATGATTCTGGGTTTAAATCTTACATTCATTGAGTCAAGAAAAAACTCTACTCTTTTACTTTAAACGATAGGGGCGCTTATTGTACTAAAATAAAACTCGGAAGTGCAAATAATTTTGTTAACTACCACCCAAAGCAAGAATCTAGAACGTAACCTCTGAAGTCAAACAAGAGTGTTTAGAATGTTGTTAATATAGTCCTTAAATTTGACCTTGAAGACTTTAAATGGGAGTAGATAAAGATAATTTTGGATTGTCATCTCCAGTATGCTACATTGGGTTCAAATCTTCAAAAAGTTCCGTATGTTGGCCCTTCCAAATACTACAAAGCCCCTGACAAGGTATTAACTTGTCTATGCCTATGGATTGTAGGCTAGGGTTTAGTTGGAAGTAGAGGGCAAGTAGATCTCGAAGGTTTCAGCCGAAAAGTACTCGACGATTATGAAAACTAGGGTTTGTAAACAATGATTCGATGATCTTCGCGTCCCTCGACTCCCCTTATATAGGAGGCGGAGCCGAGGGATTCGTGTTGTACAAGTTACAAAGTCCGGAAGGTTTCAAACTCATCCCGTAAGATTACAAATAAGACTTTCTACTACAACTCTAACTTTCCTTAATAATATCTTGGGCTTCCGAATCTTCTTATTCTTCGAGTAGTGGGCCTTCAATAAACCCCGGGTACTATCTTTGGCAGGCCCATTAGGGATGCCCATGTCAGTAGCCCCCGAGATTTTGCTTGAATCGTAGAGTCAGGGAAAATCTCCACTGTTTATTTTTACTTGACAACTTAAACTTTTCTATATTTCTTCATATAAATTTCTATATTGTACAGGGATAATGGTAGTTGGGGCTAGTTCATCCGACGGATCGGTACTAGTTAACCGCTCTAGTGGCAATCCGCAAAAACCTACTTCAAAATCACGTCCCCGGACATGATTTCGGGATACCGGTGTAAACTTCGACAGGTGTCGCTTAAGGTCTTACCATTCCGTCGAGTCCCAGATCATATTTATCTGGTACCTAACGCGTCCGTTAGGATTTTTCTTCGTATCCGTTGATACGGATAAAAGTAGCAAACCGACGTCGGAGACGGCGCCACGCCTCGCGTAATAGATCCGGGATCTTACCTTCGCAAAATTTTGCGGCATTCGTAAATTGATCGCAACTTCGGCGTTCTGAGAATATATTGTCGAGTGCTTATTCGGCTGATGGAATGGCACATTTTATCGAGTCACGGATGACTTATATTGCTCTCCCGATGGGAGTATATGCAGAGTTATTTATAACTCGACATATACTCTTTTGCTTTTCTATGTTTCTTCTTTTCATTCTGACTTTCTTTCTCTTCTCTTTTTTTTTATAATTTCATCGGGCACGCGAACAGCGTTCCCGATGGGAGTAGCCCCCGAGGCTACAGCCAAGGACTTGTGCTTGGTTGTAGGCTCCACGCTATATGCCGCTATATTTTCTTTTTCTCCCGAAGTTTTATAATTTCTCGGGTGCGCGAACAGCGCTCCCGATGGGAGTAGCCCCCGAGTCTATGAACAAATATTTGTATTTGATCATAGGCTCACACCATTTCTATTTTGTCTTTCTTGATCTCTTCATTTTTCCAAAGTAGCCCCCGAGCATTTGTTCAAAAACTTGTATTTGATCAAAGGCTCGCCAATACTTTTGCATGTCGCCTTTTGATGCAGCCGTTGAGTCGAATTTTTCTTCGTCCAAGGTGACGTTATTGCTGACGATAGCCACGATTGCTAGTTAAAAAATTTCGACAAGTCTCTTCTCGCTGCCATGCGGGCCCAATTGATCCACTATCTTGACACGTCGTGCAAGTGGGGGACACACGTCCTCCGCTTTTTCTGGCGCACGCACCGTAACTTCCCCAACGTTAAGTTACTTTTTTACCCTTGTTGCCACGTGGCTATCATCTGTCACACATTTTCCTTATCCAACGGCTCGTCGTTTGACCGCACCCCTATATAAGATCGTCTTCTTCCTCCTTGAATACTTCCGCTCACGCCGTCCTCCTTCTCTCATCTGCGAATTTCCTCCTGCGATCCACAACCTCTTAAGCTCCTCGCCTCCAAGCTGCAAACCCTGCGCCATTGTTGATGCCACCGCGTCGATTGACAAGGCACAGCACGCCGGAATCCTCCATGGTCGCCGCGGATCTTGGGGCGGCGGAGTGGGAAAGATCAAAAATTTCCACTCAAGACATCAACATGCTAAAGAAGCTGGGGATCAGCAAGAAATCCAAGGCGCTGTGCTTCCCCAGTGAGGAGAGCTACCCAACCCCTCCAATGGGGTACCGGGTAAGTTTTGTCGATCACCTCATCCGCGGACTGTCCGCCCCCATTCATCCTTTTCTTCGTGGATTGCTTTTTATCTACGACCTCGCAACTCCACCACCTCACGCCAAACTCCATTCTTCACATCTCCATTTTCATCACTCTTTGCGAGGCCTTCCTTGGCGTCCAGCCTAACCGGGCGCTATGGAAGCGCATTTTCTTCTCGCCGCCGTAATGGCTCGCCCAATGTCGCCTATAATATAGGCGGCGTTGTACTTTCGTTCGGCCCACCGTTGACTACTTCGACGTCAAGCTTCCCGGCTCGGCTCAAGGATGGCGCAAGGCGTGGTTGTACATTCAGGAGGAGAACCATGGATGTGCGGAGGACAACATTCCTCCTTTTGATGGCGCCGAAAAATCTTTCGCCGCCGTTCCTGGGACGCGGAGGCCACCGAAGAAGAAAGGGCGTCGACAGAAGCCTTGATGACTCGTATCCACGAGTTGCAAAATACTCGCGGCCAAGAATTATCGGGTATCCAAATCACTGCATACTTTCTTAGGACTAGAGTGCAGCCACTTCAAGCTCGCAAATATCCTCTCCGGAAATATGCTCGGCGACGAAGACGTAGATCGGCTGTCGGTGAATTTGGAGGTCAAGGATTTAGAAAAACTTGTCCGAAAAATTTCATCTCTCAGCAAAAGAGATGTTGTCCCTTCTTCTTGCCGTGTGACGCCGTTCAGCGCCGCCAATCCACTTCCCAAGGTAATATTTGTCTATTGTCTTGTTGTTGCTTTGCTATCTTTTGTTACTTCTTTCCTGATATCTCTCCCTGCTTTATTTTGCACAGGATCATCCAAACCTTGTCTCGCTTCCTCCTCTTCCCCGAAGGTGGAGAAGTCGAAGAAAGGGCTATTGTCACCGATGACAATCAAGAAGCTCCGTCTTTTGTGAATGAACCCGTGGATTCTCGAAAATCTGTGGGATCTTCCGAAGGCACTGCGTCGGCCCAATCTCCTCCTCCCGCCGTTTCTCCAAAAGGGAAAAGGAAGAGGAGTAACGTCGAAGATTCCGGCACTTCCAGAGCCAAAGAAGTTGATCCTTCACATCAGAAGGCAACTTATGATCCATATCTCGCATCCCTCGTCAGCTCGTAAGTCACCTTGATTTCCCCTTATTTCTGTAGTCGAAGTTTTTTGTCTCATCTTGCTTTTTATGCTATCGATCCTTAATCGCAGTGATGATGAGGAAGAAGTACCGACTCGTGACGTGGCTCCTCGGACGAGCGCGTCACATACTTTGCTTGTGTCGGAGACGCTAGTTGAAGGAGAAGAATCTTCGGCTCCTCAACAAAACGTCGTCACCACCACTCCTCCTTCAAGCCCCCTTGCTCCTTCACCAAAAAGGACAAGGGTTGAAACGATCGTCGAGCCTGCCCCTCAATTGGGTAGCTCTTCTCAAGCGCTCTTGGATGATGTAAGTTTTTGACTTTCCTGCTAGTATCTATATTTCCTCTGTTTTCCTCTTTTTGTGCCTTCATTTTTTTTCTCGTACCGATATTTTCTCTGTTCTTCTTTGACAGCCCATGATCAAAGAGCTTGTTCGTATTGGGTCCCAATTCATTGGGTACCGTGAATATGCCAGCAGGACTGAAGGTAACAACTTTTTTGCTGTCATTATTTCCAATTTTCTTGCTCCTATTTTTTTCGCAATTTTGATTGTGCTTTTCTATTTTGGCGTAGAAACTTGCAGAGGCCAACAAAGCTTGCCGACACTCTTGCTCAGAAATTGGAGCAAAGTGAAACGGCTCGCCGTAAAGCTGAACTTGATGCTAGCCAAGCAAAAGTGGAGGCCGATGAGGCCAAAGCAAAAGTTGCTAGTGTCGAAGAACTGCAAAAGAAACTTGAAGATGCTGAAGCTGCTCTAAATGAGCACAAAGCCGCACAAGCCGCCCGTGAAAAGGGAATCCTCAAGCGCGTGAACACACAAAATCGTCGCTTCCTCGGTAACTTTGTTGATCCCTTCTATTTTTCGTAAGGCTTGCTTTCTTTTGTTTTTACTTGTCGTCGACTAACATATAATTTCTATGGCAGGTCAAACAAGCCAAGATTTTGACCTTGAGAATCCCACCAATGATCCTCTCGCTGACGCACCGTCTTATCCGGAGTTTCACGGCCAAGAAATTCGTGAAGGCGTGGTGAATGCCGACGCAGGATTGTCGAAGTTGTTCCCCTACTTCTTCCCGAAGAAAGAGGAGCCTAAGACTTTCCTTGCCCTTGCCAAGGACTTCAATCCACCGAGAGGATCTTGGACCGAAGATGCGCCGAGAAAACATGAAGGTTGCTCGTTGAGAATACTATTGCCTTGGTTGTCGACAGTCAACAAACCGTTGATCGGATGAAAGTAGGCGACACCGAGCGAGATAGAGCAATCAAGATGGAGGTCGTTGATCAAGGCAACTAAGCCCAACACGAAGAAAATCCTGGCCTATCTCGGGATCAAGCCATCTTCAACTCCTAGCTCATCAAGGCCGGAGGTCTAGTTGAATGCCTTTGCTTTTTCTTTCCTTTGCTTTCCCTATTCCTTTTGCTGTTGTCGCCATTTTAGCCTTGGCGACAATCACCCTGTTAGTCCCTTTGGAGAACTTCTTTTGTAATGTCCGTGTAAATTCTCTTAGAAATTAATGAAATTCCTCTTCGTACTTATCATTGATCCTGGGATTTTCTTTTCCAGTTAATATTTGATAATTATTCGACCAACCCTTGCTCTGCCGCTGCTTCACCCGCGTCTTCCTTCTCGAAGAAAATACTAGTCGATGATAATCCCCTCGAAGGTTCTTCAAGCAAACATTTGTCGGAAGATTTGCAAGAACTTCGACAAAAACTTCAATCTATGAAGAAACAAACTCTGGCAATGATGGAACAATCTCGGAGAGCGTCCGAACAAGAAAAACTTGCTCTTCAACAAGCCAAAGAGGCTATGGCTGCCAAGGATACTGCTGTATTGGAAGCAAAGGAAGCCACTACCCGAGAAAATAGCATGCTCGAGCTAATGTTGGAAGCTAGCACAGATATGTTAGGTATGTTTTTCCAACCTCACAATGCCTCCTCTTTATTTTGTTGTGCCTTCCTTCAAATTTCTTGCCTTGTCGCTTAATAGGCTCTGTTCTTGATGTTGCTGCCGAATTTAAAGCTTGTCCAATATAGAGAAACTTTATTTATGGTGACTTCAATAACCCACTCAATATTGATCATAGACCCAACAAGTAGTATGAATTAACACTCAAAATATAAGGGATGGAGACTCTTCAATGTTGTCATTGCAAAGAAGACAAATGTGGTTATTTCCAATATTGAAATGAAGGTGCCTTAACATATTTCTAGTGTTGAGCTAGTCAGTGAGGAACAACTAGATTTTTTCCGAAAAGGAGGTTCAAATCCGTAACAATTGGATGAACAACTTTGATAATTAAAATACACGTGAACACTGGCAAAGGAAGTGTATTTATAGAATATTGTTGATAGAATCTCTGAGGGGAGTACTCCCTTTGATCAAATATCACTTTTATGTCATTATGAAAAAACATGTACTTTAAGTTGAGCAGACAACATGGTGGGATTCCTCAAATGCTCTTTTTTCTGGAGATTATACACTTGTATTTGTTTTGAATTTAAAGTTTTATAGATGTTTAATTAAAAGTTGTACTACTCCCTCCGTCCAACAAAGAATGCCTCAATTTTGTTTAAATTTGGATATATCTATACGTGTTTAGTGTATATAGATAAAAAAATAGACAAAGTTGAGACACATTTTGTTGGACGGAGAGAGTAGTATTTTGATTAATAGAAAGGATGAATATGGTCGAAAGTTGTATATCAAACAGTTGAAAGTTGTAATAAACCTACTGAAACAAGTTATTTTCACCATTTTTTTGCTCCATATCTAGCACTAGCATCCTCAGGAACCTCTCAATGTTATGAGAGAGGTGTCATAGTGAGCTTGTCGCTTGTGGGGCGGTCAAGGCTTGGAATTTACTACCCCGAATGAATGACTAAAGGTGCAACTATGTGCTGATTGTGCTTTATAGTTTGTCTAAAGATGGAGGTCTCTTGTTGGAGTTCTTTGTATGATCAACATTTGCAGAAAGCTTGCTCAAACGCGCAGGTGTGTCCGCCTCTTTCTCAAGGAAATAACTATGGTCCATATTGAATCCTTAAATCCCCTAGATAAATCATTTATTACAGAGAATTTGGCAAAGCCCTATTTTCTGTAATGCGATAGAAAGCGTGAAATCTACCAAACATTCATTGCATTCAAGAAATGGGAGAGGATGTAAACGTATGTAGCCATGGAGGATATCAACAAGGTGATGGTGCATGACACTAAGGTGGTGAGGGACGTAGAGTAGCGAGGTGTCGGTGGATAGGGAATATACCAGAGAGAAACATGGAGGGGGAAAGGAAGAAGAAAATATGAGGGTGAGGGTTGTTAAGACTACATGATTTTACATATGCATATCATTGTGATTGCTAGATCTTGCACATTCTCCATATACGCAGTGACACATGAGTCGCTCGCCCGTGTCATCATCAACGTGTTGTTTCATTGGCATGCAATAAATAAACTCATAATGTCAATGAATAAATGTAGACTTCCTAGTATGGAAATTGTGGCAAAGCCAACCCTTAATATTCGAGAGATATGAACAATGCGTAGTGACATGTTTCTTCCCGAAACACACACATACTCCCCTTCGCTTCAAATTACTTTTCACCCCAACGTCTATAAAACATCCTCTATGTGCTCCGTCTCTACCGAATTAAATTACCCATGGACATGTCTTCCCATAAGGCGTTCTAGCAGTTTTACTTGAACTATTAGCACAACTTATATTTAGGAACATATTATTTTCTATAGTTTTCTTAAGGTTTTGAATTGAATTGAAATTGTATCACTTGAAATATGTACTTAGACAAACAACTATGCGGATTCTAGGTTGAAATCTTTAATTTTTTGAGTCAAGAACTAGTTTGAAAAAATTGGTCATCAAGGATAGCCTCTTACACATTAAGTTAATGCTAGAAGTTAGGGAAATCCATTTCCCAAGAAGTTAATGCTAGAAGTTAGGGAAATCCATTTCCCAAGAAGTTAATGCTAGAAGTTGTACATCATTGGTGTCAACAACCTTAAGATTGGCCTACAAGCAAGTGCTCGAGCGCCCTGTGGGAGTACGGATGATGAAGTTAGGATCATGAACATGAACTATGTGAGCTTTTTGAACGGGAGGAGATTATGGCTCGCCAGCGATCCTGGGTTGAATGGATCAAGGAGGGAGACTATAACACATATTTCTTCCGTGCACGTGCATCTGCACGCCGACACGCAAATAAAATCAACGCGTTGGCTAGGGAAGATGGCTCACGGTGGACTGATACGACCGAAATTCAGAACAGTGTTGGGGAATTTTATACCACGTTGTTCAGCTCCGAGCCTTGCGATATCAAGGACGAGGTCCTTGAATCTATTCCGAGCAAGGTCACTGATGACATGAATTCAGACTTGCGTAAACCTTACTAGGATGAGGAGATCAAAGTGGCTTTATTTCAGATGATCCCAACAAAATCATCAAGCTCGGATGGTTTTCCGACGCTCTTCTATCAAACTCATTGGGAATTCTTCAAGGAATAAATTTGTACATCAGTGAGGGATCTTAGCTTGCGATTCCATTTTAGAAGGCATTTGTGACTCATTTATTGTTTAGATTCCGAAGGTAATAAATCATGATAACCTTAAGAATTTTCACCCTATGAGCCTTTGACACGTCGTGTACAAGATTGCATCTAAAGTGTTAGCTAACCGCTTGAAGCTCATCCTTCTAATCATTATTTCTAAGCAACATAGTGTGTTTGTACCTGGCAGAATGATTACGGATAATGCCTTAGTATCATATGAATGTCTCCACACTATTCATAGATAGCATGTGAAGAAGCCATACTTTTCCCTGAAGATAGATATGATGAAAGCATATAGCAGGGTGGAGTTGAGTTATCTTCATGGATGTTTGGTTAAGGTTGGGTATGATCAGGCTTGGATCATTCTCCGATATGAGGTGTGTCACTATGGTTAGTTATGCAGTCAAAGTTAATTGTGATCTTACTAAACCAATTATACCGACAGGGGGATTATTTAAGGTGATCACATGAGTCCGTACTTGTTTCTTTGTTGTACATAAGGGATGTCTTGTTTGTTACACCTCAAATATAATTATGTAGAGTTGCATGGGATTTGGAATGGTAGGCACCACCGGTTTTCCATCTTCTCTTTGCGGACGATAGTATCTTGTTTGTCATGGTAGCTCTTCAATCTACCTTACAACTATATTATGATGGATCCGGGAAATAGATAAACCATGATAAATATAGTATTTTCTTTGAAAATAATTGTGTCTATGATATCAAGGATCGGGTCAAAAATTAGTTGGCGGATCTTAATGAAGCTCTTCAAGAGACATATCTAGGTATGCCCACTAATGTTGGCAACTCACCTATTGGGACTTTTCGATTTCTCTTTCATCGGGTGTGGAAAAGGATGAATATTTGGTCTCCCGGACTGTCAGAGAGACTCTACTGAAGATTGTTATATAGGCAATACCCACCTTTGTAATGAGTAGTTTCCAAGTTCTAGTATCAAATTGCATTTCCCTGCACAAGACGGTCACAAATATTGGTGGGGTTTTGAGGATGGCCAGAAGAAGATGCATTCGAGATCGTGGGAATGGTTGTCTACCCCTAAGTCGATGAGGGGAGGGGTGATGGGCTTCCGTGAGCCGGTGCTCGTTAACCAAGCTATGTTGGGTCCGCGAGCATGGAGACTCATCATCTTATACATGACGCAACATCCTGTTTGGGAAGGAGATTGTCCAACAAGGAGGAATGCGGAATCAGTGATGGCACCATCACGGAGATATTGACGGACAACTGGATTCCTGGCGTCCCGCCTAAGCGGGTATCCACGCTTCACCCTCTGTCGGCGACTGCAACTATCAACTTTGTGCTGAATACGGACATTAATACATGGGACGACTCACTTTTTCGCGGCATCTTTGCGGAAGGAATCACGTAGAAGATTCTTCGTGTTTCTCTTACTCTCCATGGTGGCGAGGATTTTGCTTCCTGGCCGCATGCTCGTCAGCAGCTCATGGCTCGACCTAGTGCTAATGGCCGAGGTATTGCTTCAAAATCAGGTGAAGTGACGAAAGTGTGAAAAAAAATGGAACATACAAGCACCAGGGCAGATGACACTACTAGAAAAAATATTTATTAGTGGCACACCTAAATTGGTTAGCAGTGGCGCACCACTTGGTATGCCAATGGTATGTGGCCCTACCAGTGGCACGCCACCTAGTGCGCCACTGCTACATTTTTGGTACGCCACTGCTATATTTTTAAAATTTTGACATTTAAATTTTTTTTTTGGTGCATCACTGCTATTTTTTTCTTTTTTTGTTTTTTCGAATTTCGTTCTGCTCTTCGTTCGTTCCCTGTGAGCTCTCTCCGTTCGTTCTTTGTGGCTAACGAGGAGAGGGATAGAGATGAGGTAGCAGGGGCACCATGAATGGAGGAAGGAGGAAGGATAGGAGAGGAGAGGAGAGAAGGGATGGAGAGGGATGGAGAAGAGATGAGAGGAGATGGTGGCAGCAAGGGGAGGGAGAAAGCAGAGAGGAGAGGGAGAGAAGGGGGAAAGGAGATGGTTGGCGAGGGGAGGAAGGAGGAAGAAGTGACCATCGGAGGAGGTGCGCCGGCCGACGGAGCAGATGGCTAGAGGCCCGGAGCATGTTGTGAAGAGAAGTGTGGGAGGAGAGGAGGAATGAGACATGATAATACATGTGTGGACGAAATAGAGGGGCCGGCCTCGACCAATCAGAAAACATGAATAAGGAGCACACGGATCGTGTGTTTGTTTGCACACGTTATGAGCCATAGGATGGTGCAGTAGGATCTGGGGCCATCCAACATAGCAGTGGCGCACCACAAGGCTTGGTGCGCTACTGGTACTTTTTTGAATTTTTTTTTCCTGAAATCTTAAGGCTTGGTGCGCCACTAATACTAGCATGATGCGCCAGATCGCTAGCCCTGCAACAGAGAAGAGAGGATGGAACACACAATGGTATTCTGTCCAATGGCTGTTTGATTTCCTTGCTAGGCCGGACGCTTCTGATGCCTGTGTTTTCTGCAAGAGAAGAGAGGAGGGAACACACAATGGTATTCTGTCCAATGGCTGTTTGATTTCCTTACTAGGCCGGACGACCCCGAGGCGGTCACTTTGGCTGTGACGGCGTGCCACATTTGTAACGCTTGGAATGTGTTCGTAATGGTGAAACCTTGAAGCAACCGCACAGTCTATCTTTGCAGATTAATTCGTACATCGAGGTGATCTTGCAGCATCTTTTTAAGCCCCTGATGTCCGTTCGCGTGAACCCTCTTCAGTTTGGGTTCCACAACGGGACGGTGTAGCTTCGACAATGATACGGTGGATCCAAGCCGATCCACCTAGATTGATGCCCGATCTTTCACAGCGAGAACCTGGTGTAGAGAATCCTCCCAACAACGCGATGAACGCAGCACCGGAGAAGAGGGAACGAATCCGAGCAAGCAACGGATCGACGAACGATACGCCTCAAACCAAGAGCTAGATAATCCTTGATGAACACAAGAACCTTCGCAGCGGATAATATAGATAAACGGCAGCGCCGTACCCCCGGAGGGATGATACACGTGAACACACGCAACTAGGTATGACCTAAACTTTTAGACTAAACTTGTTCTGTCCTAAACCCTAGCCGCACCTCCACTTATATGAGGGGTGGGGTGGCCGGCCAGCCCTAGTGGGCCTCTCTACCTTGGTTTGGACAGGCCCAAACCAAACTGACTCAATTTATTAAAAACCCTAATTGGCCCACATATGACCATAGACATAAACTAAAATAACTAAGCTGGTGGAGTCCTGAATCGGGGCTCCACATAGGCCTCCGTGCCCATATCATCCTCCCCCCCTTCAAGAAGCGTTGTCCCCAACGCGTGAGGGTCTTCTGGGAAAAGGTGACGTGATATGAACATGACACGTCCTCGCCGTCTTCAAGTCTTGCTTGCCTTCCACACCACATCCTCCCTCGCGGCCTGCTTGACTTGACACAGCACTTGGCGCCTCCTTTCTTCTCCATATGAGCTTAGACTTCGGCGCCAATTCCTTCGTTTTGCGAGGTTTTGATGGACCCTTGTGTCGCTGCACATGACCCTGCACAAGATGTGTAATTCCTGGGCCACATAAATGTCTCACACGTCCATCCTTGCCTCGATGCATCCGCGGTGTCGCGGAAAACCGGACCGCAGCACTCCTAGCACGCGTAGTGCCGCTGCCCACCTGTCTCCACCGACGCGCTCGACCACGACCGGTCTAGGCGCCGGTTGACCGGGCGGTTGACCGGCCCGGCCGGTCCTGGAGCCGGTCGGCCGGCCCTGGCACCGGGCTGAAACACCATCAGCACAGGCTTCTCTAACCTTCTCGCCTCCCACTCCTCCCACGCGCATCTGCGCCATATGTACTGGAACATCATCAGCACAAACATCATCAGTCTGCATACTAGCATCAACACAAACTGGAATTGTAGCACATGCTGCAACATCCATATCAACAACAAGTGTAGCTTCATCCGGCTTGTCACCAACAAGAACTTGCTTGTCATCTACAGGCATGGCTGAAACATCACCAACATCAATGCTCGGAACATCATGCACCTTATGCTGCACATTAGGCTTGTGCAACTTCTCCTTACGCACCACTAACTCCACATCGGACTTGATATTATCATCACCCATAGGCTTCAAAGTCCGCTGTTTGCCACCATGCATAAAAGAATATGTATTTGCTCGCCCAGCGTGTGTCACATTGCGATCATACTGCCAAGGACGCCCAAGTAGCAATCCACACACCTCCAATGGAAACACATCGCAATCGATCTCATCAACATATTCATCAACTGCAAATGGCACACGCACCTTATGAGTAATCTTCAGCATACCACAGCTATTCAACCACTCAAGACGTTTAGGTTCAGGAAGACGCCATGTAGACAACCCCAACGCTGCCACCATCGCCTTGCTAATGCCATTAGTACATGCCTTCCACCATCAACCATCAACTTGCAAGCCTTGCCCTTGATATAGCACTCGAGTCCGAAACAAACTCCACCGCTGAACCTTGTCAACTGTCTTGCAAGCATCACCTTGTACCTTCTTGAGTTGCATATTCAGCCCGCTCAATGGTACATCCTCTTCAACAGTCACAGTAGTGCTCTTGGTATCAGAGCCAGGTTTCCTCTCCTCTGAAGATTTAACCTCAACCTTAGTGACTGTTGGTAGTGGAACAATCTCCTGAATAGGAACTATGCACTTGTCCACTTCCTCTATTGCATGCACAACTCTGGACGACTGCTTACGCTGCTGCAATGGTAACCCAAAACCACCACGAAGGAACTTTTTGAAGTCCGCCCAAGTATAAGCATACTCGCATCTATCAACGGCATCATACCAATATATGTCCAACTCGGCATCCACACGCCTGTGAGCTAGAAGACAGGCATCATACCCAGTGAACTTCCCTTTGTAGCGACGACATCGTTGGAAACCCAACTCCATGTACTTCTCCCAATCCTCGTACTTGCTCAATTGTCGCGGAACGACGTAAATACCACCGTAGTCCCGACACAGTAATGCGTACGTCCTCCCAACGGCGGATATCAAGGTAATCATTGAAAACATCACCGGATTTCGTGCCACGTGAACACCGTATGCCACGCACATCGTCTCCGAATGTAGCATCAACAGTAGTAGCATCAAGGAGCATCGCCGGAGAAACAAGAGCAGCAGTAGCTAGTATTGCTGAAGAAGCAACCGCAGTAACAGGAGAAACCGCCGGAGAAACAACCGCAGGAACAGACGCCGTCCCGGCCCAGGGCCCGGTTGGACCGGCCTCCAGACCGGCCTGCCCGGTCTCTGGCCCGGTTGACCGGTCGCCAACCGGATCGGCTGCCTCGTACCGGAGCAAAACCGGAAATCGGCGAATTTGCGAACTTCCCGGTTGGGCGCCCGGTTGACCGGGTTCTACGCCGAGCAGCCCGGTCACCGGCCCGGTCGACCGGATTTCCGACCAGATTTTTCCCGGTCGCGAATTTTCGTCTTCTTCCCGATTCCGGTCGCGATTTTTCGCGATTTTGACCTCCGAAACAGACCATGGATGACCTCCAAACTCCACCAAACAATGCCAAACTTCCTCCAACCAAACTCCTTCGACCGAGAGCCAAACTCCTCCGATCTTAGAGCTAATCTTCTCCATGACAAAACCGATCCAAAAAGATCGATCAACAAAAACCTCGCCGTGAGCAACCCAGAAAGCTGATACCACATGATACGGTGGATCCAAGCCGATCCACCTAGATTGATGCCCGATCTTTCACAGCGAGAACCTGGTGTAGAGAATCCTCCCAACAACGCGATGAACGCAGCTCGGAGAAGAGGGAACGAATCCAAGAAGCAACGGATCGACGAACGATACGCCTCAAACCAAGAGCTAGATAATCCTTGATGAACACAAGAACCTTCGCGAGCGGATAATATAGATAAACGGCAGCGCCGTACCCCCGGAGGGATGATACACGGGAACACACGCAACTAGGTATGACCTAAACTTTTAGACTAAACTTGTTCTGTCCTAAACCCTAGCCGCACCTCCACTTATATGAGGGGTGGGGTGGCCGGCCAGCCCTAGTGGGCCTCTCTACCTTGGTTTGGACAGGCCCAAACCAAACTGACTCAATTTATTAAAAACCCTAATTGGCCCACATATGACCATAGACATAAACTAAAATAACTAAGCTGGTGGAGTCCTGAATCGGGGCTCCACATAGGCCTCCGTGCCCATATCAGACAATGTTGATGCTTCTTTGTTCTCGTCTACATCTCAACACAATCTATCCAAATGTACAGTGCATGCAATTCCTCGCACTACACATCTCAACACAATCCTTCTATACTTCATCCATCTCTAGCTTTTCGCCTATTTCCAACAACACTTTTTGTCCGAAAGACCGACATAACATCGCAGTAACTGATGTGAATCAAATGATGCATCAGAAAGGAGACATAAGCTCGACAATGGTACACTTCCTTTAGTTGATTGACATCCTTTTTAGTTGATTGACATAACTGTCATGGTAAAGTGAGATGCAGTACGATCATGTTTCTACCACAGAAGAAATATCTTGGACGTGCAGCTTTCTCTAAGTACTCAAGCTATTTCCTTTCACTGAAATGGTTCCATTCTACAGGTTCTCATTTTGAGAGAGAGAGACGGAACGCTGACATGAGTTGTTGCGGGTGCTCTGATCTCGTTTTGCCTGGATATGTCTCCATTCGACCGGATGACGGTTTCACCATAAGGATACTTGCTCACTGTTGTGGACTAACAATGTCAAGAACCTGCATGCAATATAGAGGTAACAAAGCATATAAATGTCTGATGGAGGGAAGAATATCAAACGTCACAGGTAAAAGTGAAACCTTATTGGTGAACTGTTGAAAAGCTTGTCCTTCCATCAACTTCTCCAATTCCTACAGGTCAATAAATAAATGGGCAGACATGAGAAAATAAATAAAGGTGGCAAAGAAAAGGGGGACTTATACTACTATAAGTGAACCAGCTATATCTGTATACACCACTATCAATTCAAGTGGCATGGGTCCACCATATGATTGAAAATTGAAAGGCATAATGGAGGTTAGGTTATAGTAGGTGTATACTGTTGGGTATGATGCAATAAGCTAAGGTATCGCATGGGTGCAGGCGCAAATAACACAAGTAATTACCTTCTCTGGTTCTGAAGAGCCATCAATCTGAAGTATCATTTTCTGCAATTCAGGGTCCTTGAGCATATCCCGGATTTCATTCAATTCCACTGTCAAAAGTGGTAAGGATAGAAGATCAAGTAAAATATATAGTGAATATATCACTGTAATAGCATGATGTGTTTCTGCTCAACTGAACTGCTTAGCTTTATCCTTCTTATGATGCATATGCCAATACTTTGTATTGAATGTTATTACAATACTATTTCATGCCCTCATTAAGTGCATTCTAAAATGTACTCATTGGCACTTACATCATCTATAAGGAATGATGCAAATGTAAGATGCTAATATCCTTTTCTTCTTAAAAAAATCTACATGTCAGCCTTGATAAGAAAACAACCTGAAGAGCATAACAATAATAAAAATAAGTAGTAAAAATTGGTAGCATACCTAAAGATCTCAATCGATTCCTGTCAACAAGCCAGCTTGCATCCTCAACTTCCAGAGCTTTTGTAGGACAAAGTTTGTTTGGAGATTGTGTGGGGCATGTTGTGTCTGGTGCTGCAGAGCAATGGTGTAGCTCACAATCAAACAATTTATTGGCATTCCTAAATTCATAATGAAGCTATATATAGCATTTTAAAGCGAAAAGTGTATTTGGCACATGAGCACCAGTGCTCCTGATTTCTAAAAATCATATTTTTTGGATTTCAAAAAATATGAAATTAAATACCCACATACATACAAACATTCTGAAGGTACGGTAAAAAATTTGGAGAAAAATATATTATATTTTAAGCTATACAAAAAAGACAAATTTCTGACAAATATATACCTCTATACGTAGCCACAAATTTGTTTTTTTCCTGTAGCTCAAAATACAATATAATTTCTACCGAAACTTTGCACGAATATTCAGAACATGTATATGTATTCATGGAATAAATGTGATAATTTTTTGGAACGCAGAAATACAGTTTTTAAATATTTTAAAAACTGAGAGCACTCGTGCTCATGTGCACCAAATTTGCTTCCATTTTAAAGATGTAACTTCAATTATTTTGATAGCTACAACTGGAAGTAATGGTGAGACAGTGACTTATACAAATATTTACGGTAAGCAAATATGATTTATTAGCCTGAGCTTAACAAGCTTTTACTTGAAAATCCAAACAGAAGATGGAGAAATTAAAACAGAGATCAGTGTGTTGTATTTTACATAAAGAGGGAAGTTGATCCTTGTCATTAGGACAATTTGTTCCATCTTCCAGCACAGAGCTCCTTGCTGAAGAAAAAAAGCCATGTCTATAAATCTGTCCAGATTATTTTAGAAACATGTATCTTACACAAAACATATTACAATCAAATTCATGAACTAAGACAAAGTAGAATTGATTAAGCGCTTTTATTGGGCAAATAAATGATCAGGAACTTTTTGGCGACAAACCTATACACAACTTCTCTTCTGTTTCCATAACAGATTGTTTACGTGGGAAACTAAACACAATGGTTATGAATAAAGAAATTAGATCTTGTAAATACAAACGGTTGTCCCCTCTTGTCTTTTAACTAAAAAAAATTCATATCCAAATTCAAGGGAAATTACCATTTCATAGATAAACATGGGCAATCACGTGCAATAAAGTAAATACAGATGTTCCTTTCTTCTAGCAGTTATGTGCTTCTATGATGATCCTTATTCATACAAGTCAACATTCACCTCATATTCCTTATACAAGTGAACTTTATAGCTTCTTTAACGACCATACTGAGTCCATGATATGTTACAGTAAGCAATTATATCGTAGGAGTCCTCTTCAAAAGCTAGAGCACTTACTAACTTCTTCCGGCAATGATGACTTGTTAATTTCTTCCTGAGCTGTTATCTTTTGGCAAGATTCATCTACATACAAGGATACAATGCAATATTTATCATCAAATACTGGCTATCAAGACATGACGGGATGCAGGGACCAATATTCATATAAGGCAGGTTGATACACCATAAATAATGGGAATAGCTTGCCTAGTGTTATTAAACCAATAATCTTAGTTTGAGGTATGTTTCAGCAAAATAAAACAGAGCAAATTTACAGCTGGCAGCATTAACTACGAACATTATATGAAGTGTGTCTGTTAGGCTCTTGTAGATGTCCTTATAAATTCAAACTGAATTAACCTTCTGCAAAGTTCTCCTATATTTTGCTTGATCAAAATAAGGTACGGTAAAATAATGAATTCAAGGAGAATATCACGGAAGTACCTTTGTGTTTTTTAAAGCATGTCACGGAGCAACTGCATGGAATAACGGAACAGCATATTAGGTACAGATACATTTCATTTAGTAGATTAAAAACAGGCAGAATAAGTAGCTCAGGTGTTTAAAGATAACAGGATATATTCGGTAGGTTTAGCCTTGAAATATAACCGAGAGCAAGAGGATGTTAAACATTTATGTGTATTTTCCTATAGAGTTCTTTTATGGTTTTATCAAAAGCATATAATCAGCTCAAAATGAGGGCACATGACAAGTCCATGCTAAATTTCTAATGAACACCAGAATAGATACAAGACAAAATAATATCGGAAATTGAAGAAACCATAATAAATCAGGTATTAAGGAAGATCAATTATGGTAGATGGTGAATTGGATAAAATTACCATGCATATCATTAAAATAAGTGTTCTTAAGTAATGCTATTGTTAGGCAAAAGCCAATGGTATTACAGTGGCGCCATAAGCTAAAACCAAATTTGTGTCAATATCACCTGCAATTAACACTGAAATACTCAAAAAAAAAATCCAGAGAGAAAGTTCCTGGCATTTACTTGTTGGATGATATATGCAGGATTTTTAAAAAAATAGTCCCCATATTTCTTTCTAAGAAATAAGAACGGACTAATCAAAAGCTATTGTCAAGATTATACTTTAAAAGGTAAAGTTCCCTGTTCATAAAAAAAAAGGCAAAGATCACCATCCCTGTACTAAGCTATCTTCATTGTGCTAAAAGTCTTTTTGCCTAAGCTTGCCTTCACGTTCATCTAAGGATAAGGAAACTGAGTTCTTTCTAACATTTAAATCCCAAAGATTAAGTCATGAGTGAGCAATCGTGTGAGAGAAGGGACGAAGCACTATAACATCGTGATTAGTTGATGTATGTCTCTGAAATACAAGATAGCTATCAACTAACCAATATGATACTTCAAACCCAAAAAAAAAAACTTCGTATAGCAACTGCTGTTAGAGCCAGATATCAACAGAGTAGGATTTTCTCTTCTGCACGGCATTAACATATTGAAGTAATTTGTTGGTTCACTTTGCATATATGCCGTGGCACCACCGGCAGCAAGCCACTATCTCGAACCCGAAGCCATACAAAATCTTGTCATAAATGATACTGTAACAGTTACTCAATGGGATAACATTATTTGTTCCAAGTTCCAACCATGCGTAGTCAATCTATTGATCCATTTCATGAACCCTAGCTACTCGGTATTTTTTTTCTCTCCAAACAACAAGCTAGTCCACCGTAGCGAAAGGGAAATTGGACTAAGCAAACCAATAGTGCTTTATTATTTCCCACTTAACTCGTGCCCGGTGGCATGGCTGAACACAAAGAGATATCGGATCGATAGAGCGAAGGAAGCACCTCATATACTTGCATCCCCACGCCTATTTTAGCAAGAATTCATATGTGCCGAAGGTAGGAGGAAAGGGAATGGTTCGACTTACTAGGGCATGCGGCAATTAGGGCACTTGTACTTGGACGGCGCGTCCTTGCACACATCGCAGCTCCCACCACCCATTCCGAGTACAAATCTTCGCGATATGCCACAAGAGGGGTCAACACGAGCGGGCGCCTGGGTTCACCGTGGTGGATACTGGGGTTGTTGAGCGCCGGCGCAGCACCGCGGAGTCAAGGTTCAGGGAGGCTGGAAGTTTTGCTCTTCGGCGCCGGCGGCTGAGGAAATAGAGGAGAGAGGGGGCAGAATGTGGCGGGCTGAGGGGACACTTGGGCCCTTAAGCCGTCTCTGGCCGACAACCAGGCCCAAATAGCGAAGCATTGAATAGTGAGTGGTGACACCAACCCCTCCAAAAGAAAAGCGAGTGGTGACGCCATCTATCTATAGACCAATCGATTTTCACTCAGGTTTTCGCTAGAACATGGAGAGCCGAAGACCACATCGCCACATATCTGAGCTCAACTATGTAGACCTTTACTTCAAAATGAGTGTCACAAATTCGTCTAAAATTGTAGTATATATCTACTCTCTCCGTTCGTTTTTAATTGACGTCCTACGTTCATACAAGCTCTACTAGCTAGGTTGTACCCCCGCGTCGATTAAACAAGAACAGAGGTAGTACTATTTAAATATGTATAAATAGAAATGTAGAAAAATATGTTAAAGTGAAATTATAGAACGAAAAATGATTGACAAGAATCAATCGGTAGTCTTTATTGATTGAGATGGAATCCTTATATACAACATCAATGGATGCCATAAATAGACGCATTGTTATTAATTTACAAAGGCGGTTCCCTGGTGGCGTGGGATTACAAGTGAGGGGCCATGGGGGATTATCCCATAATAAAACAGGTGTTAGTTATTCCTAACAAAAAATTTTTTTGGCAAGACCAAGAGATGGATAGCATAACTTCAAAAGGAGCCCCTTGTTGAGCCAATGGTCATGCTAGGATAGGCACTTATCTATACCAGAGAGGAGGCCTATATAGCCTATAAATTCTGAAATCACAAGACTCGTTTGTTGTGGCGGTTTGAGGCTGTGGAAGACAAAGTTTAGTCTCACATTGCTAGTTGCGACAGAGTTTAAGCAGCTTACACACTCCTTCACCTGCTTTGTTGCCTCACCACGCATCACACGTCGCGTGACTCGTGTCTGAAACTGGTTTTGTGGAAGATTATTTTTTTTACTTGGTGCGCCAACTTAGTGAGTACATATGTCGCGTGCATGTGCATGCCCAACGTGTGTCTCTATCTTCCAACGCTTCGTCGTTTGGTCGATGGCTTCACTCAAAAACATAACAGATCTAGAGTTCTTCACTTCCTTTTGTCTCTCTCGCGATCAAGTCGCCCTCTTTTCTTTCCCATCCTGGCTACTACGTGCAAGGCTATCCAGGAAAGCAGACCTCCAAAACCCCGTTCGTCAAGATTATGCACGGCAAACAAATGATAAGGTTTTGGGGAGCATCTCGATGCAACTGCTCGTTATTGTTCGAGTTCTTCATTGCTGGCTTATTGCTTCCTCGCGCAATTTCTATGGATTTAGCGACCACGACAACACTATGGGTGACCTCCACAACAAAGCTGCTAAAGCGAGCTTTTTGATCGCGATGTGCATGCTTCTTATCTCTTACTTTGCACTAGTACTTGTTCTGCTAAAGCGAGCTTTTTGATCGCGATGTGCATGCTTCTTATCTCTTACTTTGCATTAGTACTTGTTCCATGTTTAGATCTGCTAGATGTTCTTAGTCTAATGTATATGGTTGGGTGTGTAATGTACATGTGATGTTGTTTTTGTCAATGTTTAAGAAATCGTTAATCGTAACTTATCGGTAAGCCCCAAATTAGAAGTTAATCGTTTATCGGCCAATTAATTTATTTTATCGGTCGGCCATTTATCGGCTTATTGTTTGTAAATCATAATATTTGGCACTAAATTTTCTATAATATGCTATGTAAAAATAATATTAGAGCACTGAACAGAAGTATTACCTTGTTTCATTGCATTCAAATCAATGAAAATGGCTAATGTGTAGTTCTACGAGACGATAGGACGAAAATATTACCTAATTTCAGCGAAATTTCACTGAAAATTTCCCGTAATATTGTCTATCAAATTGAATATCGGGAGAAATATCGACCATCAAACTGAAAATTGGCGGAAATGTCGGTGCCGGTGATAAATCAAACGATACGCGAAAATCTTATCGCTTAGCACGCGATTTACGATAAATCGGTATCTCGACCGATTTTTTAAACAATAATTTTTGTAATTAAAGTCATAGGGAAATTGCCTAATAGTCTAAAAAATATCAACTACAAACAAGGTTCATTCGCCAGCCGACATTTGTTCCATCGCTCAATTCGTATGCATTTCATAACAAACGATTTACCCATGTCGTTCTTCAAACCAACTCCCACGAAGTCCCATAGACCACAAAGCGTATGTGCAGTGCGCATGCACCAACAAACAAAGCTACAGAGCAATCGTGAACAAACTAATCAAATCCGGTACCGGGCAAGCGGATCTTTGAACTGAAGCCGCTCATGGTAAACCCTCCATGCATAGTCCTCCAGCGAAAACGAGCGAAACTTCCATTCATCGCCATCATCGTCTGCACCGTCCGCCACCTTCTCCTCCTCCTCATCCAAGCCCTCTTCACCGGCATCGGACGGCGGCACCAGCGGCGAGATGACACTGTCCAACGGCAGCGTGATCAGCACGGTGATGGACAGGCGACCTGGCTCGCCGGCGTGCCCGTCACTGCTTGGGGCGGAGGTGGGGCGAGCCATCCCTCTCACTTTCTTCAACTTGCCATTGCTCCACACCTACGAGTAGCACGCATGACAAAAGAAGCACAACATCAAAAGGAGTGTTACTGCTACTGCGTAAAGACTACTTAAAGAGTCACTTTTCCAGCAAAAAATATGATGATCACTCTGCGTTTTCAAAAGCGTGTGTATCTTTGTGACTTTGTCTCTTTCATTATGTGGATTCTTCCAGCGAGGCCAGTGGTGACCAACTGACGGATGAGGCAGTGATGCAGACATGGGGCTGATTACTTAATTGGCTGACCGGGTCCAAGCCTAGTTGGTGATTAAAAAAAAACTATACTTGGAATTTGATGCCCCTGCGAAAGTGAAATGGAGTATGCGTCTTTGGTTCTAAGCAATTAAGTTGTTCTATAAAAAAATTAAGCTGCAGGCCTGTACACAAACTAAATGGAAAGGGTTGTGCAGGCCGTGCTTATTCTTTGCTTCAATTCAGATTACAAATGGGATGCACAATTGCACGAGCAGAATAATGCAATCTGTTGTTCGCAAACTGGTCAAAGTTTAGGTGCAGATAGGTACCTGCGCAATGTCGCCGATGGTGACCAGGAGCGCGGCGTCGGAAGACCCTACGGCCGCCCAATCACCACTGTCGTCCATCACCCAACTCGACGGAGCCACCTCCTGCTCCCACTGGGAATGAAGTCCCAGGACGTAAGGGTACGCCTTCGCCTTGCCGGCGGCCGGAGGCGCCGCCGCCGATTCGCCAGTGCCGGCCTTGGAGACCCACACCATGCACCTTGCCTTCCTCTTTCCCTCCGCGAACGGCTCCTCCGCGAAACCCACCTCAGGACACCTGGACATAAGCGCCATCACCTGCATGCCCACGTCCCTCATCCGCCGCGCGTACTCCGCCGCCGCCGGGAGCGCGTCCATCCCGCGCTCGTCGACGTCGAACACCATCGCGGGGTTGTCATCGCCTCCGTCCGCTTCTTCCTGATCCTCCTCCGAGAACCCGAGCGTGCAGAGGCTAGACGCGCGCAGCGCTGACGCGTCGAGTAGAGATAGCTCGGCGAGGGCAGAGGATGCTAGCTGGGAAGGGATGCCATGGCCGGCGAGGTGGAAGTAGCCCACGTCGGCGGCGGCGCAGAGGGGGGCCAAGTCAGGGGAGTCTAGCGAAAGAATCGGAGGAGCCGACGTCCTGGTTTTCAGGCGAGAGGAGGGCCGCGAGCGTAGAGTTGGAGCCGGTGTGGAGAGGAGCATGCGGTTGAGGAAAGCAGAGAGCGCGGCCTCGGTGCCCCCCGCGGCGGTGGAGGGGAGTGGCTTGTGGTTCGACGGCGTTGGCGGTGGTGGCCCTGGGAATATGCTTCCGCCGGAAGTTGTACCGGGCACGGATGCGACGGCGGCGCCGGTGGAGGAGGAAGAGGAGGAGGATGCCATGGAGCGGAGACGGCCGGATCGGCGAAGGGAGAGGAATTTTTTCTGGTGGGAAACCGGTGTTGGTTTGTTGGGCGGCGTGGGAGAGCAGGCGATTTTATTTGGGTCTTCGTCTGGGCCCCATTGCTGAGCGTGTGGTGGGCCATTTGAGGGGACTGGTCCGACCTGGACCGGTTAAGCTGGTAAGCAGGCCCGAACAGGACCTACAGAAACCACTCCCTCGAAACACTGAGCTCTGCTTTTTTTTTTTTTTATCAATTGTTCTAGTAGCTGATTATGAAAAAAAAAGGAGTGCCAGCTGCTCCTTCAAAAAGAAATTTAGTGCCGGATGTCCTTGCGATTTGTACAAAAATTAAAGTAGTGCATAATTGTGCTAGGTGAAGATATGAAATTGAAATGATCCCAATTCATTTCTATTTTTCGAGGGAATTTAATATGCCTATATTTAGCCAGTACAAACTAGTCCCTCCGATTCATAAAAGTGTTAGCCCTTTAGTCTATTTTAGTCTGAATTTGAACCGAACCCTCGATACTTATTATGAATAGGAGGGAGTAGAAAAATATTGCAAGGACGGACGGGGTGTAAATGCTGAGTAGCTCTTCTCTCCACCTCGACTGATTTGACAATAATTTTCTAAATACACGCGCATTGGATGTTGGCATATACTCTCTCTATCTTAAAATAAATGTTTCGGTTTTGACTATATACAGATGTATGTAGATATATTTTAGTTCTAGATACATCGATATCTAAAAAAATCGAGACAATTATTTAGAAATGAAGGAAGTATTATACTACCCTTGTCCATAAAAGAATGTTAAAAGTTTATCTAAATTCTAATGCATCTAGATATTATTTAGTACTATATCAATACATCTTAATTTGTATAAACCTCCGACATCCTTTTTTGAATGGAGAAAGTATAACAAGTAATTGCTCGAAAGCGACCATTGGCGTTGGCTGTCGAGCACATCAGTAGCAGCTGTCCTTTCGTTTCAGAAAAGAAAAAACACGCAGGATGGCATTTCTATCGCTGAAGCTGAACCATCGATCGGCAACGGTCATTGTCGTATCATTACATCTATCAAGCCAAACTGAAACGCTTCTGATCTCCATTGGATGGAGATAGCACGAGACATGGAAAATCTGCCCGAATTGCTCCACACACGACGATTGACGTACGAACTATGTACGATGCTCTCCATAGTGCTAACTTTCCTTTAGACTAATCACACTAATTAAGAGCATCCCCACTCGTTGGCGCTCCCCACGTTTAAATCCGGCGAAATTTTCGTCCGGATTGGAGAAAAATTTGGCCTGGGGAGCGCCGAAGTTCCAGCCGTCCTGGGGAATTTGCGCGGGCTAGAGCATAGAATCTTCACTGACACGTGGGCCAGATCGTGGAATTTGCTCCATTCGGAGTCCCCGGCAACACCCCGGGAAACCGAGGATGGCCTGGGGAGTCCGGATGGATTTAGCCCAAATCCGGACAAAAACGAGAAGCTGGGGGCGTGACTGGGCCAGTTTCGTCCGTCCGGATGAAAAAAAGAGGCCCCGGGGGGCTACCCGGGGGCATGAGTGGAGATGCTCTAATCCCTAGCCCAGTGCTATGTGCCCAAGTCCGAGCCCAGGCCAAACCATGACCTAGTGCCCAGTTTCTCCAATCTACAAAAAATATATATAACATAAAATCACCACTTTAAATTGCTAATTAGCATTTCCAGCGGCCTCCCCCAAAACCTGTCCGAAAATAGCGTTAGATCGAGCGCTTGGGCGACGTCGCTCCGTGTTGCCGTTTTTGGAGCGCCGCTGTTTCAAGTCGCGTCACCTAAACAAAACTTTAAGAAATTTAATTTTACCGAAAACACTCAAATTCATTCAAAAAAATTATATATTACAATGATTTGAATGAAATTCGACCAACTTAAACATTAAATAAACTAATAGCGTTTGCGGCGGCCGGAGCGGTCGTAGCACTCGAAGAAGTTCTAGTCCCAGTCGGTGAGTCCATCTTTCACCGCACCGCTGGGATCAGCTTCGCTGTCGTTGCACGTTAGGTCGCATGAGTGGCCTGCCGCCCCCGCAGATCGACATGGCGATCACGTCTTCGATGTTTCCCTCCCAAGTCTTGTGGTCGTTCAGCGACGACATGAAGGCGGCGTTGTACCCTGGTATGTCTTCGGGATCGTCGCTGCTTGCGACGAGGCACTGTTGGCGGAGGAGCGTTGTCACCTCATTCTCTTCCTCCATCACCTCTGACTTCGGGACGAGGAGAGCGGCGCGTCCACGAGTAGCCCGCAGTTAGGGCACCAGCTCGCGGACCAGAGGGTAGGCGACGGGTTAAACCCCGCGTGCATGCCTCTGCATCGCTGACGATGTTGTCCCACTTTGCATGATGACGATTTTCGCTTCGTCCGCCGCCCTCGACCTGATGTTTCCTATGCATGCTGCGCTATATTCGTTCCACTATCACCTATAGTCTTCACCTTCGGCCGGCACCCTTTGGCATGCTCTCTGCTTCCAGTGATGCAGATTGGACTGGTAACCACCCAGATGAAGATTTCCCAAGACCAGCCATCCGTCCTTTGATGTGATAACATCGGTGCTACATATCTATCTTCGAATTCGGTATTTCAATTAAGGAGGTTGCTATCTCGCTAGCTTGGTGAAATCTCGAAGCAAAAATCAACTGCTCAACCAGATGTAGCAATGGATGGCGGTACCTCCTGCTCAAGCAAAGAAAAAGGATAAGGAAAAGTAAAAAGAGAAAAGAATATTTAGCGGTGGGGCCAACCAAAGTCTCAGCCCAGCCCAAACCCAAACAGAGTTTGCCACCAGTTGCCTCGCGCGAGAAGATTCATTGCCACATATATAGGATCGTACGAGAATCGGACAAATTTTATCGTGTGTATAGCAGGACTTAAAATCTGCAGAGTTCTGATCGAGTCTGATCCTGCCGAGGTCGCCCAATTGGTTAAACCTTGTAGCGATACGCATACGTACAATCCCAGCAGGACACGCTTGTTTTGTCGACTCAACTAATCTACTGACGAATAAAGAACATGGTCACGCCTTTCTCATTTTAAGCACCTTTTTCTGCTCATGGCTCCTAAATTACGGAAATTGTAGTCATATTATTGTTGTCAACTGGCTGGGAATATTAGCCATAACATGCACGTAGACAAATTATTGTCAACTCGCTGGAAGTATTATGCAGCCATACTATTATTTGATTATCGACCATACATGCTTTGTTGGCACCAAAACAAAATCCGTCGCTTTCGTGATTGCACGAGCGATCTTCTGGAGAGGTTGCAGTTTTCAGAGTTGAGATACTGTGTCTCCAACAAATAAAACAAATGCAAGGCCAAAAGCTCTACGGAAACCTTCTCCGGCAAATAAGCTTGTCGACAACGACGGCACGACGTGGCACTCTAATTTATCAGGGCTGCAACTGCAAGCCTGTTGGTTGGAGCAAATCTTAACCTCTTTTTCCTTCAAAATCATGTCCCGTTGGGATTGTCTTTTTTCCGTAACACAATACAAACGTATATGTTCATAATACTCTTACAACCAGTATATGGGAATAGTTCACAAAGAGTATGCCATGCTTTCACATGAACTGCACTGTTGTATTGTGATTCAAATTCATTCCAAACGGAGGCTAACTTCTGACGAGCGGAGCGAGACCCGTCGCCGATAGGCTTGGGCCGAGCGGTACGGATCGCTGTCACCGTCTATAT
The DNA here is from genome assembly GCF_022539505.1 of Lolium rigidum. Classification (NCBI taxonomy): domain Eukaryota; kingdom Viridiplantae; phylum Streptophyta; class Magnoliopsida; order Poales; family Poaceae; genus Lolium; species Lolium rigidum. The sequence continues at coordinate 100,419,379 of NC_061513.1, forward strand.
ATACCTCATGTAAGCCGCCGGCTAGGGTTTATCAGATTATAAGATATCCCACGGCGTTTGTAAACACTCCCTGATATAGTGAAATTTTGTTGGCTGGCGCCCGTGGTTTTTACCTCTCTTTGTTGCAGAGGGTTTTCCACGTTAAAATATTGTGCCCCATGCGTGTGTCCTTGTTTCGTTCTTCGTTATTTGCTAATCGCGTTTATAACAAGTGATATCAGAGCCCAGGTTTCAACCTAGGGTTTGCAACATGTCTTCCTTGAAGTTCGATCTACCGCAGCTGGATTACACCACGAGATTTTCTCTGTGGCAAGTGAAGAGAGGGCGATCCTTACCCAATCTTCTGATATGGATGAAGCTCTTGATGGATTTGGCAAGAAAGATGCCAAGACCTAGACCAACGATGAGAAGAGGAAAGACCGTAAGGTTTTTTCTTTAATTTAGCTTCATCTATCAAACAATATCTTGCAGGAAGTGATGTCTGAGAAATCCGCAGCGGCGTTGTGGTTGAAACTGGAATCGATCTGCATGTTCAAAGATCTAACCAGTAAGATGCACGTGAAGATGAAGTTGTTCTCACACAAGCTGCAAGAAGGAGCGTCAGTGATGAATCACCTATCGATCTTTAGAGAGATCGTTGTTGATTAGTTGTCCATGGAGGTAAGTTATGAGGATGAGGATCTCGCTCTTATACTGTTAGTCTCATTGCCAAATTCTTTTTGCGAATTTTCAAGACACCTTGTTATACATCCATGATGAACTAACCCTTGCCGAAGTTTATGAGGCCCTCCAGCAGAGGGAAAAGATGAAATCTATGGTGCAAGCAGAGGGTTCGTCATCTAAGGTAGAAGCACTACAGGTCCGAGGCAGGACCAAGAACAGAAACAACAACTACAACAACAACAAGAGAGATAAGAGCAAGACCGATAGAGGTCGCTCAAAGTCCAAGGGACGAGATGGTAAGTTCTACAAGTATTGTAAGAAAACTAACCACAATATTGATAATTGCTGGAAGTTGCAGAACAAAGAAAAAAGAAACGGTACTTACCAACCGAAAAACAAATCTGATGGTGATGGTAAGGCTGCTGTTGTTTCCAGTGATAATTCTGAGAGCGATTGCCTAGTTGGGTTTGCTGGTTGTATTTCTGGTAATGATGAGTGGATCCTTGATTCTGCATGTTCGTTTACATTTGATGTAACAAAGACTGGTTTAGTTCTTATAAATTTGTGCAGAGTGGAGATATTGTGCGTATGGGAGATAACAACCCACGTGAGATCGTGGGCATTGGCTCCGTTCAGATCAAGATGCATGATGGCATGACACGCACTCTGACATATGTGAGACACATACCTGGCATGGCCAGAAATCTGATCTCTCTCAGTACCCTTGATGTTAAGGGGTACAAACACCCCCGGTTCTCGTGGAGTTCTGAAGGTATCAAAAGGTTCACTCGTTCACATGATTGGTGATATGAACTCTGCAAAATTATATGTTCTTAGAGGTAGCACTTTGTCTGGTATTGCTGCTGCTGTTATCCCTGATAAGCATGATAAAACTAATATGTGGCATATGCGTCTTGGAGATATGAGTGAACATGGCATGACAGAATTATACAGGAGAGATCTACTAGATGGCTGAAATTTAAGTAAGTTTGAGTTCTGTGAGCACTGCATTTTTGGTAAGCATAAAAGAGTTAAATTCAATGCTTCCGTTCATATCACCAAAGGGATTTTAGATTATGTGCATGCTGATGTGTGGGGACCTTCCCACAAGACTTCTCTTGGTGGTGCAAATTACATGCTTATTATCATAGATGATTACTCCAGAAAAGTGTGGTCGTTCTTTCTGAAACATAAATCTGATGTGTTTGATGCTTTTAGAAAGTGGAAAATTATGGTAGAGAAGCAAACAGAAAAGAAAGTTAAATTGCTTCGTACTGACAATGGCATGGAATTTGTTCTACTATCTTTAATGATTATTGCAGCGATGAAGGCATTGTTAGGCACCACACCATCCCATATACTTCTCAACAGAATGGTGTGGCGGAGAGAATGAACAGAACCATCATCTCCAAGGCTCATTGCATGTTGTCTAATGCTGGTATGCATAGACATTTCTGGGCTGAAGTAGCCTCCACCGCCTGTTATTTGATAAACAGGTCACCTTGTATTCTGCTTGATAAGAAATCTCCTATTGAGGTATGGTCTGGTTCACCCGCTGATTATTCATAGTTGAGAGTTTTCGGTTGCACTGCTTATGCTCATGTTGATAATGGAAAACTAGAGCCTAGGGCTGTTAAGTGCGTGTTTTTTGGTTATGGTTCAGGAGTTAAGGCATATAAGTTATGGAATCCTGAAACTAAGAAAGTTTTGCATAGCAGGAATGTTGTTTTTAATAAGGTTGTCATGTTTTATAAGAGTTCATCTACAGATGTTTCTGATGCTATTGATATTTCTGATATTTCTGATGATGAGCAAGAGAGGATTAGCGTGCAGGTGGAGCACGTGGAGGAGAAAGAAAATGAAGTTGCTGAAAATGATAACATTGTTGTTCAGCACTCATCACCTGTTTTGCAGCAAACAAATAGTTCCATTGATGTTGATAGACCGAGGCGTAACAAAAGTCTGTAGGATAACGTTGCATAGAAAACAAAAAAATTCCTACAGCGAGAACGCAATCCAAGCCAAGATGCAATCTAGAAGACGGGAGCAACGAGGGGATGATCAAGACTCACCCTTGAAGATTTCCAAAGCCTACAAGAGTAGGCTCTTGTTGCTGCGGTAGATGTTCACTTGCCGCTTGCAAAAGCGCGTAGAAGATCTTGATCACGGTGCCACGATCGGGCAGCACCTCCGTACTCGGTCACACGTTCGGTGTTGATGAAGACGACGTCCTTCTCCCCGTTCCAGCGGGCAGCGGAAGTAGTAGCTCCTCCTTGAATCCGGCAAGCACGACGGCGTGGTGGCGGTGGCGATGGAGATCTCGGGCAGAGCTTCGCTAAGCGTATGCGGGAGAAGTGGAGGAGAGGGGGCGGCTAGGGTTTGGGAGAGGGGGTGGTGGCCGGCCACTATAGGGGTGCGGCCACAATGGCTTTGGTGTGGCCGGCCCCCTCCCCTTGGCCCTCATTATATAGGTGGAACACCCAAGAGTTGGTCTACAAGTCTTCGAATAAGACCCCAAACCAAAACCTTCCATATGGCATGAAACCTACCCAAGCTAGGACTCCCACTAGAGGTGGGATTCCCACTTTCCCTTGGGAGGGGGTGGCCGGCCACCTTAGGTGGAGTCCACCTGGGACTCCACCCCTAGGGTTGGCCGGCGATGGGTGGTGGAGTCCCTTCGGGACTCCGCCTTCCAAAGTGATTTCTTCCGGACTTTTCTAGAACCTTCTAGAACCTTCCATAAATGCACCGGATCATTTCCAAACTTGGAATATGACTTCATATATATGAATCTTATTCTCCGGACCATTCCGGAACTCCTCGTGATGTCCGGGATCCCATTCGAGACTTCGAACAATACTTCGAACTCCATTCCATATTCAAGTTCTACCATTTCAACATCAAATCTTAAGTGTGTCACCCTACGGTTCGTGAACTATGTGGACATGGTTGAGTACTCTCTCTGACCAATAACCAATAGCGGGATCTGGGAGATCCATAATGGCTCCCACATATTCAACGATGACTTTAGTGATCGAATGAACCATTCACATACGATACCAATTCCCTTTGTCACGCGATATTTTACTTGTCCGAGGTTTGATCATCGGTATCACTCTATACCTTGTTCAACCTCGTCTCCCGACAAGTACTCTTTACTCGTACCGTGGTATGTGGTCTCTTATGAACTTATTCATATGCTTGCAAGACATTAGACGACATTCCACCGAGAGGGCCCGGAGTATATCTATCCGTCATCGGGATGGACAAATCCCACCGTTGATCCATATGCCTCAACTCATACTTTCCGGATACTTAATCCCACCTTTATAACCACCCATTTACGCAGTGGCGTTTGATGTAATCAAAGTACCTTTCCAAGTATAAGTGATTTACATGATCTCATGGTCATAAGGACTAGGTAACTATGTATCGAAAGCTTATAGCAAATAACTTAATGACGTGATCTTATGCTACGCTTAATTGGGTGTGTCCATTACATCATTCATACAATGATATAACCTTGTTATTAATAACATCCAATGTTCATGATTATGAAACTAATCATCCATTAATCAACAAGCTAGTTAAGAGGCATACTAGGGACACTTTGTTGTTTACATATCACACATGTATCAATGTTTCAGTTAATACAATTATAGCATGGTATATAAACATTTATCATAAACATAAAGATATATAATAACCACTTTTATTATTGCCTCTTTGGCATATCTCCAACAGTCTCCCACTTGCACTAGAGTCAATAATCTAGATTACATTGTAAGGTACCTAACACCCATGGCATTCTGGTGTTGGTCATGCTTTGCCCTAGGGAGAGCTTTAGTCAACGGATCTGCTACATTCGGATCGGTGTGTACTTTGCAAATCTTTACTTCTCCATCTTTGATGTACTCGCGAATCGAATGATAACGCAGCTTGATATGCTTCAGCCTCTTGTGTGACCTTGGTTCTTGTGCATTGGCGATGGCACCCATGTTGTCACAAGTAGATGACTAATGGGTCCAATGCACTAGGAACCACACCGAGCTCTACAATGAACCTCTTCATCCATACCGCTTCGATGAAGCCTCCGAAGCCGCTATGTACTCCGATTCCGTTGAAGACTTCGCCACCGTGCACTCGCTTTGAGCTTGCCCAGCTTACTGCAGCACCATTCAATATAAACACGTACCCAGACTGTGACTTAGAGTCATCAGGATCAGTGTTCCAACTTGCATCGGTGTAACTGGTTACAACGAGCTCTTGGTCACCTCCATAACAAAGAAACATATCCTTAGTTATTTTCAAGTACTTCAGGATATTCTTGACCGCTGTCCAGTGTTCCATTCCTGGATCACTTTGATATCTGCTAGTCAAACTGACAGCATGTGCTATATCCGGTCTAGTACATAGCATGGCATACATGATAGAGCCTACTGCCGAGGCATAGGGGATCTGACTCATCCTTTCTCTTTCTTCTGCCGTAGCTGGTCCTTGAGTCTTACTCAAGACCTTGCCTGGTAACATAGGTAAGAATCCTTTCTTACTTTCGTCCATTCTAAACTTCTTCAGAATCTTGTCCAGGTATGTACTCTGTGATAGCCCTATTAGGCGTCTTGATCTATCTCTATAAATCTTGATGCCTAATATATACGATGCTTCACCAAGGTCTTTCATTGAAAAACTATTATTCAAATAACCTTTTACACTGCTTAATAGTTCTATATCATTCCCAATCAATAATATGTCATCTACATATAATATCAGGAATGCTACAGAGCTCCCACTCACTTTCTTGTAAATACAGGCCTCTCCATGACACTGTATAAACCCGAAGTCCTTGATCACTTTATCAAAGCGTCGGTTCCAACTTCTCGATGCTTGCTTCAGTCCATAAATTGAACGCTGAAGTTTGCATACTTTGTCAGCATTTTTAGGATCGACAAAACCTTTTGGTTGTACCATATACAACTCTTCCTCAATGTCTCCATTAAGGAACGCTGTTTTGACATCCATCTGCCAAATCTCATAATCGAAAAATGCAGCTATTGCTAACAAAATCCTCACAGATTTTAGCTTCGCTACAGGTGAGAAAGTCTCATCGTAGTCAACACCTTGAATTTGTCGGAAACCCTTTGCGACAGGTCGAGCTTTATAGACAGTAATATTACCATCAGCATCTGTTTTTCTCTTGAAGATCCATTTATTCTCGACAGCCTTTCGGCTATCAGGTAAGTCTACCAAAGTCCACACTTTGTTATCATACATGTATCCCATTTCGGATTTCATGGCTTCTTGCCATTTGTTGGAATCTGGGCTCATCATCGCTTCTTCATACGTCGCAGGGTCCTCATCATTGTTGTCTACAATCATGACAATTAGACAAGGATCATACCAATCAGGAGTGGCACGTTCCCTTATCGATCTGCGAGGTTCAGTAGCTATCTCGTTTGAAGTTTCATGATTATTATCATTAGCTTCCTCTGTTGTCGGTGTAGGTGGCACAGGAACAACTTCCGGTACTGCGCTACTCTGATCAACTAGTGAAGATTCATCAATCTCATCGAGTTCTACTTTTCTTCCAGTCACTTCTTTAGTGAGAAATTCTTTCTCAAGAAAGGTTCCGTTCTTAGCAACAAAGATTTTGCCTTCGGATCCGTGATAGAAAGTGTACCCTATAGTTTCCTTAGGGTATCCTATGAAGACGCATTTCTCCGCTTTGGGTTCTAGCTTGTCCGGTTGTAACTTCTTTACATAGGCTTCGCAACCCCAAACTTTAAGGAACGACAGACTTAGGTTTCTTATTAAACCATAATTCATACGGTGTCGTTTCAACGGATTTTGATGGTGCTCTATTTAAAGTGAATGCGGCTGTCTCTAATGCATAACTCCAAAATGATAACGGCAAATCAGTAAGAGACATCATAGAACGAACCATATCTAAGAGAGTTCGATTACGACGTTCGGACACACCGTTTCGTTGTGGTGTTCCCGGCGGTGTCAATTGTGAAAGTATTCCGCATTTCTTTAAATGCATGCCAAACTCATAACTCAGATATTCACCTCCGCGATCGGATCGTAGAAATTTAATCTTCTTGTTACGTTGATTTTCTACTTCACTTTGGAATTCCTTAAACTTCTCAAAAGTTTCGGATTTATGTTTCATGAAATAGATATACCCATATCTACTCGGATCATCTGTGAAGGTTAGAACATAACGATAACCACCGCGCGATGCTACACTCATTGGTCCGCACACATCGGTATGTATGATTTCCAATAAGTTAGTAGCTCGCTCCATCATACCAGAAAATGGAGTCTTAGTCATTTTTCCCATTAGACATGCTTCGCATCTATCAAGTGACTCAAAGTCAAGTGATTCAAGTAATCCATCGGTATGGAGTTTCTTCATGCGTTTCACTCCAATATGACCAAGACGACAGTGCCACATATAAGTAGAATTATCATTCAATTTAATTCGCTTAGCATCAATGTTGTGTATATGTGTATCACTACTATCGAGATCTAACGTAAATAAGCCATTCTTTTCGGGTGCTCGACCATAAAAGATATTATTCATAAAAATAGAACAACCATTATTCTCAGACTTGAATGAATAACCGTCTTGCATTAAACAAGATCCAGATATAATGTTCATGCTCAACGCGGGTACAAAATAACAATTATTTAGGCTTAAAACTAATCCCGAAGGTAGATGTAGAGGAAGTGTGCCGACAGCGATTGATACGTCTCCGACGTATCGATAATTTCTTATGTTTCATGCCACTTTATTGATGATACCTACATGTTTTATGCATACTTTATGTCATATTTATGCATTTTCCGGCACTAACCTATTAACGAGATGCCGAAGAGCCGATTGTTGTTTTCCGCTCGTTTTTGGTTTCGAAATCCTAGTAAGGAAATATTCTCGAATTGGACGAAATCAACGCCTAGGGGCCTATTTTGCCACGAAGCTTCCGGAAGACCGAAGAGAAGACGAAGTGGGGCCACGAGGCGGCGCCACGCTAGGGCGGCGCGGCCCGGCCCCGGCCGCGCCGACCTAGTGTGTGGGGCCCTCGTGTGGCCCCCGACCTGCCCTTCCGCCTACAAATAGTCTTCGTCGCGAAACCCCCGCACCGAGAGCCACGATACGGAAAACCTTCCGGAGATGCCGCCGCCGCCAATCCCATCTCGGGGATTCGGAGATCGCCTCCGGCACCCTCGCCGGAGAGCGGAATCATCTCCTGGAGGACTCTTCACCGCCATGGTCACCTCCGGAGTGATGAGTGAGTAGTTCACCCCTGGACTATGGGTCCATAGCAGTAGCTAGATGGTTGTCTTCTCCTTATGTGCTTCATTGTCGGATCTTGTGAGCTGCCTAACATGATCAAGATCATCTATCTGTAATGCTATATGTTGTGTTTGTTGGGATCCGATGGATAGAGAATACTATGTTATGTTGATTATCAATCTATTACCTATGTGTTGTTTATGATCTTGCATGCTCTCCGTTATTAGTAGAGGCTCTAGCCAAGTTTTTACTCTTAACTCCAAGAGGGAGTATTTATGCTCGATAGTGGGTTCATGCCTCCATTAAATGCGGGACGAGTGATGTAAAGTTCTAAGGTTGTGGATGTCTTGTTGCCACTAGGGATAAAACATTGATGCTATGTCCGAGGATGTAGTTATTGATTACATTACGCACCATACTTAATGCAATTGTCCGTTGTTTGCAACTTAATACTGGAAGGGGTTCGGATGATAACTCGAAGGTGGACTTTTTAGGCATAGATGCATGCTCGATAGCGGTCTATGTACTTTGTCGTAATGCCCAATTAAATCTCACAATACTCATCATATCATGTATGTGCATTGTCATGCCCTCTCTATTTGTCAATTGCCCAACTGTAATTTGTTCACCCAACATGCTATTTATCTTATGGGAGAGACACCTCTAGTGAACTCGTGGACCCCGGTCCATTCTTTTAATCGAATACAATCTACTGCAATACTTGTTCTACTCGTTCTCTCGCAAACAATCATCATCCACACTATACATCTAATCCTTTGTTACAGCAAGCCGGTGAGATTGACAACCTCACTCGTTTCGTTGGGGCAAAGTACTTTGGTTGTGTTGTGCAGGTTCCACGTTGGCGCCGGAATCCCTGGTGTTGCACCGCACTACATCTCGCCGCCATCAACCTTCAACATGCTTCTTGGCTCCTACTGGTTCGATAAACCTTGGTTTCTTACTGAGGGAAACTTGTTGTTGTACGCATCACACCTTCCACTTGGGGTTCCCAACGGACGCGTGTTGTACGCGTATTAAGCTAAATTTCTGGCGCCGTTGCCGGGGAGATCAAGACACGCTGCAAGGGGAGTTTCCACATTCCAATCTCTTTACTTTGTTTTTGTCTTGCTTTACTTTTATTTACTACTTTGTTTGCTGCACTAAATCAAAACACAAAAAAATTAGTTGCTAGCTTTACTTTATTTATTATCTTGTTTGCATTTTCTATATTAAAAACACAAAAAAATTAGTTACTTGCATCTGCTTTACTTATTCCATCATGTTTTCTTTTAATTTTACTGCAAAAGATATACATGTGGGACAAGGGTCTATAATTGGAAGAGATAATATAGAAGAATTCTTCACCCATGTTAGTATGCATGAAGATCTTAAAGATATACCCCTTGCAAAAGCTATCCCTACTTATGAAGATGCCTCTGTTTGTTTGGTACGCATGATGGAAGCTAGATTTATTAGTCTCAACCCCATGATACAACACATGTTTCCTACACTTTCTGATATGGAGAGGGGAGAGAAGAGAGATTTTGTTTTAAAAGTCCTAGTGCGAGAATTTGAGGATGTAGCCAAAAAAGCTAGAAAAGTTTTTAGTAAGCATGATAGGCTTGGTATGATCACCGATTTTAAAAGAACACTTGAAAAGATGGATATGGATAGAATTAAGTACACTAATAATGTTAATGATGGTGGGGAGATTAAAGCACCAATATCATGTAAGCTCCTAGCGATGCATGAAGCTCTAGATGATAATTATGCTTGGCTTGTTCCTGAAAATTTGTTTGATGAGAGTAGCAAGCCCAAGACTAATGAAAAGGGAGCCGCTGAAACCTATGTATCCAAAATACTATGCATGGTTGAGAAAACTCCACACCCCGCTGTAGATGCTCCATCTTTCGATAATACTTGATACACACTTTCTGCGCCTAGCTGAAAGGCGTTAAAGAAAAGCGCTTATGGGAGACAACCCATGTTCATGTTTTTACTACAGTACTTTTATTTTATATTTGAGTCTCGGAAGTTGTTACTACTGTAGCAACCTCTCCTTATCTTAGTTTTGTGCATTGTTGTGCCAAGTAAAGTCGTTGATAGTAAGGTTCATACTAGATTTGGATTACTGCGTAGAAACAGATTTCTTTGCTGTCACGAATCTGGGCCTAATTCTTTGTAGGTAACTCAGAAAATTATGCCAATTTACGTGAGTGATCCTCAGATATGTACGCAACTTTCATTCAATTTGAGTATTTTCATTTGAGCAAGTCTGGTGCCTCAATAAAATTCGTCTTTACGAACTGTTCTGTTTTGACAGATTCTGCCTTTTATTTCGCATTGCCTGTTTTGCCATGCTTGATGGATTTTTCGATTCCATTGACTTTCAGTAGCTTTGTGCAATGTCCAGAAGTGTTAAGAATGATTGTGTCACCTCTGAACATGTAAATTTTGATTGTGCACTAACCCTCTAATGAGTTGTTTTGAGTTTGGTGTGGAGGAAGTTTTCAAGGATCAAGAGAGGAGAATGATACAATATGATCAAGGAGAGTGAAAACTCTAAGCTTGGGGATGCCCCGGTGGTTCACCCCTGCATATATCAAGAAGACTCAAGCGTCTAAGCTTGGGGATGCCCAAGGCATCCCCTTCTTCATCGACAACATTATCAGGTTCCTCTAGTGAAACTATATTTTTATTCCATCACATCTTATGTACTTTGCTTGGAGCGTCGGTTTGTTTTTGTTTTTGTTTTGTTTGAATAAAATGGATCCTAGCATTCATTGTGTGGGAGAGAGACACGCTCCGCTGTTGCATATGGACAAGTATGTCCTTAGGCTTTACTCATAGTATTCATGGCGAAAGTTTATTCTTCGTTAAATTGTTATATGGTTGGAATTGGAAAATGATACATGTAGTAATTGCTAAAATGTCTTGGATAATGTGATACTTGGCAATTGTTGTGCTCATGTTTAAGCTCTTGCATCATATACTTTGCACCTATTAATGAAGAAATACATAGAGCATGCTAAAATTTGGTTTGCATAATTGGTCTCTCTAAGGTCTAGATAATTTCTAGTATTGAGTTTGAACAACAAGGAAGATGGTGTAGAGTCTTATAATGTTTACAATATGTCTTTTATGTGAGTTTTGCTGCACCGCTTCATCCTTGTGTTTGTTTCAAATAACCTTGCTAGCCTAAACCTTGTATCGAGAGGGAATACTTCTCATGCATCCAAAATCCTTGAGCCAACCACTATGCCATTTGTGTCCACCATACCTACCTACTACATGGTATTTCTCCGCCATTCCAAAGTAAATTGCTTGAGTGCTACCTTTAAAATTTCCATTCTTCACCTTTACAATATATAGCTCATGGGACAAATAGCTTAAAAACTATTGTGGTATTGAATATGTACTTATGCACTTTATCTCTTATTAAGTTGCTTGTTGTGCGATAACCATGTTCCCGGGGACGCCATCAACTACTCTTTGTTGAATATCATGTGAGTTGCTATGCATGTTCGTCTTGTCCGAAGTAAGGGAGATTTACCACTAAAATGGTTAGAGCATGCATAATGTTAGAGAAGAACATTGGGCCGCTAACTAAAGCCATGATCCATGGTGGAAGTTTCAGTTTTGGACAAATATCCTCAATCTCATATGAGAAAATTAATTATTGCTACATGCTTATGCATAAAAGAGGAGTCCATTATCTCGTTGTCTATGTTGTCCCGGTATGGATGTCTAAGTTGAGAATAATCAATAGCGAGAAATCCGATGCGAGCTTTCTCCTTAGACCTTTGTACAGGCGGCATAGAGGTACCCCTTTGTGACACTTGGTTAAAACATGTGCATTGCGATGATAATCCAGGTAGTCCGAGCTAATTAGGACAAGGTGTGGGCACTATTAGTATACTATGCATGAGGCTTGCAACTTGTAAGATATAATTTACATAACACATATGCTTTATTACTACCGTTGACAAAATTGTTTCTTGTTTTCAAAACCAAAGCTCTAGCACAAATATAGCAATCGATGCTTTCCTCTTCAAAGGACCTTTCTTTTACTTTTATGTTGAGTCAGTTCACCTATCTCTCTCCACCTCAAGAAGCAAACACTTGTGTGAACTGTGCATTGATTCCTACATACTTGCATATTGCACTTGTTATATTACTTTGCATTGACAACTATCCATGAGATATACATGTTACAAGTTGAAAGCAACCGCTGAAACTTCATCTTCCTTTGTGTTGCTTCAATACCTTTACTTTGAATTATTGCTTTATGAGTTAACTCTTATGCAAGACTTATTGATGCTTGTCTTGAAGTACTATTCATGAAAAGTCTTTGCTATATGATTCAATTGTTTACTCATGTCATTTACATTGTTTTGATCGCTGCATTCATTACATGTGCTTACAATAGTATGATCAAGGTTATGATGGCATGTCACTCCGTAAATTATCTTTGTTATCGTTTACCTACTCGGGACGAGTAGGAACTAAGCTTGGGGATGCCGATACGTCTCCGACGTATCGATAATTTCTTATGTTCCATGCCACTTTATTGATGATACCTACATGTTTTATGCATACTTTATGTCATATTTATGCATTTTCCGGCACTAACCTATTAACGAGATGCCGAAGAGCCGACTGTCGTTTTCTCCTGTTTTTGGTTTCAGAAATCCTAGTAAGGAAATATTCTCGGAATTGGACGAAATCAACGCCCAGGGGCCTATTTTGCCACGAAGCTTCCAGAAGACCGAAGAGAAGACGAAGTGGGGCCACGAGGCGGCGCCACGCTAGGGCGGCGCGGCCCAGCCCCTGGCCGCGCCGACCTAGTGTGTGGGGCCCTCGTGTGGCCCCCTGACCTGCCCTTCCGCCTACAAATAGTCTTCGTCGCGAAACCCCCAGTACCGAGAGCCACGATACGGAAAACCTTCCAGAGACGCCGCCGCCGCCAATCCCATCTCGGGGGATTCGAGAGATCGCCTCCGGCACCTCCGCCGGAGAGCGGAATCATCTCCCGGAGGACTCTTCACCGCCATGGTCGCCTCCGGAGTGATGAGTGAGTAGTTCACCCCCGGACTATGGGTCCATAGCAGTAGCTAGATGGTTGTCTTCTCCTTATGTGCTTCATTGTCTGGATCTTGTGAGCTGCCTAACATGATCAAGATCATCTATCCGTAATGCTATATGTTGTGTTTGTTGGGATCCGATGGATAGAGAATACTATGTTATGTTGATTATCAATCTATTACCTATGTGTTGTTTATGATCTTGCATGCTCTCCGTTATTAGTAGAGGCTCGGCCAAGTTTTTACTCTTAACTCCAAGAGGGAGTATTTATGCTCGATAGTGGGTTCATGCCTCCATTAAATCTGGGACGATGACAGAAAGTTCTAAGGTTGTGGATGTGCTGTTGCCACTAGGGATAAAACATTGATGCTATGTCCGAGGATGTAGTTATTGATTACATTACGCACCATACTTAATGCAATTGTCTCGTTGTTTGCAACTTAATACTGGAAGGGGTTCGGATGATAACCTGAAGTGGACTTTTTAGGCATAGATGCATGCTGGATAGCGGTCTATGTACTTTGTCGTAATGCCCAATTAAATCTCACAATACTCATCATATCATTTATGTGCATTGTCATGCCCTCTCTATTTGTCAATTGCCCAACTGTAATTTGTTCACCCAACATGCTATTTATCTTATGGGAGAGACACCTCTAGTGAACTCGTGGACCCCGGTCCATTCTTTTAATCGAATACAATCTATCGCAATACTTGTTCTATCGTTCTCTCGCAAACAATCATCATCCACACTATACATCTAATCCTTTGTTACAAGCAAGCCGGTGAGATTGACAACCTCACTCGTTTCGTTGGGGCAAAGTACTTTGGTTGTGTTGTGCAGGTTCCACGTTGGCGCCGGAATCCCTGGTGTTGCGCCGCACTACATCTCGCCGCCATCAACCTTCAACGTGCTTCTTGGCTCCTACTGGTTCGATAAACCTTGGTTTCTTACTGAGGGAAACTTGCTGTTGTACGCATCACACCTTCCACTTGGGGTTCCCAACGGACGCGTGCAGTACGCGTATCAGCGATCACATCGACTTTGGATCCATTTCCAACGCGCATCGTCACTTCTTCCTTTAGTAGTCTTCGTCTATTCTTTAGTTCCTATTTCGAGTTACAAATATGAGCAACCGAACCAGTATCAAATACCCAGGTACTAGTATGAGAACCAGTAAGATAAACATCTATAACATGTATATCAGATATACCTTCTTTCTTCTTCTTGACAGGGCCGCTCTTTAGATCCGCCAAATACTTGGAGCAATTACGCTTCCAAGTGTCCCTTCTCCTTGCGTAATAGCACTCAGCATCGGGTTTAGGGCCATTCTTAGGTTTCACAGGAGGCGTGGCAGCTTTCTTGCCACCCTTCTTGAATTTTCCTTTAGACTTGCCCTGTTTCTTGAAACTGGTGGTCTTGTTGACCATCAACACTTGGTGCTCTTTCTTGATCTCAATCTCAGCAGCTTTAAGCATGGAGAAGAGTTCAGGTAACTCTTTGTTCATGTTCTGCATATTGTAGTTCATCACAAAGTTCTTGTAACTAGGTGGTAGTGATTGAAGGATACGATTAATCCCCGACTCGTTAGGAATAACTATTTCCAAGTCACTCGAGTTTCTTCGCATGCCCGGTCATAACGAGCATGTGCTCACTAACGGAGCTACCTTCTTCCATCATGCAACTCGAAGAAGTGTTTCGATGCTTCATAGCATTCCACAGCCGCATGAGTTTCAAAAATAGTCTTCAACTCTTTTATCAACTCATGTGGATCGTGGTGCTCAAAACGTTTTTGAAGATCGACTTCCAGACTGCATAGGATGACACACTGAACTTGAGAGTACCGAGTTTTCTGAGTCGCGTAAACATTCTTTACTTCATCGGTTTCGGCTTCGCAGAGGGTCACCTAGCGATGCATCAAGCACATATTGCGGATTTCCGCCGCCGAGGAAAATCCTCACATGACGGAACCGACCGGTGAAGTTGCTACCGTTGCTCTTAAGCTTTTCTTTCTCTAGGAACTGGTTAAAATTGATTGGGGACACCATATCTACAACATATATTTGCAATAGTTTAGACTAAGTTTATGACAAATTGAGTTCAAATTTTAATTCAACATAATTAAAAACTAGGTGAACTCCCACTCAAAACAATATCCCTCGAATTGTCTTAGTGATCACACGAACCAAATCCACCACACCTAAGTCCGATCATCACGAGACAAGATGTAATTTCAATGGCGAACACTCAAAATGTTCATCATATCAATCATATGATTCATGCTCTACCTTTCGGTATCATGTGTTCCGAGACCATGTCTGTACATGCTAGGCTCGTCAAGGCCACCTTAGTATCCGCATGTGCAAACCGGCTTGCACCCGTTGTATGCACTTGTTGATTCTATCACACCCGATCATCACGAGATGCTTCGAAACGACAAGTCTTGGCAACGGTGCTACTAAGGATGAACACTTTATTATCTTGATATTTTAGTGAGAGGGATCATCTTATAATGCTACCGTCGCGATCTAAGCAAAATAAGATGCATAAAAGGATTAACATCACATGCAGCTTCATATGTGATATGATATGGCCCTTTTGTCTTTGCGCCTTTGATCTTCATCTCCAAAGCACGGACATGATCTCCATCATCTTCGGGCATGATCTCCATCATCGTCGGCGTAGCGTCAAGGTCAATGGCGCTATCTTCATGGTTGTTCACTTCATGTAGCAACTATTACAACTACTTTGAAATACTACTCAACATGAAATTTAAAGACAACCATAAGGCTCCTGCCGGTTGCCACAATACAATAATGATCATCTCATACATATTCATCATCACATTATGGCCATATCACATCACCAAACCCCGCAAAAACAAGTTAGACGTCTCTAATTTGGTTTGCATATTTTACGTGGTTTAGGGTTTTTCGAGAGAGATCTAATCTACCTACGAACATGAACCACAACGGTGATACTAGTGTTGTCAATAGAAGAGTAAATTGAATCTTCACTATAGTAGGAGAGACAGACACCCGCAAAGCCTCTTATGCAATACAAGTTGCATGTCGAACGAGGAGCAAGTCTCATGAACGCGGTCATGTAAAGTTAGCCCGAGCCGCTTCATCCCACTATGCCACAAAGATGCAAAGTACTCAAACTAAAGACAACATAAGCATCAACGCCCACAAACCATTGTGTTCTACTCGTGCAACCATCTATGCATAGACACGGCTCTGATACCACTGTAGGATAACGTTGCATAGAAAACAAAAAAATTCCTACCGCGAGAACGCAATCCAAGCCAAGATGCAATCTAGAAGACGGGAGCAACGAGGGGATGATCAAGACTCACCCTTGAAGATTTCCAAAGCCTACAAGAGTAGGCTCTTGTTGCTGCGGTAGATGTTCACTTGCCGCTTGCAAAAGCGCGTAGAAGATCTTGATCACGGTGCCACGATCGGGCAGCACCTCCGTACTCGGTCACACGTTCGGTGTTGATGAAGACGACGTCCTTCTCCCCGTTCCAGCGGGCAGCGGAAGTAGTAGCTCCTCCTTGAATCCAGCAGCACGACGGCGTGGTGGCGGTGGCGATGGAGATCTCGGGCAGAGCTTCGCTAAGCGTATGCGGGAGAAGTGGAGGAGAGGGGGCGGCTAGGGTTTGGGAGAGGGGGTGGTGGCCGGCCACTATAGGGGGTGCGGCCACAATGGCTTTGGTGTGGCCGGCCCCCTCCCCTTGGCCCTCATTATATAGGTGGAACACCCAAGAGTTGGTCTACAAGTCTTCGAATAAGACCCCAAACCAAAACCTTCCATATGGCATGAAACCTACCCAAGCTAGGACTCCCACTAGAGGTGGGATTCCCACTTTCCCTTGGGAGGGGGTGGCCGGCCACCTTAGGTGGAGTCCACCTGGGACTCCACCCCTAGGGTTGGCCGGCCATGGGTGGTGGAGTCCCTTCGGGACTCCGCCTTCCAAAGTGATTTCTTCCGGACTTTTCTAGAACCTTCTAGAACCTTCCATAAATGCACCGGATCATTTCCAAACTTGGAATATGACTTCCTATATATGAATCTTATTCTCCGGACCATTCCGGAACTCCTCGTGATGTCCGCGATCCCATCCGAGACTTCGAACAATACTTCGAACTCCATTCCATATTCAAATTCTACCATTTCAACATCAAACCTTAAGTGTGTCACCCTACGGTTCGTGAACTATGTGGACATGGTTGAGTACTCTCTCTGACCAATAACCAATAGCGGGATCTGGAGATCCATAATGGCTCCCACATATTCAACGATGACTTTAGTGATCAAATGAACCATTCACATACGATACCAATTCCCTTTGTCACGCGATATTTTACTTGTTCGAGGTTTGATCATCGGTATCACTCTATACCTTGTTCAACCTCGTCTCCTGACAAGTACTCTTTACTCGTACCGTGGTATGTGGTCTCTTATGAACTTATTCATATGCTTGCAAGACATTAGACGACATTCCACCAAGAGGGCCCAGAGTATATCTATCCGTCATCGGGATGGACAAATCCCACCGTTGATCCATATGCCTCAACTCATACTTTCCGGATACTTAATCCCACCTTTATAACCACCCATTTACGCAGATGGCGTTTGATGTAATCAAAGTACCTTTCCAAGTATAAGTGATTTACATGATCTCATGGTCATAAGGACTAGGTAACTATGTATCGAAAGCTTATAGCAAATAACTTAATGACATGATCTTATGCTACGCTTAATTGGGTGTGTCCATTACATCATTCATACAATGATATAACCTTGTTATTAATAACATCCAATGTTCATGATTATGAAACTAATCATCCATTAATCAACAAGCTAGTTAAGAGGCATACTAGGGACTCTTTGTTGTTTACATATCACACATGTATCAATATTTCAGTTAATACAATTATAGCATGGTATATAAACATTTATCATAAACATAAAGATATATAATAACCACTTT
The DNA here is from genome assembly GCF_022539505.1 of Lolium rigidum. Taxonomy (NCBI): domain Eukaryota; kingdom Viridiplantae; phylum Streptophyta; class Magnoliopsida; order Poales; family Poaceae; genus Lolium; species Lolium rigidum. Next base: position 100,437,424 of record NC_061513.1, read on the forward strand.
TATTATTGCCTCTTGGGCATATCTCCAACAAGGTCCACATCCTCGTTTAATTGAAGAATGTAATATTGTTCATCATGCTTTGAGTTGTGCTGAACAGGTGGAGCATGATACTGAACCTGCTACATATGCTTAGGTCGTTGCATCAGTTGACCGCGTGAAGTGGATTTCTGCTATGCAAGAAGAGATGTAATCGCTTGACAAGAATGGCACATGGGATATTGTGCGCTTTCCTAAACAAAAGAAGGTTGTCCGTTGTAAGTGGATATTTAAAAGAAAAAAGGTTTGTCTCCTAATGAGCCTCCAAGGTTTAAGGCAAGATTAGTAGCAAAAGGTTTCAGTCAAATTCTAGGTATTAATTATAATGATGTATTCTCTCTAGTTGTGAAACATAGTTTCATTCGTACATTCTTTGGAGTTGTGGCTATGCATGATCTTGAGCTTGAGCAGCTAGATGTAAAGACTGCTTTTCTGCATGGTGAGCTTGAGGAGGATATATACATGGACCAACCTAAAGGTTTTGTTGTGCCTGGTAAGGAGGTTCTTGTTTGCAAGTTTAAGAGGTCCATTTATGGTCTGAAACAGTCTCCAAAACAGTGGTACAAAAGGTGTGATTCATTTATGCTTGCACATGATTTTAAGAGATATCAGTATGATAGTTGTGTTTACATCAAGTTTGTTAATGGATCACCTATATACTTGTTGTTATATGTTGATTGCTTCCAAGAGCAAGAAAGAGATCACTACTTTAAAGTCATAATTAAGTTGTAAATTTGAGATGAAGGATCTTAGTGCTGCTAAGAAAATAGTAGATACGGAAATTACAAGAGACAGAAAATCTAGTGTGTTATTTCTTAGTCAGCAAAACTACATTCAGAAAGTTCTTCATCGTTTTAATATGCATGATGCAAAGTCTGTTAGTACACCTATTGCTTCTCATTTCAAATTGCCAGCATTGCAATGTCCTAGTACTGATGAAGATTTTGAGTACATGTCAAGAGTTCCATATTCTAGTGCTGTTGGTTCCTTGATGTATGCCATGGTTCGTTCTCGCCCTGATTTATCATATGCTATGAGTTTGGTCATTCGATACATGGCTAATCCTGGTAAAAAACATTGGAAATCTGTCAAGTGGATTTTCAGGTACCTTCGTGGCACATCCAAAGCTTGCTTGAAGTTTGGGAAGACCGATGAGGGACTCACAGGCTATGTGGATTCAGATTATGTTGCCGATTTTGATAAGAGGAGGTCCCTCACAGGTTATGTGTTCACTGTTGGTGAATGTGATGTGAGTTGGAAGGCAACGTTACAACCTGTTGTTGCCCAATCTACAACCGAAGCAGAATATATGGCTATTGATGAAGCTTGCAAAGAGTATGTTTGGTTGAAAGGTTTGTATGCTGAGCTTTGTGGAGATGATTTTTGCATTAACTTGTTTTCAGACAGTCAAAGTACAATATACCTTACAAAAGATCAAATGTTCCATGATCGGACAAAGCACATTGATATCAAGTACAATTATATGTTCGCGACATTGTTGCACAAGGTAAACTGAAGGTATGCAAGATAAGTACTCATGATAATCCTGCTGTTATGATGACAAAGCCAGTTCATGCTTCCAAGTTTGAGCTTTGCTCGAACTTGGTTGGTATAACTGTTTAGCCCAAGTGGCTGTTGGCGCCAGCAAGTATTTTCTTTGTTGTTCAGGAGATTGTTGAAGTTCATGCTACAAGATGGAATTTGTCTCAAGGTGGAGTTTGTTGTATTGTGATCCAAATTCATTCTAAAGGGAGGCTAACTTCTGACGTGCGGAACAAGGCGGTACGGATCTATGCCACCGTCTATATATACCTCTTGTAAGCCGCCGGCTAGGGTTTATCAGATTATAAGATATCCCACGGTGTTTGTAAACACTCCCCGATATAGTGAAGTTTTGCTGGCTAGCGCCCGTGATTTTTACCTCTCTTTGTTGGAGAGGGTTTCCCACGTTAAAATCTTGTGCCCCCGGCGTGTGTTTTTGTTTCGTTCTTCGTTATTTGCTTGTCGAGTTTATAACATGCACGACCGGCCATCTTTTTGCACGGGATCTCTGTTGTGGCTTCTCTGCCGAGTGCCACATGGCTTTGAGAAGAGTGGTGTTGTTGACACCGCGGCTTCTCTCTGGCCTGATTCTGGTAGACATGTTGTTCCTATTGATGCCGAGGTTGCTAAGTCAGGGATGTTGGCTATGGTGACTGGAGCTATCGTCCCTTGAGAGGTTTGCGATTTTCTCTCCACCATAGCTGCTGCGTACCCTGGTCTGCAGTTGATTGATGGGTGCCCCCAATGGCATGACTTGTTTTTGTCAACGCGGTACTGAATTGTCGGTTTGTTTGTGTTGGCTAGGTTGAGTGTAACCCTGTTGTTTGGGTCTATGTTAGGATTGGCAGCGGGGGTGTGTGTGGGCGTGTTGTTCATGTGACTTAGCCCTGCTGTTATAGGTTTTCGTCCAGATTTTATAAAAACTAGAGACTCTCTTCTTAATTATCAATATAGATGAGGTAAAGCTTTTACCTCCTTAAAAAAATAGCATTAATATAGATGAGGTAAAGCTTTTATCTCCTTTAGAAAAATGACCGGTTTGTTAGCAGCCGGTTAGGTGCTAGCACATACCAATTATGGGCCTTACTCCTGGCGTCATTCGGCGCAATAAAGCCCCAACTCCAGCATTGGGCTATGGCCAAGATTCTAGATTACAAGAGAAGAGCCCAAAAACAAAGGGAGCACGTACCCCACTGGGCAATTGTGTGTCTGCCATAATTAACTTGGGATGTCCGCCTATCTGCGCGCATGTTTAGGGACCTAAATGGTATGGATAATTTCCCTCCATATTTGCGTACGCACCTTTTTTGAGGATATGGTATGTATCTTTAGAAATCTACCGGACATAGATGTGGATGTGGATGTGCATATTAGTCAAACGGATATCCAGCGGATATGGTATTGATAATACCCGACAAATACGGATTATTCGATATGTTTTTGCGGATAATCTGATGTCCTCAAAGAGGATAATCCGATAAAAGCTATTCAACCCCCTTTTTTTTAGAGCAACCACATATTTCATTAATCGAACATCAAGTTACATGAAGCAACACATGTGGAAACTAAAAGACAAACTGGGATAAAATGATTATCCTGAATTTGCAGATATAATCCTAAAAGATCGAGAAATACAAAACGATCCCTAGGGTTTCCTGCAACCACCATTGCCAGCGGCCGCCGTCCAATTCCAACGCCGCCGAGACGAACGCAAGAAGAGACGCCGAGCCTCCACCATTGCAAGATCCAAAAAAGGCACCATTGCCAACGAGGCTTTGTGGGTCGATGAACAGGCCTGCTGCAAGCAGCGAGGCACATGTCGCTGTGGCACGTCAACCGGGGGACGTCCTCGTGTTATCTTGGACCAAGATACGCCGCCTCCCATCGACGAAGTCGGAGAAGAACGGCAAAACCACCAACTCCGGGCCAACATCTTCTCTCCAGAAGAACCACCTCGCCCCGGCACCCAGCGCCATCGTGGATAACGACAAACGCCAGTGACACGTCGAGAAACAGATCTCGCCAGATCTGAAGAACAGCGAAAAGACCACGCTGTTGACCTGAAAGTTCGACAAGCACACGTTGCCAACAACTCTGAGATGCCGCCGTGAAGGTTGCCGCCGGTGTGGGAGTAGAGTGTGGTAGATTTATTTGCCCGGGCGCCGCTCCCACCACCCCAACGATGCACCATAGGAGTAAAAAACTAACCCTAACTACTAGGCCAGAACGGAGGAACGAGGTTCCCCCTCCCTCATGCCGCCGCCAGAGCGGCAAGCGGAGGGAGAGGAAACCAGGCCCAACGCCCTGGCCGGAGATTGGGAAGATTGGATCCCGCCGCCGCCTCTCAGGAGCGGACGAGGGAAAACCCTCTTGGAGTCACAAGCATCTATGAGACCCTTCATAAAAGCTATTCAACCCCAAATACCAAGATAACGTAGTTAGTCTATGGGACCAACTATGCATGTTGTCTTGACACGCAACTTGGTTTGTTGTACAAACAAGTGGGCAACTTTTCATATAGCCCAATGTTACACGTTTTTTCCTTATTGTTTTACATAAAAGAATCATATTTCCCATGTTACGTGTATTTTATCGAATATTCGCTTTCGATCCGAGTCTACTCTGAATCCGCTCCATATCCGCAATCCGATATAATCCACATCCAGTCATTATCTGCTAGGATCCGAATCCATCACAAAATATGGTAAAGGATATTAAAATAGCAATATTAGATCCGTTTACATCCCTAACCACATTGGCTGTGGAGTAATGTCTCCAAGGACCAAAGATGAACGGGTACAAGAATGGGAGCACCAAACTTTGGAGATTCGCCTTGTGCATGGGGCAATGATGTAGCTAGTGAGGTTATACTGATGCAGGTCAATTGCTGGTTGAAAACTATTTCCAAACCCCCTCTTTGGCCCTCTAGGGTTATTGAGAATTTCCGGAAGGGTTCCCTCTCTTCGTAGATGGTAAAACCCACAAATCAACATAAATACCCCTTCTTCCTTTTTTGCTTTGAGATAAGTTTTGTTGCGAGGATCACAAGATCATGTAATGCGGGGGCTCCAAATACGACAATGTGTCAGAGATTATGCCCATGGCACTATTCATCTTTGATGTTGTTTGAGGAGCAGCCCACTAGAGTTCAAACCCAAGGTTTGATACTGTGGTGTCTCATTAAAAGCGGAATATTTTTCAGTGAGAGGCGACATTCCCGTCGACAGCGAGACGCTTGCGGTGACTTCGTCAATCTCAAGACCTATTGAATGAAGTTTCATTGACTCTGTCTCTCGAAGGCGCTCATAGCGGTATGGTGTGCGTGCATGCATTCATAGGGGTGAGTATATATGCGTATATGTGAGTGTCTACGTATGTACAGTGTTTCGAAAAAATGTACTGTTGCAATGGAGTACTGCTGAGCGCGGAGTTGATGAAGGAGAATTTATGCGCAACGTTGAGTGCAACCCCAAGAGGAAAGTATGATGAGCACAACAGGAAGTTTTCCCTCAGTAAGAAACCAAGGTTTATCGAACAGTAGGAGAAAAATGTTCTCTCACGAGGTGTTGCGAACCAACTCGTGGCAGGGCGCACTGCCGGCGTCAGCAGCAACGTGGAGACCTGCACACAAACAACCAAGTACTTTGTCCCCAACTTTCAGCGAGGTTGTCAAGCTCACTGGTTTTGCTGAAAACAAATGATTAAACGAACCGTGTGGAAGAAGAATTGTTTGCAGAGAACAGAACAAAAAAATGATGTAGAAGATTGCAATTAAAAGAAGAAGGACCGGGGTCCACAGTTCACTAGAGGCGCCTCCCCAATAAAATAAATATGCTGGTAAACAAATTACATATGGGCAATTAACAAACAAAGATTATACGCTAATGGTTGGTGCAGAATACATGCTATGAAAGTATGCGGGCATTACAATAATATACATAGACCGTAATCCAACTGCATCTATGACTAATAATCCACCTTCAGGATTGCATCCGCGACACCCTCCAGTATTAAGTTGCAAGCAATAGACTATCGCTTTAAGCAATGTGTGTAAAGTAAACGATAAAACTACCCTTGAATAGAACACCGCTTTTTTTTCCTAGTAGCAACAGCACATTGATACGTCTCAAACGTATCTATAATTTCTTATGTTCCATTCTAGTTTTATGACAATACTCACATGTTTTATATACACTTTATATCATTTTTATGCATTTTCCGGCACTAACCTATTAACGAGATGCCGAAGCGCCGCTCTCGTTTTCTCGCTGTTTTTGGTTTCAGAAATCCTACACAGGAAATATTCCCGGAATTGGACGAAACAAAAGCCCACGGTCTTATTTTCCACGGAGTCTTCTAGAACACCGAAGAGGAGACGAAGAGGGGCCACGAGGCGGCCACACCATAGGGGGCGCGGCCCCACCCCTGGCCGCACCGCCATATGGGATGGGCCCCTCGGGCGTCCCCCGACTCTGCCCCTTCGCCTATATAATCCTTCCGTCGCGAAAACCCTAGTACCGAGAGCCACGATACGAGAAAAGTTACCGAGACGCCGCCGCCGTCAATCCCATCTCGGGGGATTCTGAAGATCGCCTCCGGCACCCTGCCGGCGAGGGGAATCATCACCGGAGGGCTCTACATCACCATGCCCGCCTCCGGACTTATGCATGAGTAGTTCATCCTTGGACTATGGGTCCATAGCAGTAGCTAGATGGTTGTCTTCTCCTCTTGTGCTATCATGTTTAGATCTTGTGAGCTGCTTATCATGATCAAGATCATCTATTTGTAATGCTACATGTTGTGTTTGTTGGGATCCGATGAATATGGAATACTATGTCAAGTTGATTATCGATCTATCATATATGTGTTGTTTATGATCTTGTGATACGTCTCAAACGTATCTATAATTTCTTATGTTCCATGCTACTTTTATGATGATACTCACATGTTTTATACACACTTTATGTCATTATTATGCATTTTCCGGCACTAACCTATTGACGAGATGCCGAAGAGCCGCTTGTCGTTTTCTGCTGTTTTTGGTTTCAGAAATCCTACAAAGGAAATATTCTCGGAATTGGACGAAATCAACGCCCAGGGTCTTATTTTCCACGAAGCTTCCAGAAGACCGAAGGAGTTACGAAGTGGGGCCACGAGGCGCCGCCACACTAGGGCCGCGCGGCCAAGGGTGGGGCCGCGCCGCCCTGGCGTGTGGGGCCCTCGTGACGCCTCCAACCCTACCCTTCCGCCTACTTAAAGCCTTCGTCGTGAAAACCCCTGTACCGAGAACCACGATACGGAAAACCTTCCAGAGACGCCGCCGCCAATCCTATCTCGTGGGATTCAGGAGATCGCCTCCGGCACCCTGCCGGAGAGGGGAATCATCTCCCGGAGGACTCTTCATCGCCATGATCGCCTCCGGACTGATGTGTGAGTAGTTCACCTCTGGACTATGGGTCCATAGCAGTAGCTAGATGGTTGTCTTCTCCTCTTGTGCTATCATGTTAGATCTTGTGAGCTGCCTATCATGATCAAGATCATCTATTTGTAATGCTACATGTTGTGTTTGTTGGGATCCGATGAATATGGAATACTATGTTATGTTGATTATCAATCTATCATATATGTGTTGTTTATGATCTTGCATGCTCTCCGTTGCTAGTAGAGGCTCGACCAAGTTGATACTTGTAACTCCAAGAGGGAGTACTTATGCTCGATAGTGGGTTCATGCCTCCATTAAATCGTGGGACGATGATGAAAAGTTCTAAGGTTGTGGATGTGCTGTTGCCACTAGGGATAAAACATCAATACTTTGTCTAAGGATATTTGTGTTGATTACATTACGCACCATACTTAATGCAATTATCTGTTGTTTGCAACTTAATACTGGAAGGGGTGCGGATGCTAACCCGAAGGTGGACTTTTTAGGCATAGATGCATGCTGGATAGCGGTCTATGTACTTTGTCGTAATGCTGATTGAATTTCCCTTTACTCATCATGATATGTGTGTGCATTGTTATGTCCTCTTTATTTGTCAATTGCCCAACTGTAATTTGTTCACCCAACATGCTATTTCTTATTGGAGAGACACCACTAGTGAACTGTGGACCCCGGTGATATAGGCATACCCTTCGGGTACCCATTATTAGTATACCTGGCTCGGCCCAATATGGAGGAGACCCAATATGGAGAAGGCCCAACAAGGCAACCCGAAGAAGTAGTCGACTAGGACTCTTGTAAAACCCTAGGATGGTTGCATATATAAAGCTAGCCAGGGTACCCGAAATAAGGAGAAAAACAGATAGACAGAATATAGACAACATAACTCCGCCTATGGCGGCACCATGTAAACATATTATGCTCATATACTGGATTGCTAGCAGCACGTAGGGATCCTCCACTGAGTGGACCTGAAGCTGGGTACGTCGTGTGCCTAATCTCGTCCCCGGAATCTCCATCGTCGCTCTCTCCCGAAACCCAAGTCTACAATACGTAGGCATTGCCGAGGTATTCCCTCGTCAATTGGCGCCGTCTGTGAGAATCGCGACGACTGGATTTTGTCATCTGGGCGGGATCCATAAAGTTCACGGTCAACATCATTAGCGAAATTGAAGACTAGAAAAGAAGCAGATTGAAGCATCATCACGAAGTTGCCCATGCTATGAAGAACGCCGGTCAAAATCGACAATTTTTTTTGACAAACACGGCTGCGGCTGCAACTGTTTCGTCAGATGGATTATTTTTCACGCACGGAGGATGTCAGGCGCATAAAGCTATTTCATCGGGCGCTTCATCCGTAACCTAACCTACAGAGAGATTGTTTTTTCACGATGGCGGTTTCCAGCTTGTTTCCGTCTAGAAAAAAGAAAAGAGAGGTCAATTGCTACTTACCGGTACGACGTGGCAAAGAAAAAGGAAAAAAAGAGATGAATCGGCGAGGCCATACCTTGTACGGAGTACGTACGCACATATTCTGAGAAAACAAAAAGTGATTACTCTAAGGCAGCGTACACCAGCAAGGCGGACATACACCAGCAAGGCGGTCGCCAATTCTTCAACTACAGGGTCGACTAGGAAAGCTACAACTACGTCCACCTCATCGACAACTACTTGTCTACATGGATCAAGCCAACCAAATTCATCAAAGGCGAACATCTCCGATAAAAATATCAGGTGCTATACTTTACATTAATTACTACTTGCAAACTTTATTGGCCGGATCGGCGCATACTACTATTTGTGCGCGAATTTGTGCACTACAATATAACTGCAGATTGGAACAAAGTTTCGACTACTCTACTAGGTCGAACGCGTCCGTCATCGCGCACCCGCCATGTGATTGGGGGCTCGCTTGTCGAGGACCCAACAACGCACACTCGCCACGCATGGGGCTCGCCCGTCGTGGATCCGCCGCATCGACTGCATCTTCTTCATCGACTATGTCGGCCGCATCTATTACTTCCGGCCAGGCGCCACGAGACTACAGACCACGTCTGAGATACGATTTGCGTCCACATCGGCTTCGCCGTACTTGATGAAAAGCTAAGTTTTCCTCTTCCTTCAAGATTCAATTATTTATTTACTTTCCCCACACCCGAATACTCGGGGGCTGCACCACTACATTATTAGAGCAAATTCACCCCAAAAATCCGGGGGCTGCGCCATTACTTCGTCACCACAAATATACTCGGTTACTTGGTGAATTTCTTTTCTTCGGCTCTGGATATATCTTCTTCGGCTCGGTGGAATTATTTTCTTCGACTTAGTGGCTTTATCTTTTTCGGCTCAGTGGATTTAATTTCTTCGGATTACTGGATTGATTTTCTTTGGTTACTAATTGGTTCACTTATACAATATTACCCGATGTGTTTCCGGGTCAATGGACTCATCTTCTATGGTTATTACTGGAACTATTTTCTTCGGGTCAATGGATTCATCCTCTATAATATCAATGGATTCATCTTCTATGGTTATTACTGGATTCTTCGGTTCAATGGATTCATCCTCTATGATATCGGCGGATTCCTCTTCAATATATGCTCTATATTTAATGGCGTAATCTTCAATATGGATTCATCTCAAATACTTCATCTTGGATTCATCTTCATGGACTCATATTAGATTATTGACAATGGCTTCATCTTAAATGGCTTCACCTTATATGACGCCGCGATTACGTCAACTTCTTTCGACATCATGGCTAACACTCGGGGGCTCAACCATGACTTCGCCTCGGGTCACAACTGCGACACAGAATCTAAGTAACAATCATAACGTCACCCCAGCAGTGCTCGGGGGCTCGGCTATTTCTTCATCAACAATTTGGCGGCATCTATTATCTCTATTTGGTGATTTCTACTTCGGTTCGACTTCTTCTATGCAGTCGAAGACGTCATCGCGCATCGACTTCGTCGTACCCAATAAGCTAAATGTTCCTTTATTTTACACAAAGTTGATTACCATTTACTTTCGCCGCACCCGACGCACGGGGGCTGCGCGACATATATTCACTGTACATATTATCGAAACCGAGCGTCTAACACCACATGTGAAAAAAGAAAGTCAAGGAAAAGATAGAAAAAATTTGTTTATTTGTGCAGGAGAGGACCCGACGAAATTGTCTTCAAAAGAGAACCCGAAGTATTTTCCTCAAAAAGGATCCGAAGAAATTTTCCTGAAGGAGGAACCCGAAAAATTGTCCTCAAGGAGGTCCCGAAGAATTGTACTCAAGGAGGTCCCGAAGAATTGTCCTCAAGGAGGACCCGGAGAATTTCCCTCAAGAGGAACTCGAAGAAATTTTCCTGAACGAGGAACTCGACGAAACTATCATCAAGGAGGTACCCCAGAAAAAAAAGAGGATGGACAAATCTTCGGGTCCATTGACTCGTCATATTCTTCCGAGCAAGAGCATCGGTGATGTACCCGACAATATAGAAGAACCCAATATATTTGGCTGTCTCATCACGCCCGAGGAAATATAGAAAACCCGCAAAATGGGTCATTGCATAAGCCGAACAAGGCACTTAACAAAATATTCTCAGAGCACCAAAGCCGCGAATAATCTCTGAATGCCGCAAAACTCTGCGAAGGTAAGACCCCGGATCCGTTCCGAGCGGCGTGGCACCGTCTCTGACGTCGGTTTGCTACTTTTATCCGTATCAACAGATACGAAGAAAAATCCTAACGGACGCGTTAGGTACCCGATAAAACATGACTGGGACTCGACAGAATGGTAAGACCTTAAGCGGCACCTGTCGAGTTAACACCAGTATCCCGGGATCATGTCCAGGGACGTGATCTTGAAGTAGGTTTTTGCGGATTGCCACTAGAGCAGTTAACTAGTACCTGGTCCGTCAGATGAACTAGCCCCAATTACCATTATCCCTGTACAATATAGATATGGATGTCAAATAAAAATAGTAACGGTCTGGAGTCGATAAAAAGAGGGGCTGCGCCAAGTTGTTTATCGAGTAGTACAACTTGAGCCTATGCCTAGGTGCAAGCACCTGCTCATAGGCTCGGGGGCTACTCTTATCGAGAGTATTATTCACCCTCCCGATAAGATACAAGAAAGAGAAAAAATTGTGGAATCAATTACAAGCAAGTTGAGCCTACACCCAAGTGCAAACACTTGGCTGTAGCCTCGGGGGCTACTCCCATCGGGAGCGCTGGTCGCGCACCCGATAGAAAATAACTTCGACAGCATCTACGACAATCAAGGTTTGTAGACTCAACTCGATTCTACGACTCGAGTGGAGCCTACTCCCATCGGGAGTACATGGATTTCATCGAGTCCTCCAGAAATATAGTGAAGTTCTTCATTGAATAGTACAACTTGAGTCTATGCCCAAGTGCAAGCACTTGCCCATAGACTCGGGGGCTACTCCCATCGGGAGCGCTGCCGCGCACCCGACAGAAAAACAATTTCGAAAATCGTCGACATCATCTACGCTACACATGATCTACGACATGGACCTCGCCTTGTATTTCTTCGACTTCGGAGATGGTTATGCTTGGAGTTTCTACGCAAGTCTTCGACTTCCCTATAAACTCGGGGGCTACTGACATGGGCATACCCTTCGGGTACCCATTATTAGTATACCTGGCTCGGCCCAATATGGAGGAGACCCAATATGGAGAAGGCCCAACAAGGCAACCCGAAGAAGTAGTCGACTAGGACTCTTGTAAAACCCTAGGATGGTTGCATATATAAAGCTAGCCAGGGTACCCGAAATAAGGAGAAAAACAGATAGACAGAATATAGACAACATAACTCCGCCTATGGCGGCACCATGTAAACATATTATGCTCATATACTGGATTGCTAGCAGCAGGTAGGGATCCTCCACTGAGGGGACCCGAAGCTGGGTACGTCGTGTGCCTAATCTCGTCCCCGGAATCTCCATCGTCGCTCTCTCCCGAAACCCAAGTCTACAATACGTAGGCATTGCCGAGGTATTCCCTCGTCACCCGGTCCAATTTTTTTACATCTGAATACAATCTACTGCAAACATTGTTCTTTACTGTTCTTCGCATACAAACATCATTTTCCACACCATACGATTAATCCTTTGTTTACAGCAAGCCGGTGAGATTGACAACCTCACTGTTAAGTTGGAGCAAAGTATCTTGATTGTGTTGTGCAGGTTCCACGTTGCCGCCGGAATCCCTGGTGTTGCGCCGCACTACACTCCGCCACCAACAACCTTCACGTGTTCCTTGACTCCTACTGGTTCGCAAAACCTTGGTTTCTTACTGAGGGAAAACTTGTTGTTGTACTCATCATACCTTCCTCTTGGGGTTCCCAACGGACGTGTGCTTTACCGTCACAAGGAAGCTACTTTTACGGCGACTAAGCAATCCAACTCCCACGTCAGCAACTCTTTTTCTGGCGCCGTTGCCGGGGAGATCAAGACACGCTGCAAGGGGAGTCTCCCACTTCCAATCTCTTTACTTTGTTTTTGTCTTGCTTTACTTTATTTTATTTACTGCTTTGTTTGCTTTCTTATATCAAAATACAAAAAAAATAGTTACTTGCTTTACTTTATTTATTATCTTGTTTGCGTTCTCTATATCAAAAACACAAAAAAAATTAGTTACTTGCATTTACTTTATTTACCTTTTGTTTATTTCATTATGCTTTCCTCTAAGTTCACTCTGAAAGATATACCGATAGGGCAAGGATCTATCATTGGAAGAGATAATATAGAAGAATTTTTCACTCATGTTAGTATGGTTGAAGATTTTGAAGATAGACACTTGGTAGAACTTGCTCCTACTTATGAAATTGCTACTGCCTCTTTAGTACACATGTTGGAAGCTAGATTTGTTAATCTAAATCCTATAATGCAACATATGTTTCTTACACTCTCTGATATGGAAATAGGAGAAAAGAGAGATTTTGTTTTAGAGGTCCTTCTTAGAGAATTTGGTGATATAGCTAAAGAAGCTAGAAAAGTTTTTATTAAGCATAAGAGGCTTGGCTTTTATACCGATTTTAAAAAAATACTTGAAAAGATGGACATTGATAGATTAAAGTACACTAATAACGTCAATGGTGAGGGGGAGATTAAAGCACCGATACCTTGCAAGCTCTTAGGAATGCATGAGGCTCTAGAAAAGAATTTTGATTGGATTGTTCCTGAAAATTTATTTGATGAGGATAGTAAGCCCAAAAGTAATGAAAAAGGAGCCTCTAAAACTTACATAGATAATATACAATGCATTGTTGAAAAAACTCCAAACCCCGTTGTTAATGCTTCATCTCTTGATAATACTTGATTCACACTTTCTGCGCCTAGCTGAAAGGCGTTAAAGAAAAGCGCTTATGGGAGACAATCCATTATTTTACTACAGCACTTTTGTTTTATATTTGAGTCTTGGAAGTTGTTACTACTGTAGCAACCTCTCCTTATCTTTATTTTATCGCATTGTTGTGCCAAGTAAAGTCTTTGATAGTAAAGATGATACTAGATTTGGATTACTGCGCAGAAACAGATTTCTTACTGTCACGAAATTGAGCAGCCCCGTCTGTAGGTAACTCAGAAAAATCTGCCAATTTATGTGCGTGATCCTCAGATATGTACGCAACTTTCATTCAATTTGAGAATTTTCATTTGAGCAAGTTAAGTGCCCCAGAAAAATTCGTCTTTACGTACTGTTCTGTTTTGACAGATTCTGCCTTTTATTTCGCATTGCCTGTTTTGCTATGTTTGATGAATTTCTTTGTTCCATTAACTTTCAGTAGCTTTCTGCAATGTCCAGAAGTGTTAAGAATGATTATGTTACCTCTGAATATGTGAATTTTTGATTATTCACTAACCCTCTAATGAGTTTGTTTTGAGTTTGGTGTGGAGGAAGTTTTCAAGGATCAAGAGAGGAGGATGATACAATATGATCAAGGAGAGTAAAAACTCTAAGCTTGGGGATGCCCCCGTGGTTCATCCCTGCATATTTCAAGAAGACTCAAGCATCTAAGCTTGGGGATGCCCAAGGCATCCCCTTCTTCATCGACAACTTATCAGGTCACCTCTAGTGAAACTATATTTTTATTCCGTCACATCTTATATGCTTTACTTGGAGCGTCTGTATATTTTTATTTTTGTTTTTGTTTGAATAAAATCAGATCCTAGCATTCCTTGTATGGGAGAGAGACACGCTCCGCTGTTGCATATGAACACATGTGTTCTTGGCTTTACTCTTAATGTTCTTGGCGAAGGTTGAAACTGCTTCGTTCATTGTTATATGGTTGGAAACAGAAAATGCTACATGTGGTAATTGGTATAATGTCTTAAATAATTTGATACTTGGCAATTGTTGTGCTCAAATAGATCATGTCTAAGCTCTTGCATCATGTACTTTGCATCTATTAATGAAGAACTACCATAGAGCTTGTTAAAATTTGGTTTGCATGATTGGTCTCTCTAAAGTCTAGATATTTTCTGGTGAGGTGTTTGAACAACAAGGAAGACAGTGTAGAGTCTTATAATGCTTGCAATATGTTCTTATGTAAGTTTTGTTGTACCGGTTCATACTTGTGTTTGCTTCAAATAACCTTGCAAGCCTAAGCCTTGTATTGAGAGGGAATACTTCTCGTGCATCCAAAATCCTTGAGCCAAAAACTATGCCACTTGTGTCCACCATACCTACCTACTACATGGTATTTATCTGCCATTCCAAAGTAAATTGCTTGAGTGCTACCTTTAAAATTCCATTCTTTGTCTTTGCAATATATAGCTCATGGGAAAATAGCTTAAAAACTATTGTGGTATTGAATATGTAGCTTATGTATCTTATTTCTTAATAAGTTGCTTGTTGAGCGATAACCATGTTCCTGGGGACGCCATCAACTATTACACCTTTGTTGAATATCATGTGAGTTGCTATGCATGTTCGTCTTGTCTGAAGTAATGGTGTTTTGTCATGATCAAATGGTTTGAGTATGCATATTGTTAGAGAAGAACATTGGGCCGCTAACTAAAGCCATGATCCATGGTGGAAGTTTCAGTTTGGACAACAATCCTCAATCTCATATGAGAATTTTATCTGTTGTTGAATGCTTATGCATTAAAGAGGAGTCCATTATCTGTTGTCTATGTTGTCCCAGTATGGATGTCTAAGTTGAGAATAATCAAAAGCGAGAAATCCAATGCGAACTTTCTCCTTAGACCTTTGTACAGGCGGCATAGAGGTACCCCTTTGTGACACTTGGTTGAAACATATGTTATGGAATGATAATCCATGTAAATCCAAACTAATTAGGACAAGGTGCGGGCACTATTAGTATACTATGCATGAGGCTTGCAACTTATAAGATATCTTATGCATAACACATATGAATTATTACTACCGTTGACAAAATTGTTTCTATGTTTTCAAAATAAAAGCTTTAGCACAAATATAGCAATCCATGATTCCCTCTGTGAAGGGCCCCATTCTTTTACTTTTATGTTGAGTCAGTTCACCTACTTCTTTCTATCTTAGAAGCAAACACTTGTGTCAACTGTGTGCATTGATTCCTACATACTTGCTTATTTGCATTCATCATATTACTTTGTGTTGACAATTATCCATGAGATAAACATGTTGAAGTTGAAAGCAACCTGCTGAAACTTATATCTTCCTTTGTGTTGCTTCAAAGCTTTCTACTAAGAATCTATTGCTTTATGAGTTAACTCCTATGCAAGTCTTATTGATGCTTGTCTTGAAAGTACTATTCATGAAAAGTCTTTGCTATATGATTCAGTTGTTTATTCATTGTCTTTACCATTGCTTCGAATCACTTCATTCATCTCATATGTTTTACAATAGTATTGATCAAGATTATGATAGCATGTCACTTCAGAAATTATCCTTGTTATCGTTTACCTACTCGAGGGCGAGTAGGAACTAAGCTTGGGGATGCTTGATACGTCTCAAACGTATCTATAGTTTCTTATGTTCCATGCTACTTTTATGATGATACTCACATGTTTTATACATACTTTATGTCATTATTATGCATTTTCCGGCACTAACCTATTGACGAGATGCCGAAGAGCCGATTGTTGTTTTCTGCTGTTTTTGGTTTCAGAAATCCTACAAAGGAAATATTCTCGGAATTGGACGAAATCAACGCCCAGGGTCTTATTTTTCCACGAAGCTTCCAGAAGACCGAAGGAGTTACGAAGTGGGGCCACGAGGCGCCGCCACACTAGGGCCGCGCGGCCAAGGGTGGGTGACATAGGCATCCCAAATGGGCCTGCCGAAGATAGTACCCGGGGTTTACTGAAGGCCCACTACCCGAAGAATAAGAAGATTCGGGAGCCCAAGATAAGAGGGGAGCCCTGGGGGGCCCCACCCCACACTGGCGGCGCGGCCAAGGGGGCGCGCCCCCTATGGGTGTGGGACCTCCGGGACCCTCGAAGGCTGCCCTTCCGCCCCTGTTAAAGCCTCCGTCGAAAACCTCCGAGACAGAGACAAAGCCACGGTACGAGAAACCTTCGAGAGGCACGCCGCCATCGCGAAGCCAAGATGCGGGGGCCGAAGTCTCTTGTTCCGGCACGCCGCCGGGACGAGAGGTGAGTGCCCCGAGGAAGGCATCTCCGGCGACACCACCGCCATCTCCATCAGCCATTGCTGTCACGCTATGATGAGGAGGGAGTAGTTCTCCCCCGAGGCTAAGGGGCATGCCGGTAGCTATGTGGTTCATTGTTGCGCGTAATTAGCAATCCGTTGGGAACCCAGAGGAAGGTATGATGCGCACGGTAGCAAGTTTTCCCTCGGAAAAGCCAGGTTTATCGAACCGAGAGGAGCCAAGCACGTTGAAGGTTGATGGCAGCGGGATGTAGTGCGGCAGCACAGAGGATTCCCGAGCGCCAGCGATGGAACACACTTTGCTGACAAAGTACTTTGCCCCCGAAACGATGAGGTTGTTAATCTCACCGGCT